>NW_027307816.1:0-352000 GCF_047496885.1 Scyliorhinus torazame
CTCAGGGAAAACATACCCAAATAAACATTATATAGACATCAAATAAACAGCACCATCAAACTGTCCGACCCGAGACAATGCTGCTGGGGGAGGGGGACCGCGGCTGCTGGGGGAGGGGGACCGCGGCTGCTGGGGAGGGGGACCGCGGCTTTTGGGGGAGGGGGACCGCGGCTGCTGGGGAAGGGGGACCGCGGCTGCTGGGGGCGGGGGACCGCGGCTGCTGGGGGAGGGGGACCGCGGCTGCTGGGGGAGGGGGACCGCGGCTGCTGGGGATGGGGAGGGGGACCGCGGCTGCTGGGGGAGGGGGACCGCGGCTGCTGGGGGAGGGGGACCGCGGCTGCTGGGGGAGGGGGACCGCGGCTGCTGGGGGAGGGGGACCGTGGCTGCTGGGGGAGGGGACCGCGGCTGCTGGGGGAGGGGACCGTGGCTGCTGGGGGAGGGGGACCGCGGCTGCTGGGGGAGGGGGACCACGGCTGATGGGGGAGGGGGACCGCGGCTGCTGGGGGAGGGGGACAGCGGCTGCTGGGGGAGGGGGACCGCGGCTGCTGGGGAGGGGGAGGGGGACCGCGGCTGCTGGGTGAGGGGAAGGGGTCCGCGGCTGCTGGGGGAGGGGGACCGCGGCTGCTGGGGAAGGGGACCGCGGCTGCTGGTGGAGGGGGACAGCGGCTGCTGGGGGAGGGGGACCGCGGCTGCTGGGGGGGGGGGACCGCGGCTGCTGGGTGAGGGGAAGGTGACCGCGGCTGCTGGGGGAGGGGGAGGGGGACCGTGGCTGCTTGGGCAGGAGGAAGGGGGCCACGGCTGCTAGAGGAGGGGGAGGGGGGCCGTAGCTGCTAGAGGAGGGGAAGGGGGGCCGTGGCTGCTGGGGGAGGGGGAGGGATCGCGGCTGCTGGGGGAGGGGGACCACAGTTGCTGGGAGGTGGAGGGGGACCGCGGCTGCTAGACGAGGTGGAGGGGGGCCGCGGCTGCTGGGGGAGGGGGAGGGATCTCGGCTGCTGGGGGAGGGGTGTCCCGAAGCGTGGTACATTGGCGAGACCATGCAGACGCTGCGACAACGAATGAACAGACATCGCGCAACAATCGCCAGGCAGGAATGTTCCCTTCCAGTCGGGGAACACTTCAGCAGTCAAGGGCATTCAGCCTCTGATCTCCGGGTAAGCGTTCTCCAAGGCGGCCTTCAGGACCCGCGACAACGCAGAATGTCCGAGCAGAAGCTTATAGCCAAGTTCCGCACACATGAGTGCGGCCTCAACCGGGACCTGGGATTCATGTCGCATTACATTCACCCCCCACCATCTGGCCTGCGAAATCCTACCAACTGTCCTGGCTTGACACAATTCACACCTCTTTAACCTGGGGTTACCCTATCTCTGGATCTATAAAGATTTAATCACCTGCTAATGCTCGCATTCCAAGCATTGTCTGGCATCTTTGAATTTGTCTTTATATATGTTTCTGGAACATACCTCTTCATTCACCTGAGGAAGGAGCAGCGCTCCGAAAGCTAGTGACATCGAAACAAACCTGTTGGACTTTAACCTGGTGTTGTAAGACTTCTTACTGTGCTCACCCCAGTCCAACGCCGGCATCGCCACATCATCTGTAAATACAGATATACTGCCCAGGGACCACTGCAAATAGTGATATACTACCCAGGGTGCACTGTAAATAATGATATACTACCCAGTGACCACTGTAAATAAAGGAATACCGCCCAGGAACCACAGTAAATAAAGACTTTCTACACAAGGACCACTGGAAATAATGATATACTACCCAGGGACCACTGCAGATGATGATATACTACCCAGTGATCATTGAAAATAATGACATACTGCACAGAGCAACTGTAAATAATGATATACTGCACAGAGCCACTGTAAATAATGATAGACTACCAGGGACCACTGTAAATATTGATATTCCACCCAGTGACCACTGTAAACAATGATATTCTACACAGGGACTACAGTAAATAATGCTATTCTACCCAGGGACCACTGTAAATAATGATATTGTACGCCGGGACCTCTGTTAATATTTATAAATAACCCAGGGACCACTGTAAATAAAGAAATACCACCCAGGGACCACTGTAAATAAAAGTGTACCACCCAGGGACTACTGTAAATAATGATATACTACACAGTGGCCACTGTAAATAATGATATACAACTCAGTGACCACTGTAAATAATGGTATCCCGCCCAGGAACCACTGTAATTAAAGAATTTCTATACAAGGACCACTGTAAATAATGATTATACTACCCAAGGACCACTGCAGATAATGATATACTTTCCAGTGATCATTGTAAATAATGATATACTACCCAGGGACCACTGCAGATAATGATATACTGCACACAACCACTGTGAATAATGACATACTACCCAGGGCACACTATAAATAATGATATACTACCAAGGCACACTGTAAATAATGATATACTACCCAGGGTCCACTAAAAATAAAGATATACTGCACATAGACCACTGTAAATAAGGTAATACTGCCTAGGGACCACTGTAAATAATGATACACTGTCCAGGGACCACGGTCAATAGTGATATAATACTGGGGGCAACTGTAAATAATGATATTCTACCCAGGGACAACTGCAAATAATGATGTACGACACAGGGGCCACTGTAAATACTGATTTACTACCCAGTGACCTCTGCAGATAAAGATATACTGCCCAGGGACCACTGAAAATGGTGATATACTATCCAGGATTCACTGTAAATAATGATATACTACCCAGTGACCACTGTAAATAAAGATATACCGCCCGGAAACTATGTAAATAAAGACTTTCTACACAGGGACCACTGTAAATAATTACATCGAGTCTGCCCGGCTCTTGGAAAGAGCACCCTACCCAAGTCCACATCTCCACCCTATCCCCATAAGCGAGTAATCCCACCCAACACTAAGGGCAATTTTGGACACTAAAGCAATTTATGATGGCCAATTCACCTAAACTGCACATCTTTGGACTGTGGGAAAAAACCGGAGCAGTCGGAGGAAACCCACGCAGACACGGGGAGGATGTGCAGACTCTGCACAGACAGTGACCCAAGCAGGAATCAAACCTGCGACCCTGGAGCTGCGAAACAATTGTGCTATCCACTATGCTACCGTGCTGCACACTAAATGATATAGTGGTGCTAAATGATATAATAATATACCGTGCTGCCCACTAAATGATACAGTATAATGATATACTTCCCAGGGACCACTGTAAATAAAGTTATCCCACCCAGGGACCACTGCAAATAAAGATATACCAGCCAGAGACCATTGTAAATAATGAAAAACAAACCGGGAACCACTGCAAATAAGATATACTGCACAGTGCCCACTGTAAATAATGATATTCTAATCAGAGACCATAGTAAATAATGATATACTACCAGGGATCACTAAATAAAGGTATACTGCCGAGGGACCACTGTAAATAAAGTCATACTATCCAGGGACTATTGTAGATAATGATATACTACACAGTGACCACTGTACATAATGATATTCTAACCAGAGACAACTGCAAATAATGAAATATTACCCATGGACCACTGATATCCTGATCAGGGATCACTGTAAATTATGACATAATGCCCAGGTACCACTGTAAAAATAAAATACTGCCCAGGGACCGCTGTAAATAATGATACACTACCCAGGGACCACTGTAAATAATGATGCACTACCCAGGGACCACATTAAATAATGATATACTATCATGGGACCTCTGTAATGAATGATATACTACCAGGAACCACTGTAAATAAAGACATACTACATAGGGACCACTGTAAATAATGATATACTACCCAGGGACCACTTTAAATAAAGGTACACTGCCCAGGGACCACTGTAAATAAAGACATACTACACAGGGGCCACTGTAAATAATTATTTACTACCCAGTGACCACTGTAAAGAATGATATACTACCAGGAACCATTGTAAATAGAGGTACACTCCCAGGGACCATTGTAAATAAAGATATACAACCCAGTGACCACTGTAAATAATTATATACCACCCAATGACCACTGTAAATAATTATATACCACCCAGGGACCACTGTAGATAATGATATACTACCCAGGGACGAATGTAAATAATGATAGACTACTCAGGGACCACTGTAAATAAAGATATACTGCCCAGGGCCGACTGCAAACAGTGATATACTGCACAGGCTCACTGCAAAAAAATTATATACTCCCCTGGGACCACTGTAAATAATGGTACGTTGCCCAGAAACCACTGTAAATAATGTTAAACTATGCAGGGAACACTGAAAATAAAGATATACAGCACAGGGACAAATTTAAATAATGATATTTTACTCAGGGACAACTGTAAATAATGATATTCTATCCAGGGTCAAATGCAAATAATAATGTACTACCCAGGCACAACTGTAAATAATGACATTCTGACCAGGGACCACTGTAAATGCTGATATTCTACCAGGGACTACAGTAAATAATGATTTACTACCCAGGGACCACTGCAGAAAATAATATACTACCGATGGACAGCTATACCAAGGAACCACTGTAAATAATGATATACTGCCCAGGGGCCACAGTAAACAATGATATTCTACCCAGTGACCACTGTAAATAATGATATTCTACCCAGTGACCACTGTAAATAATGATATACTACCTAGGGACCACTGTAAATAATGATATTCTACACAGGGACCACTGTAAATAATGACAGACTGCCCAGGGACCACTGTAAATAATTATATACTCACCAGGGACTACTATAAATAATGTTATACTACTCAGGGAGCACTGTAAATAAAGATATACTGCCCAGGGACTTACTGCCCAGGGTCCACTGAAAATGATGATATACTCCCCAGGCACTACTGTAAATGATGATATACTACCCAGGGACCACAGTAAATAATGATTATACACCCCAGGGACCACTGTATATAATAATACACTACCCAGGGACCACTGTAAATAATGATATACTACCCAGGAACCACTTTAAATAATGATATACTATCATGGGACCACTGTAATGAATGATATACTACCATGAACCACTGTAAATAAAGACATACTACACAGGGACCACTGTAAATAATGATATATTAACCAGGGACCACTTTAAATAAAGGTACACTGCCCAGGGACCACTGTAAATAAAGACATACTACACAGGGGCCACTGTAAATAAGTATTTACTACCCAGTGACCACTGTAAAGAATGATATACTACCCAGGGACCACTGTAGATAATGATATACTACCCAGGTACGAATGTAAATAATGATAGACTACACAGGGACCTCTGTAAATAAAGATATACTGCCCAGGTACGAATGTAAATAATGATAGACTACTCAGGGACCACTGTAAATAATGATAGACTACACAGGGACCTCTGTAAATATAGATACACTGCCCAGGGACGAATGTAAATAATGATAGACTACTCAGGGACCACTGTAGATAATGATATACTACCCAGGGACGAATGTAAATAATGATAGACTACTCAGGGACCACTGTAAATAAAGATATACTACCCCGGGACGACAGCAAACAGTGATATACTGCACAGGCGCACTGCAAAAAAATTATATACTCCCCTGGGACCACTGTAAATAATGGTACGTTTCCCAGAAACCACTGTAAATAATGTTAAACTATGCAGGGAACAGTAAAAATAATGATATACAGCACAGGGGCCAATTTAAATAATGATATTTTACTCAGGGACAACTGTAAATAATGATATTCTACACCGGGACCAGTGTAAATAATGATATACTGCACAGAGACCACTGAAAATAATGATATACTGCCCAGGGACCACTGTAATTAATGATATTCGACCCAGGGTCAAATGCAAATAATAATGTACTACCCAGGCACAACTGTAAATAATGACATTCTGACCAGGGACCACTGTAAATGCTGATATTCTACCAGGGACTACAGTAAATAATGATTTACTACCCAGGGACCACTGCAGAAAATAATATACTACCGATGGACAACTATTAATAATGGTGAAGTGCCCATTGAACGCTGTAACTAATGATATTCTACCAAGGAACCACTGTAAATAATGATATACGACCCAAGGACCACTGTAAACAATGATAGTCTTCACAGTGAACACTGTAAATAATGATATACGACACAAGGACCACTGTAAACAATGATAGTCTACCCATTGAACACTGTAAGTAATGATATACTACCGAGGGACCACTGTAAATAATGATATTATACACAGAGACCACTGAAAATAATGACAGCCTGCTCAGGGACCACTGTAGATAATTATATACTCACCAGGGACGACTATAAATAATGTTATACTACTCAGGGACCAGTGTAAATAAAGATATACTGCCCAGGGACCATTGTAAATAAAGACTTACTGCCCAGGGTCCCCTTTAAAAGATGATATACTCCCCAGGCACTACTGTAAATGATGATATACTACACAAGGACCACTGTAAATAATGATATACACCCCAGGGATCACTGTAAATAATGATATACTACCCAGGGACCATTGTAAATAATGATATACACCCCAGGGATCACTGTAAATAATGATATACCACCCAGGGACCACTGTAAATAATGATATACACACCAGCGACCACTGTAAATAATGATATACTACACAGGGACCACTGTAAATAATGACAGACTGCCCAGGAACCACTGTAAATAATTATATACTCACCAGGGACTACGATAAATAATGTTATACTACTCAGGGACCGCTGTAATTAAAGATATACTGCCCAGGGTCCACTGTAAATGATGATATACTCCCCAGGCACTACTGTAAATAATGAAACACTACCAGGGTCCCACTGTAAATAATTACATACAACCTAGGGCCCACAGTAAATAATGATATACTATCCAGGCACCACTGTAAATTATGATTTGCTACACAGGGTCCACTGTAAATAATGATATACTCCCCAAAAACCACTGTAAATAATGATATACTACACAGGGCCCACTGTAAATAATGATATACTATACAGGGACCACTGTAAATAATGATTTACTATCCAGGGACTACTGTATATAATGGTTTACTGCCCAGGGACCACCGTAAATAATGATATACTTTCCACGGTTCATTGTAATAATGATATACACCCCAGGGACCACTGTAAATATACATATACTACCCAAGGACCACTGTAAGTAATAACAAACGGCCCAGGAACCAGTGTAGATAATGATATTCTACCCAGGGACCACTGCAAATAATAATATTCAAACAGAGAGCACTGCAAATAATGATATACTACATAGGGACCATTGTAAATAATCATCCACTATCAAGGGACCACTGTAAATAATGATATACTGCCGAGGGACCAGTGTCAGTAATGAAATACTATCCAGGGACCACTGTAAATCATGATATATCACTCTGGGACCACTGTAGATAATGCTACACTACACTGGGTCCACTGTAATTAATGATATGTTACCCAGGGACAACTATAAATAATGATATACCGTCCAGAGACCACTGCAAATAATTATATATCACCAAGGGACAACTGTAAATAATGATATACAATCCAGGGACCACTGTAAAGGATGATATACTACCCAGTGACCTGTGTAAATAATGATATACTTCCCAGGAACCGCGATCAATGATGATATACTACACACGGACCACTGTAAATAATGGTATACTGCCCAGGGACCACTGTGCTTAATGATATATTGCCCAGTGACCACTGTAAATAATGATATACTGCCCATGGACCACTGTGAATAAAGATGTACTGCACAGTGCACACTATAATTGATGAAATACTGTCCAGGGTCCACTGTAAATCATGATATACCACCCTAGGACCACTGTAAATAACGATATACTACGCAGGGACCACTGTTGAAAATGATATACTACCCAGGGGCGACAGTAAATAAAGATATACTATCCAGGGACAACTGTAAATAATGATATCCTACCCAGGGACAACTGTAAATAATGATATACTGCTCAGGCACCAATGTAAATAATGAAATACTACCAGGGGCCAACTGAAAATAATGATATACAACGCAGGGACGACTGTATATTGGACATGATACCCATGGTCCACTGTAAGTAATGAAATACTCCCCAGGGAACACTATAAATAAAGATATACTGCCCACGGTCCACTGAAAATAATGATATACTGCCCTGGCGCCACTGTAAATAATGAAATACTATCCAGTGACCACTGCAAATGATGATAACTGCCCACAGCCAATGTAAATAATAGTATACTACACAGGGACCACTGTAAATAATGATATACTACCTAGGGATCACGGTAAATTATGATGTACTACCCAGGGTACATTGTAAATAATGATATTCTACCCAGGGTCCACTGTAAATATTGATATACTATCCAAGTACCACAGTAAATAATAATTAATATCCCAGGAGCCAGTGTAAATAATGATATTCTACCCAGGGACCACTGTAAATAATGATATACTGCACAGGGTCCACTGTAGATAATGATATTCTACCCAGGAACCAGTGTAGATAATGATATTCTACCCAGGGACCACTGCAAATAATAATATTCAAACAGAGAGCACTGCAAATAATGATATACTACATAGGGACCATTGTAAATAATCATCCACTATCAAGGGACCACTGTAAATAATGATATACTGCCGTGGGACCAGTGTCAGTAATGAAATACTATCCAGGGACCACTGTAAATCATGATATATCACTCTGGGACCACTGTAGATAATGCTACACTACACTGGGTCCACTGTAATTAATGATATGTTACCCAGGGACAACTATAAATAATGATATACCGTCCAGAGACCACTGCAAATAATTATATATCACCAAGGGACAACTGTAAATAATGATATACAATCCAGGGACCACTGTAAAGGATGATATACTACCCAGTGACCTGTGTAAATAATAATATACTTCCCAGGAACCGCGATCAATGATGATATACTACACACGGACCACTGTAAATAATGGTATACTGCCCAGGGACCACTGTGCTTAATGATATATTGCCCAGTGACCACTGTAAATAATGATATACTGCCCATGGACCACTGTGAATAAAGATGTACTGCACAGTGCACACTATAATTGATGACATACTGTCCAGGGTCCACTGTAAATCATGATATACCACCCTAGGACCACTGTAAATAACGATATACTATGCAGGGACCAATGTTGAAAATGATATACTACCCAGGGGCTACAGTAAATAAAGATATACTATCCAGGGACAACTGTAAATAATGATATCCTACCCAGGGACAACTGTAAATAATGATATACTGCTCAGGGACCAATGTAAATAATGAAATACTACCAGGGGCCAACTGAAAATAATGATATACAACGCAGGGACGACTGTATATTGGACATAATACCCATGGTCCACTGTAAGTAATGATATACTCCCCAGGGAACACTATAAATAAAGATATACTGCCCACGGTCCACTGAAAATAATGATATACTGCCCTGGCGCCACTGTAAATAATGAAATACTATCCAGTGACCACTGCAAATGATGATAACTGCCCACAGCCAATGTAAATAATAGTATACTACACAGGGGCCACTGTAAATAATGATATACTACCTAGGGATCACGGTAAATTATGATGTACTACCCAGGGTACATTGTAAATAATGATATTCTACCCAGGGTCCACTGTAAATATTGATATACTATCCAAGTACCACAGTAAATAATAATTAATATCCCAGGAGCCAGTGTAAATAATGATATTCTACCCAGGGACCACTGTAAATAATGATATACTGCACAGGGTCCACTGTAGATAATGATATTCTACCCAGGGAGCACTGTAAATAATGATATTCTACCCAGGGTCCACTGTAAATAATGAGACATTCCCCAGGAACCAATGTAAATAATGATATATTACCCAGGGACCACTGTAAATACTGATATTCTGCACAGGGACCACTGAAAACAATGATATAATACCCAGGGACCACTGTAAATAATGATATTCTACCCAGGGACCACTGTAAATATTGATATACTTCCCAGGGACCACTGTAAATAATGATATTCTACCCAGGGACCACTGTACATATTGATATACAAACCAGGGACCACTGTAAATAATGATATACTACCCAGGGACCACTGTAAATAATGATAGTCTACCCAGGGACCACTGTAAATAATGATATACCGCCCAGAGACCACTGTAAATAATGAGATACTACCCAGGGACCACTGTAAATAATGATATTCTACCCAGGGACCACTGTAAATATTCATATACTACCCAAGGACCACTGTAAATAATAACAAACGGCCCAGGGACCAGTGTAGATAATGATATTCGACCTAGGGTCCACTATAAATAATGATATTCTACTCAGGGACCACTGCAAATAATGATATTCTAACCAGGGACCACTGTAAATAGTGATATTCTGCCCAGGGACCACTGCAAATAATGATATACCGCCCAGAGACCACTGTAAATAATGAGATACTACCCAGGGACCACTGTAAATAATGATATTCTACCCAGGGACCACTGTAAAGATTCATATACTACCCAAGGACCACTGTAAATAATGACAAACTGCCCAGGGACCTGTATAGATAATGATATTCGACCTATGGTCCACTATAAATAATGATATTCTACCCAGGGACCACTGCAAATAATAATATTCTAATCAGAGAGCACTGCAAATAATGATATTCTACCCAGGGACAACTGTAAATAATGATATACTACATCGGGACCATTGGAAATAATCATCCACTATCAAGGGACCACTGTAAATAATGATATACTACCCATGGCAACTGTAAATAATGATATACTGCTCAGGGACCAATGTAAATAATGAAATACTACCAGGGGCCAACTGAAAATAATGATATACAACGCAGGGACGACTGTATATTGGACATGATTACCATGGTCCACTGTAAGTAATGATATACTCCCCAGGGAACACTATAAATAAAGATATACTTCCCACGGTCCACTGAAAATAATGATATACTGCCCTGGCGCCACTGTAAATAATGAAATACTATCCAGTGACCACTGCAAATGATGATAACTGCCCACAGCCAATGTAAATAATAGTATGCTACACAGGGACCACTGTAAATAATGATATACTACCTAGGGATCACGGTAAATTATGATGTACTACCCAGGGTACATTGTAAATAATGATATTCTACCCAGGGTCCACTGTAAATATTGATATACTATCCAAGTACCACAGTAAATAATAATTAATATCCCAGGAGCCAGTGTAAATAATGATATTCTACCCAGGGACCACTGTAAATAATGATATACTGCACAGGGTCCACTATAGATAATGATATTCTACCCAGGGAGCACTGTAAATAATGATATTCTACCCAGGGTCCACTGTAAATAATGAGACATTCCCCAGGAACCAATGTAAATAATGATATATTACCCAGGGACCACTGTAAATACTGATATTCTGCACAGGGACCACTGAAAACAATGATATAATACCCAGGGTCCACTGTAAATATTGATATACTATCCAAGTACCACAGTAAATAATAATTAATATCCCAGGAGCCAGTGTAAATAATGATATTCTACCCAGGGACCACTGTAAATAATGATATACTGCACAGGGTCCACTGTAGATAATGATATTCTACCCAGGGAGCACTGTAAATAATGATATTCTACCCAGGGTCCACTGTAAATAATGAGACATTCCCCAGGAACCAATGTAAATAATGATATATTACCCAGGGACCACTGTAAATACTGATATTCTGCACAGGGACCACTGAAAACAATGATATAATACCCAGGGACCACTGTAAATAATGATATTCTACCCAGGGACCACTGTAAATATTGATATACTTCCCAGGGAGCACTGTAAATAATGATATTCTACCCAGGGACCACTGTAAATATTGATATACTAACCAGGGACCACTGTAAATAATGATATACTACCCAGGGACCACTGTAAATAATGATAGTCTACCCAGGGACCACTGTAAATAATGATATACCGCCCAGAGACCACTGTAAATAATGAGATACTACCCAGGGACCACTGTAAATAATGATATTCTACCCAGGGACCACTGTAAATATTCATATACTACCCAAGGACCACTGTAAATAATAACAAACGGCCCAGGGACCAGTGTAGATAATGATATTCGACCTAGGGTCCACTATAAATAATGATATTCTACTCAGGGACCACTGCAAATAATGATATTCTAACCAGGGACCACTGTAAATAGTGATATTCTGCCCAGGGACCACTGTAAGTAATGATATACCGCCCAGAGACCACTGTAAATAATGAGATACTACCCAGGGACCACTGTAAATAATGATATTCTACCCAGGGACCACTGTAAAGATTCATATACTACCCAAGGACCACTGTAAATAATGACAAACTGCCCAGGGACCTGTATAGATAATGATATTCGACCTATGGTCCACTATAAATAATGATATTCTACCCAGGGACCACTGCAAATAATAATATTCTAATCAGAGAGCACTGCAAATAATGATATTCTACCCAGGGACAACTGTAAATAATGATATACTACATCGGGACCATTGGAAATAATCATCCACTATCAAGGGACCACTGTAAATAATGATATACCAACCATGGCAACTGTAAATAATGATATACTACCCACGGCCACTGTAAATAATGATATACTACCCTGGGACCACTGTAAATAATGATATACTATCCACGGCCACTGTAAATATTGATATACTACCCTGGGACCACTGTAAATAATCATATTCTTCACAGGGACCACAATAAATAATAATATACTACCCTGGGAGCACTGTAAATAATGACGTACTACCCAGGGATCACTGTAAGTAATGATATTCTACCCAGGGACCACTGTAAATAATGATATACAACCCAGGGACCACAGTAAATAATGAGATACTACCCAGGGACCATTGTAGATACGGATATACTACCCAGTGACCACTGTAAATAAAGATATACCGCCCGGGAACCATGTAAATAAAGACTTTCTACACAGGGACCACTGTAAATAATGACATACTACACAGGGACCACTGTAAATAATGATATACTACCAGGGGCCACTGATAATAATGATATTCTACCCATGGAGCACTGTAAATAATTATGTACTACCCATGGACAACGGCAAATTAAGATATACTGTCCAGGGACAACTGTAGATAATGATATTCAACCCAGGGACAATTGTAAATAATGATATAATACCTAGGTACCACTGTAAATAAAGATATACTGCCGAGGGACGACTGTAAATAATGATATCCCACCGAGTGAACACTGTAAATCATGATACTCTACCCAGGGACCACAGTAAATCATAGATCATAGAATTTACAGTGCAGAAGGAGGCCATTCGGCCCATCGAGTCTGCCCGGCTCTTGGAAAGAGCACCCTATCCAAGTCCACATCTCCACCCTATCCCCATAAGCGAGTAACCCCACCCAACACTAAGGGCAATTTTGGACACTAAGGCAATTTATGATGGCCAATTCACCTAAACTGCACATCTTTGGACAGTGGGAAAAAACCGGAGCAGCCGGAGGAAACCCACGCACACACGGGGAGGATGTGCAGACTCCGCACAGACAGTGACCCAAGCCGGGAATCAAACCTGGGACCCTGGAGCTGTGAAACAATTGTGCTATCCACTGTGCTACCGTGCTGCACACTAAATGATATAGTGGTGCTAAATGATATAATAATATACGGTGCTGCCCACTAAATGATACAGTATAATGATATACATCCCAGGGACCACTGTAAATAAAGTTATCCCACCCAGGAACCACTACAAATAAAGATATACCACCCAGAGACCATTGTAAATAATGAAAAACAAACCGGGAACCACTGTAAATAAGATATACTGCACAGTGCCCACTGTAAATAATGATATTCTAATCAGAGACCATAGTAAATAATGATATACTACCAGGGATCACTAAATAAAGGTATACTGCCGAAGGACCACTGTAAATAAAGTCATACTATCCAGGGACTATTGTAGATAATGATATACTACACAGTAACCACTGTAAATAATGATATTCTAACCAGAGACAACTGCAAATAATGAAATATTACCCATGGACCACTGATATACTGATCAAGGATCACTGTAAATTATGACATACTGCCCAGGTACCACTGTAAAAATAAAATACTGCCCAGGGACCGCTGTAAATAATGATCAACTACCCAGGGACCACTGTAAATAATGATACACTTACCCAGGGACCACTGTAAATAATGATACACTACCCAGGGACCACATTAAATAATGATATACTATCATGGGACCACTGTAATGAATGATATACTACCAGGAACTACTGTAAATAAAGACATACTACACAGGGACCACTGTAAATAATGATATACTACCCAGGGACCACTTTAAATAAAGGTACACTGCCCAGGGACCACTGTAAATAAAGACATACTACACAGGGGCCACTGTAAATAATTATTTACTACCCAGTGACCACTGTAAAGATTTATATACTACCAGGAACCACTGTAAATAGAGGTACACTCCCAGGGACCATTGTAAATAAAGATATACTACACAGTGACCACTGTAAATAATTATATACCACCCAGTGACCACTGTAAATAATTATATACCACCCAGTGACCACTGTAAATAATTATATACCACCCAGGGACCACTGTAGTTAATGATATACTACCCAGGGACGAATGTAAATAATGATAGACTACTCAGGGACCACTGTAAATAAAGATACACTGCCCAGGGACCACTGCAAACAGTGATATACTGCACAGGCGCACTGCCAAAAAATTATATACTCCCTGGGACCACTGTAAATAATGGTACGTTGCCCAGAAACCACTGTAAATAATGTTACACTATGCAGGGAACACTGCAAATAATGATATTCTACACCGGGACCAGTGTAAATAATGATATACTGCACAGAGACCACTGAAAATAATGATATACTGCCCAGGGACCACTGTAAATAATGATATTCTACCCAGGGTCCACTGTAAATAATGAGACATTCCCCAGGAACCAATGTAAATAATGATATATTACGCAGGGACCACACGTAAATACTGATATTCTACATAGGGACCACTGTAAACAATGATAAAATACCCAGGGACCACTGTAAATAATGATATTCTACCCAGGGACCACTGTAAATATTGATCTACTACCCAGGGACCACTGTAAATAATGATATTCTACCCAGGGACCACTGTAAATATTGATATATTACCAGGGACCACTGTAAATAATGATATACTACCCAGGGACCACTGTAAATAATGATAGTCTACCCAGGGACCACTGTAAATAATGATATACCGCCCAGAGACCACTGTAAATAATGAGATACTACCCAGGGACCACTGTAAATAATGATATTCTACCCAGGCACCAGTGTAAATATTCATATACTACCCAAGGACCACTGTAAATAATAACAAACGGCCCAGGGACCAGTGTAGATAATGATATTCGACCTAGGGTCCACTATAAATAATGATATTCTACCCAGGGACCACTGCAAATAATGATATTCTAACCAGGGACCACTGTAAATAATGATATTCTGCCCAGGGACCACTGTAAATAATGATATACCACCCAGAGACCACTGTAAATAATGAGATACTACCCAGGGACCACTTTAAATAATGACATTCTACCCAGGGACCACTGCAAATAATAATATTCTAATCAGAGAGCACTGCAAATAATGATATTCTACCCAGGGACAACTGTAAATAATGATATACTACATCGGGACCATTGGAAATAATCATCCACTATCAAGGGACCACTGTAAATAATGATATGCTACCCATGGCAACTGTAAATAATGATATACTACCCACGGCCACTATAAATAATGATATACTACCCTGTGACCACTGTAAATAATGATATACTTCCCACGGCCACTGTAAATAATGATATCCTACCCAGGGACAAGAGTAAATAATGATATACTGCTCAGGGACCACTGTAAATAATGATGTACTACCCAGGGACCACTGTAAATAACGATATACTACGCAGGGACCACTGTAGAAAATGATATACTACCCAGGGACCACAGTAAATAAAGATATACTATCCAGGGACAACTGTAAATAATGATATCCTACCCAGGGACAAGAGTAAATAATGATATACTGCTCAGGGACCACTGTAAATAATGATGTACTACCCAGGGACCACTGTAGAAAATGATATACTACCCAGGGACCACAGTAAATAAAGATATACTATCCAGGGACAACTGTAAATAATGATATCCTACCCAGGGACAAGAGTAAATAATGATATACTGCTCAGGGACCACTGTAAATAATGATGTACTACCCAGAGACCACTGTAAATAATGAAATACTACCAGGGGCCCACTGTAAATAATGATACACAACGCAGGGACGACTGTAAATATTGATATACTACCCAGGGAACACTTTAAATAATCATATTCTACCCAGGGACCACTGTAAATACTGGTATACTATCCAAGTACCACAGTAAATAATTTATATCCCAGGAACCAGTGTAAATAATGATATTCTGCCCAGGGACCACTGTAAATATTGAGACATTACACAGGGACCAATGTAAATAATGAGATAATACCCAGGGACCATTGTAGATACTATTATACCACACAGGGACCATTGTAAATAATGAGATACTACACTGGGACCACAGTAATTAATGAGATACTACCCTGGGACCACAGTAAATAATGATATACAACCCAGGGACCACTGTAAGTAATCAGATAATACCCAGGGACCATTGTAGATACTGATATACCACACAGGGACCACAGTAAATAATGAGATAATACCCAGGGACCACTGTAAATAATGATATATTACCCAGGGACCATTGTAGATTCTGATACTCTACCCAGGGACCACTCTAAATAATGATATACTACCCAGGGACCACAGTAAATAATGATATTCTCCCCAAACCACAGTAAATAATGAGATTATACCCAGGGACCACTGTAAATAATGATATATTACCCAGGGACCATTGTAGATCCTGATACTCTACCCAGGGACCTCTGTAAATAATGATATACTACCTAGGGACCACTGTAAATAATGATATTCTCCCCAAACCACTGCAAATAATGAGATAATACCCAGGGACCATTGTAGATAAGAATATACTCCCCAGAGACCACTGTAAATAATGAGATACTACCCAGGGACCACTGTAAGTAATGAGATAATACCCAGGGACCATTGTAGATACTGATATACCACTCACGGGCCACTGTAAATAATGATATACTACCCAGGGACCACTGTAAATAATGAGATACTACCCTGGGACCACAGTAAATAATGATGTACTACCCAGGGACCACAATAAATAATGAGATAATACCCAGGGATCATTGTAGATACTGATATACCACTCACGGGCCACTGTAAATAATGATATACTACCCAGGGACCACTGTAAATAATGATATACTACCCAGAGACCAATGTAAATAACGATATTCTCCCCAGGGACCACAGTAAATAATGAGATAATACCCAGGGACCATTGTAGATACTGATATACCACTCAGGGACCATTGTAAATGCTGAGATACTACACTGGGACCACAGTAAATAATGATATACTACCCAGGGACCACAGTAAATAATGAGATAATACCCAGGGACCATTGTAGATAGTATTATACCACAAAGGGACCATTGTAAATAATGAGATACTACCCTGGGACCACCGTAAATAATGAGATACTACCCTGGGACCACAGTAAATAATGATATACTCCCCAGGGACCACAGTAAATAATGAGATAATACCAGAGACCATTGTAGGTACTGATATAGCACACAGGGACTATTGTAAATAATGAGATACTACCCAGGGACCACAGTAAATAATGATATTCTACCCAGGGACCTCAGTAAATAATGAGATAATACCCAGGGGCCATTGTAGATACGGATATACCACTCAGGGACCACTGTAAATAACTATATACTACCCAGGGACCACTGTAAATAATGATATACTACCCAGAGACCAATGTAAATAATGATATTCTCCCCAGGGACCACAGTAAATAATGAGATAATACCCAGGGACCATTGTGGATATTGATATACCACTCAGGGACCATTGTAAATAATGAGATACTACCCTGGGACCACAGTAAATAATGATATACTACCCAGGAGCCACAGTAAATAATGAGATAATACCCAGGGACCATTGTAGATACTATTATACCACACAGGGACCATTGTAAATAATGAGATACTACCCTGGGACCACAGTAAATAATGAGATACTACCCTGGGACCACAGTAAATAATGATATACTACCCAGGGACCACAGTAAATAATGAGATAATACCCAGAGACCATTGTAGATACTGATATACCACACAGGGACTATTGTAAATAATGAGATACTACCCAGGGACCACAGTAAGTAATGATATTCTACCCAGTGACCTCAGTAAATAATTAGATAATACCCAGGGGCCATTGTAGATATGGATATACTACCCAGGGGTCACTGTAAATAATGATATTCTACGCGGGGACGACTGTAAATGATGAGATAATACCCAGGGACCATTGTAGATAATGATATACTACCCAGAGACCTCTGTAAATAATGATATTCTCCCCAGGGACCACTGTAAGTAATGAGATAATACCCAGGGACCATTGTAGATACTGGTATACTGCTCAGGGACCATTGTAAATAATGAGATACTACCCAGGGACCACAGTAAATAATGGTATTCTAACCAGGGACCACTGCAGATAATGATAAACTATCCAGGGACCACTGTAAATAATGAATTACTATCCAGTGACCACTGTAAATGATGATACCTACCCAAGGCCACTGTAAATAATGGTATACTATCCAGGGACGACTGTAAATAATGATTTACTAATCAGGGACAACTGTATATAATGAAATTCTACCCAGGGACCGCTGTGCATAATGATATACTACACAGGGACCCGTGTAAAAAATGCTGTACTACCAAAGCACCATTGCAAATGATAATAATCTACCCTGGGCTCACTGTAAATAATGATGCACTATCCAAGGACCACTGTAAATAATGATATATTGCCCAGGGACCACTGTAACTAATGAAATACTATCCAGTGGCCACTGTAAATGATGCTACCTCCCCAAGGCCACTGTAAATAATGGTATACAACCCAGGAACCGCTGAAGATAATGATATTCCACCCAGGGACAACGGTAGATAATGATACACTAACCGGGACCACTGTAAATAATGATATTATCCCCAGTGACCACTGCAAGTAATGACATACTACCCAGGAACCACTGTATATAATGATATTCTGCACAGAGACCACTGTAAATAATGATATACAACCCAGTGACCACTGTAAGTCATGACATACCACCCAGGGACTACTGTAAATAATGATATTCTGCACAGAGACCACTGTAAATAATGATATACTGCCCAGGGACCACTGTCAATCATGATATACTGCGCAGGGACCACTGTATAGAAAGATATACAGCTCAGAGACCAATGTAAATAATGATATACTGCCCAGTGACCACTGTAAGTCATGACATACCACCCAGGGACTACTGTAAATAATGATATTCTGCACAGAGACCACTGTAAATAATGATATACTGCCCAGGGACCACTGTCAATCATGATATACTGCGCAGGGACCACTGTATAGAAAGATATACAGCTCAGAGACCAATGTAAATAATGATATACTGCCCAGGGACCACTGTAAATAATGATATTTTGCACAGAGACCACTGTAAATAATGATATACTACCCAGGGACCACTGTCAATCATGATATACTGCCCAGGGACCTCTGTATATAATGATATACTGCCCAGGGACCACTGTAAATAATGATATACTAGCCAGAGACCACTGTATATAATGATATACTGCCCAGGGACCACTGTAAATTATTCCCTGGAAAAATAGTAAGAAATGGGGGGAGTTTCTAGAATACGCAAGTCGATTCTACAATGAGGAGGCAGGTGGGAGGCCAGCCCACACTTACACTCCAGGACTCTCCCGGCCATCCCACACACACACTCCAGGCCACTCCCGGCCAGCCCACACACACACTCCAGGCCACTCCCGGCCAGCCCACACACACACTCCAGGACACTCCCGGCCAGCCCACACACACACTCCAGGACTCTCCCGGCCAGCCCACACACACACTCCAGGCCAGGCCACTCCCGGCCAGCCCACACACACACACCAGGCCAGGCCACTCCTGTCCAGTCCACACGCACAATCCAGGCCAGGCCACTCCCGGCCAGTCCACACACACACTCCAGGCCAGGCCACTCCCGGCCAGCCCACACACACACTCCAGGCCACTCCCGGCCAGCCCAAACACACACTCCAGGCGTCTCCCGGCCAGCCCACACTCACACTCCAGGCCACTCCCGGCCAGCCCACCCACACACTCCAGGCCACTCCCGGCCAGCCCACACACAGACTCCAGGCCAGGCCACTCCCGGCCAGCCCACACACACACTCCAGGCCAGGCCACTCCCGGCCAGCTCACACACACACATTCCCGGCCACTCGCGGCCAGCTCACACACACACTCCAGGCCAGGCCACTCCCTGCCAGCCCACACACACACTCCAGGCTACTCCCGGCCAGCCCACACACACACTCCAGGCCACTCCCGGCCAGTCCACACACACATTCCCGCCCATTCCCGGCCAGCCCACACTCACACTCCAGGCCACTCCCGGCCAGCCAACACACACATTCCAGGCCACTCCCGGCCAGCCCACACACACACTCCAGGCCATGCCACTCCCGGCCAGCCCACACACACACTCCAGGCCACTCCCGGCCAGCCCACACACACACTCCAGGCCACTCCCGGCCAGCCCACGCACAAACCCCAGGCCAGGCCACTCCCGGCCAGCCCACACACACACTCCAGGCCACTCCTGGCCAGCCAACACACACATTCCAGGCCACTCCCGGCCAGCCCACACACACACTCCAGGCCATGCCACTCCCGGTCAGCCCACACACACACTCCAGGCCACTCCCGGCCAGCCCACACACACACTCCAGGCCACTCCCGGCCAGCCCACGCACAAACCCCAGGCCAGGCCACTTCCGGCCAGCCCACACACACACTTCAGGCCACTCCCGGCCAGCCCACACACACACTCCAGGCCACTCCCGGCCAGCCCACAAACACACTCCAGGACTCTCCCGGCCAGCCCACACACACACTCCAGGCCACTCCCGGCCAGCCCACACACACACTCCAGGCCACTCCCGGCCAGCCCACACACACACTCCCGGCCACTCCCGGCCAGCCCACACACACACTCCAGGCCACTACGGCCAGCCCACACACACACTCCAGGCCACTCCCGGCCAGCCCACGCACACACTCCAGGTCTCTCCCGGCCAGCCCACACACACACTCCAGGCCAGGCCACTCCCGGCCAGCCCACACACACACCCCAGGCCAGGCCACTCCCGGCCAGCCCACACACACGCTCCAGGCAACTCCCGGCGAGCCCACGCACACACTCCAGTCCAGGCCATTCCCAGCCAGCCCACACACACACTCCAGGCCACTCCCGGCCATCCCACACACATAATCCAGGCCACTCCCGGCCAGCCCACACACACACTCCAGGCCACTCCCGGGCAGCCCACACACACACTCCAGGCCACTCCCGGCCAGCACACACACATACTCCAGGCCTCTCTCGGCCAGCCCACACACACACTCCAGGCCACTCCCGGCCAGCCCAAACACACACAGTCCAGGCCACTCCCGGCCAGCCCACACACACACTCCAGGCCAATCCCGGCCAGCCCACACACACACTCCAGGCCAGGCCACTCCCGGCCAGCCCACACACACACTCCAGGCAACTCCCGGCCAGCACAAACACATACTCCAGGCCTCTCTCGGCCAGCCCACACACACACACCAGGCCACTCCCGGCCAGCCCACACACACACTCCAGGCTACTCCCGGCCTGGCCACACACACACTCCAGGCCACTCCCGGCCAGCGCACACACACACTCCAGGCCACTCCCGGCCAGCCCACACACACACTCCAGGCCTCTCCCGGCCAGCCCACACACACACTCCAGGACACTCCCGGCCTGGCCACACACACACTCCAGGCCACTCCCGGCCAGCTCACACACACATTCCCGGCCAATCCCGGCCAGCTCACACACACACTCCAGGCCAGGCCACTCCCGGCCATCCCACACACACACTCCAGACCACTCCCGGCCAGCCCACACACACATTCCCGGCCAATCCCGCCCAGATGACACACACACTCCAGGCCACTCGCGACCAGCCCACACACACACTCCAGGCCACTCCCGGTAAGCCCACACACAAATTCCCGGCCAATCCCGGCCAGTCCACACACACACTCCAGGCCAGGCCACTCCAGGCCACTCCCGGCCAGCCCACACACACACTCCAGGACACACCCGGCCAGCCCACACACACACTCCAGGCCACTCCCGGCCAGCCCACACACACACTCCAGGCCACTCCCGGCCAGCCCACACACACTCCAGGCCAGGCCACTCCCGGCCAGCCCACACACACACTCCAGGCCACTCCCGGCCAGCCCACACACACACTCCAGGCCACTCTCGGCCAGCCCACACACACACTCTAGGCCACTCCCGGCCAGCCCACACACACACTCCAGGCCACTCCCGGCCAGCTCACACACACATTCCCGGCCAATCCCGGCCAGTTCACACACACACTCCAGGCCACTCCCGGCCAGCCACACACACACTCCAGGCCAGGCCACTCCCGGTCAGCCCACACATACACTCCAGGCCACTCCCGGCCAGCCCCCACACACACTCCAGGACTCTCCCGGCCAGCCCACACACACACTCCAGGCCCCTCCCGGCCAGCCCACACACACACTCCAGGCCACTCCCGGCCAGCCCACACACAAACTCCAGGACTCTCCCGGCCAGCCCACACAAACACTCCCGGCCAGGCCACACACACATTCCCGGCCAATCCCGGCCAGTCCACACACACACTCCAGGCCACTCCCGGCCAGCCCACACACACATTCCCGGCCAGGCCACTCCCTGCCAGCCCACACACACACTCCAGGCTACTCCCGGCCAGCCCACACACACACTCCAGGCTACTCCCGGCCAGCTCACACACACACTCCAGGCCACTCCCGGCCAGCTCACACACACACTCCAGGCCACTCCCGGCCAGCCCACACACTCACTCCAGGCCAGGCCACTCCCGGCCAGCCCACACACACACTCCAGGCCACTCCCGGCCAGCCCACACACACACTCCAGGCCACTCCCGGCCAGCCCACACACACACTCCAGGCCACTCCCGGCCAGCCCACACACACACTCCAGGCCAGGCCACTCCCGGCCAGCCCACACACTCACTCCAGGCCAGGCCACTCCCGGCCAGCCCACACACACACTCCAGGCCACTCCCGGCCAGCCCACACACACACTCCAGGCCACTCACGGCCAGCCCACACACACACTCCAGGCCACTCCCGGCCAGCCCACACACACTCCAGGCCAGGCCACTCCCGGCCAGCCCACACACACACTCCAGGCCACTCCCGGCCAGCCCACACACACACTCCAGGCCACTCTCGGCCAGCCCACACACACACTCTAGGCCACTCCCGGCCAGCCCACACACACACTCCAGGCCACTCCCGGCCAGCTCACACACACATTCCCGGCCAATCCCGGCCAGTTCACACACACACTCCAGGCCACTCCCGGCCAGCCACACACACACTCCAGGCCAGGCCACTCCCGGACAGCCCACACACACACTCCAGGCCCCTCCCGGCCAGCCCACACACACACTCCAGGCCACTCCCGGCCAGCCCACACACACACTCCAGGACTCTCCCGGCCTGCCCTCACACACACTCCAGGCCACTCCCGGCCAGCTCACACACACACTCCAGGCCACTCCCGGCCAGCTCACACACACACTCCAGGCCACTCCCGGCCAGCTCACACACACACTCCAGGCCACTCCCGGCCAGCCCACACACTCACTCCAGGCCAGGCCACTCCCGGCCAGCCCACACACACACTCCAGGCCACTCCCGGCCAGCCCACACACACACTCCAGGCCACACCCGGCCAGCCCACACACACACTCCAGGCCACTCCCGGCCAGCCCACACACACACTCCAGGCCAGGCCACTCCCGGCCAGCCCACACACTCACTCCAGGCCAGGCCACTCCCGGCCAGCCCACACACACACTCCAGGCCACTCCCTGCCAGCCCACACACACACTCCAGGCCACTCACGGCCAGCCCACACACACACTCCAGGCCACTCCCGGCCAGCCCACACACACACTCCAGGACACTCACGGCCAGCCCACACACATACTCCAGGCCACTCACGGCCAGCTCACACACACACTCCAGGACACACCCGGCCAGCCCACACACACACTCCAGGCCACTCCCAGCCAGCCCACACACACACTCCAGGCAACTCCCGGCCAGCCCTCACACACACTCCAGGACAGACCCGGCCAGCCCACACACACACTGCAGGCCACTCCCGGGTAGCCCACACACACACTCCAGGCCAGGCCACTCCCGGCCATCCACACACACACTCCAGGCTACTCCAGTCCACCACACAAACACTCCAGGCCAGGCCACTCCCGGCCAGCCCACACACACACACTCCAGGCCACTCCCGGCCAGCCCACACACACACTCCAGGACTCTCCCGGCCAGCCCACACATACACTCCAGGCCAGGCCACTCCCGGCCAGCCCACACACTCACTCCAGGCCAGGCCACTCCCGGCCAGCCCACACACACACTCCAGGCCACTCCCGGCCAGCCCACACACACACTCCAGGCCACTCACGGCCAGCCCACACACACACTCCAGGCCACTCCCATCCAGCCCACACACACACTCCAGGACACACCCGGCCTGCCCACACACACACTCCAGGCCACTCCCGGCCAGCCCACACACACACTCCAGGACACTCACGGCATGCCCACACACATACTCCAGGCCACTCACGGCCAGCTCACACACACACTCCAGGACACACCCGGCCAGCCCACACACACACTCCAGGCCACTCCCAGCCAGCCCACACACACACTCCAGGCCACTCCCGGCCAGCCCTCACACACACTCCAGGACAGACCCGGCCAGCCCACACACACACTCCAGGCCACTCCCGGGTAGCCCACACACACACTCCAGGCCAGGCCACTCCCGGCCAGCCCACACACTCACTCCAGGCCAGGCCACTCCCGGCCAGCCCACACACACACTCCAGGCCACTCCCGGCCAGCTCACACACACACTCCAGGCCACTCACGGCCAGCCCACACACACACTCCAGGCCACTCCCGGCCAGCCCACACACACTCCAGGCCAGGCCACTCCCGGCCAGCCCACACACACACTCCAGGCCACTCCCGGCCAGCCCACACACACACTCCAGGCCACTCTCGGCCAGCCCACACACACACTCTAGGCCACTCCCGGCCAGCCCACACACACACTCCAGGCCACTCCCGGCCAGCTCACACACACATTCCCGGCCAATCCCGGCCAGTTCACACACACACTCCAGGCCACTCCCGGCCAGCCACACACACACTCCAGGCCAGGCCACTCCCGGACAGCCCACACACACACTCCAGGCCCCTCCCGGCCAGCCCACACACACACTCCAGGCCACTCCCGGCCAGCCCACACACACACTCCAGGACTCTCCCGGCCTGCCCTCACACACACTCCAGGCCACTCCCGGCCAGCTCACACACACACTCCAGGCCACTCCCGGCCAGCTCACACACACACTCCAGGCCACTCCCGGCCAGCTCACACACACACTCCAGGCCACTCCCGGCCAGCCCACACACTCACTCCAGGCCAGGCCACTCCCGGCCAGCCCACACACACACTCCAGGCCACTCCCGGCCAGCCCACACACACACTCCAGGCCACACCCGGCCAGCCCACACACACACTCCAGGCCACTCCCGGCCAGCCCACACACACACTCCAGGCCAGGCCACTCCCGGCCAGCCCACACACTCACTCCAGGCCAGGCCACTCCCGGCCAGCCCACACACACACTCCAGGCCACTCCCTGCCAGCCCACACACACACTCCAGGCCACTCACGGCCAGCCCACACACACACTCCAGGCCACTCCCGGCCAGCCCACACACACACTCCAGGACACTCACGGCCAGCCCACACACATACTCCAGGCCACTCACGGCCAGCTCACACACACACTCCAGGACACACCCGGCCAGCCCACACACACACTCCAGGCCACTCCCAGCCAGCCCACACACACACTCCAGGCAACTCCCGGCCAGCCCTCACACACACTCCAGGACAGACCCGGCCAGCCCACACACACACTCCAGGCCACTCCCGGGTAGCCCACACACACACTCCAGGCCAGGCCACTCCCGGCCATCCACACACACACTCCAGGCTACTCCCGTCCACCACACAAACACTCCAGGCCAGGCCACTCCCGGCCAGCCCACACACACACACTCCAGGCCACTCCCGGCCAGCCCACACACACACTCCAGGACTCTCCCGGCCAGCCCACACATACACTCCAGGCCAGGCCACTCCCGGCCAGCCCACACACTCACTCCAGGCCAGGCCACTCCCGGCCAGCCCACACACACACTCCAGGCCACTCCCGGCCAGCCCACACACACACTCCAGGCCACTCACGGCCAGCCCACACACACACTCCAGGCCACTCCCATCCAGCCCACACACACACTCCAGGACACACCCGGCCTGCCCACACACACACTCCAGGCCACTCCCGGCCAGCCCACACACACACTCCAGGACACTCACGGCATGCCCACACACATACTCCAGGCCACTCACGGCCAGCTCACACACACACTCCAGGACACACCCGGCCAGCCCACACACACACTCCAGGCCACTCCCAGCCAGCCCACACACACACTCCAGGCCACTCCCGGCCAGCCCTCACACACACTCCAGGACAGACCCGGCCAGCCCACACACACACTCCAGGCCACTCCCGGGTAGCCCACACACACACTCCAGGCCAGGCCACTCCCGGCCATCCACACACACACTCCAGGCTACTCCCGTCCACCACACACACACTCCAGGCCAGGCCACTCCCGGCCAGCCCAGACACACATACTCCAGGCCACTCCCGGCCAGCCCACACAAACACTCCAGGACTCTCCCGGCCAGCCCACGCATATACTCCAGGCCAGGCCACTCCCGGCCAGCCCACACACTCACTCCAGGCCAGGCCACTCCCGGCCAGCCCACACACACACTCCAGGCCACTCCCGGCCAGCCCACACACACACTCCAGGCCACACCCGGCCAGCCCACACACACACTCCAGGCCACTCCCGGCCAGCCCACACACACACTCCAGGCCAGGCCACTCCCGGCCAGCCCACACACTCACTCCAGGCCAGGCCACTCCCGGCCAGCCCACACACACACTCCAGGCCACTCCCTGCCAGCCCACACACACACTCCAGGCCACTCACGGCCAGCCCACACACACACTCCAGGCCACTCCCGGCCAGCCCACACACACACTCCAGGACACTCACGGCCAGCCCACACACATACTCCAGGCCACTCACGGCCAGCTCACACACACACTCCAGGACACACCCGGCCAGCCCACACACACACTCCAGGCCACTCCCAGCCAGCCCACACACACACTCCAGGCAACTCCCGGCCAGCCCTCACACACACTCCAGGACAGACCCGGCCAGCCCACACACACACTCCAGGCCACTCCCGGGTAGCCCACACACACACTCCAGGCCAGGCCACTCCCGGCCATCCACACACACACTCCAGGCTACTCCCGTCCACCACACAAACACTCCAGGCCAGGCCACTCCCGGCCAGCCCACACACACACACTCCAGGCCACTCCCGGCCAGCCCACACACACACTCCAGGACTCTCCCGGCCAGCCCACACATACACTCCAGGCCAGGCCACTCCCGGCCAGCCCACACACTCACTCCAGGCCAGGCCACTCCCGGCCAGCCCACACACACACTCCAGGCCACTCCCGGCCAGCCCACACACACACTCCAGGCCACTCACGGCCAGCCCACACACACACTCCAGGCCACTCCCATCCAGCCCACACACACACTCCAGGACACACCCGGCCTGCCCACACACACACTCCAGGCCACTCCCGGCCAGCCCACACACACACTCCAGGACACTCACGGCATGCCCACACACATACTCCAGGCCACTCACGGCCAGCTCACACACACACTCCAGGACACACCCGGCCAGCCCACACACACACTCCAGGCCACTCCCAGCCAGCCCACACACACACTCCAGGCCACTCCCGGCCAGCCCTCACACACACTCCAGGACAGACCCGGCCAGCCCACACACACACTCCAGGCCACTCCCGGGTAGCCCACACACACACTCCAGGCCAGGCCACTCCCGGCCAGCCCACACACTCACTCCAGGCCAGGCCACTCCCGGCCAGCCCACACACACACTCCAGGCCACTCCCGGCCAGCCCACACACACACTCCAGGCCACTCACGGCCAGCCCACACACACACTCCAGGCCACTCCCGGCCAGCCCACACACACTCCAGGCCAGGCCACTCCCGGCCAGCCCACACACACACTCCAGGCCACTCCCGGCCAGCCCACACACACACTCCAGGCCACTCTCGGCCAGCCCACACACACACTCTAGGCCACTCCCGGCCAGCCCACACACACACTCCAGGCCACTCCCGGCCAGCTCACACACACATTCCCGGCCAATCCCGGCCAGTTCACACACACACTCCAGGCCACTCCCGGCCAGCCACACACACACTCCAGGCCAGGCCACTCCCGGACAGCCCACACACACACTCCAGGCCCCTCCCGGCCAGCCCACACACACACTCCAGGCCACTCCCGGCCAGCCCACACACACACTCCAGGACTCTCCCGGCCTGCCCTCACACACACTCCAGGCCACTCCCGGCCAGCTCACACACACACTCCAGGCCACTCCCGGCCAGCTCACACACACACTCCAGGCCACTCCCGGCCAGCTCACACACACACTCCAGGCCACTCCCGGCCAGCCCACACACTCACTCCAGGCCAGGCCACTCCCGGCCAGCCCACACACACACTCCAGGCCACTCCCGGCCAGCACACACACACACTCCAGGCCACACCCGGCCAGCCCACACACACACTCCAGGCCACTCCCGGCCAGCCCACACACACACTCCAGGCCAGGCCACTCCCGGCCAGCCCACACACTCACTCCAGGCCAGGCCACTCCCGGCCAGCCCACACACACACTCCAGGCCACTCCCTGCCAGCCCACACACACACTCCAGGCCACTCACGGCCAGCCCACACACACACTCCAGGCCACTCCCGGCCAGCCCACACACACACTCCAGGACACTCACGGCCAGCCCACACACATACTCCAGGCCACTCACGGCCAGCTCACACACACACTCCAGGACACACCCGGCCAGCCCACACACACACTCCAGGCCACTCCCAGCCAGCCCACACACACACTCCAGGCAACTCCCGGCCAGCCCTCACACACACTCCAGGACAGACCCGGCCAGCCCACACACACACTCCAGGCCACTCCCGGGTAGCCCACACACACACTCCAGGCCAGGCCACTCCCGGCCATCCACACACACACTCCAGGCTACTCCCGTCCACCACACAAACACTCCAGGCCAGGCCACTCCCGGCCAGCCCACACACACACACTCCAGGCCACTCCCGGCCAGCCCACACACACACTCCAGGACTCTCCCGGCCAGCCCACACATACACTCCAGGCCAGGCCACTCCCGGCCAGCCCACACACTCACTCCAGGCCAGGCCACTCCCGGCCAGCCCACACACACACTCCAGGCCACTCCCGGCCAGCCCACACACACACTCCAGGCCACTCACGGCCAGCCCACACACACACTCCAGGCCACTCCCATCCAGCCCACACACACACTCCAGGACACACCCGGCCTGCCCACACACACACTCCAGGCCACTCCCGGCCAGCCCACACACACACTCCAGGACACTCACGGCATGCCCACACACATACTCCAGGCCACTCACGGCCAGCTCACACACACACTCCAGGACACACCCGGCCAGCCCACACACACACTCCAGGCCACTCCCAGCCAGCCCACACACACACTCCAGGCCACTCCCGGCCAGCCCTCACACACACTCCAGGACAGACCCGGCCAGCCCACACACACACTCCAGGCCACTCCCGGGTAGCCCACACACACACTCCAGGCCAGGCCACTCCCGGCCATCCACACACACACTCCAGGCTACTCCCGTCCACCACACACACACTCCAGGCCAGGCCACTCCCGGCCAGCCCAGACACACATACTCCAGGCCACTCCCGGCCAGCCCACACAAACACTCCAGGACTCTCCCGGCCAGCCCACGCATATACTCCAGGCCAGGCCACTCCCGGCCAGGCCACACACACATTCCCGGCCAATCACGGCCAGTCCACACACACACTCCAGGCCACTCCCGGCCAGGCCACACACACATTCCCGGCCAATCCCGGCCAGGCCACACACACATTCCCGGCCAATCCCGGCCAGTCCACACACACACTCCAGGCCAGGCCACTCTCGGCCAGTCCACACACACACGCCAGGCCACTCCCGGCCAGCCCACACACACACTCCCGGTCACTCCCGGCCAGCCCACACACACACTCCAGGCCAGGCCACTCCCGACCAGCCCACACACACACGCCAGGCCACTCCCGGCCAGCCCACACACACATTCCCGGCCAATCCCGGCCAGTCCACACACACACTCCAGGCCACTCCCGGCCATCCCACACACACACTCCAGGCCACTCCCGGCCAGTCCACACACACACTACAGGCCACTCCCGGGCAGCCCACACACACACTCCAGGCCACTCCCGGCCAGCTCACACACACACTCCAGGCCACTCCCGGCCAGTCCACACACACACTCCAGGCCACTCCCGGCCAGCCCACACACAGACTCCAGTCCACTCCCGGCCAGCCCACACACACACTCCAGGCCACTTCCGGCCAGCCCACACACACACTCCAGGCCACTCCCGGCCAGCCCACACACACACTCCAGGCCACACCCGGCCAGCCCACACACACACTCCAAGCCACTCCCGGGCAGCCCAGACACACTCCTGGCCACTCCCGGCTAGCCCACACACACACTCCAGGACACTCGCGGCCAGCCCACACACACACTCCAGGCTACTCCTGCCAGCTCACACACAAATTCACGGCCAATCCCGGCCAGCCCACACACACACTCCAGTCCACTCCCGGCCAGCCCACACACACACTCCAGGCCACTCCCGACCAGCCCACACACACACTCCAGGCCAGGCCACTCCCTGCCAGCCCACACACACACTCCAGGCCACTCCCGGCCATCCCACACACACACTCCAGGCCACTCCCGGCCATCCCACACACACACTCCAGGCCACTCCCGGCCAGCCCACACACACACACTCCAGGCCAGGCCACTCCCGGCCAGCCCACACACATACTCAAGGCCACTCCCGGCCAGCCCAGACACACACTCCAGGCCACTCCCAGCCAGCCCACACACACACTCCAGGCCACTCCCGGCCAGCCCACACACACACTCCCGGCCACTCCCGGCCGGCCCACACACACACTCCAGGCCACTCCCGGCAAGCCCACACACACACTCCAGGCCACTCCCGGCCCACACACACGCGACAGGCCACTCCCGGCCAGCCCACACACACACACCAGGCCACTCCCGGCCAGCCCACACACACACTCCAGGCCACTCCCGGCCAGCCCACACACACTCCAGGCCACTCCCGGCCTGCCCACACACACACTCCAGGCCACTCCCGACCAGCCCACACATACACTCCAGGCCAGGCCACTCCCTGCCAGCCCACACACACACTCCAGGCCACTCCCGGCCATCCCACAAACACACTCCCGGCCAGCCATCACACACTCCAGGCCACTCCCGGCCAGCCCACACACACACTCCAGGCCACTCCCGGCCAGCCCACACACACACTCCAGGCCACTCCCGGCCAGCCCACACACACACTCCAGGCTACTCCCGGCCCACACACACACTCCAGGCCACTCCCGGCCAGCCCACACACACTCTCCAGGCCACTCCCGGCCAGCCCACACACTCACTCCAGGCCACTCCCGGCCAGCCCACACACACACTCCAGGCCACTCCCGGCCAGCCCACACACACACTGCAGGCTACTCCCGGCCAGCCCACACACACACTCCAGGCCACTCCCGGCTAGGCCACACACACACTCCAGGCCACTCCCGGCCAGCCCACACACACACTCCAGGCCACTCCCGGCCAGCTCACACACACTCCAGGCCACTCCCGGCCCACACACACACTCCAGGCCACTCCCGGCCAGCCCACACACACACTCCAGGCCACTCCCGGCCAGCCCACACACACAGTCCAGGCCACTCCCGAGCAGCCCACACACACACTCCAGGCCACTCCCGGCCAGCCCACACACACACTCCAGGCCAGGCCACTCCCGGCCAGCCCACACACACACTCCAGGCCACTCCCGGCCAGCCCACACACACACACCAGGCCACTCCCGAGCAGCCCACACACACACTCCAGGCCACTCCCGGCCAGCCCACACACACACTCCAGGCCAGGCCACTCCCGGCCAGCCCACACACACACTCCAGGCCACTCCCGGCCAGCCCACACACACACTCCCGGCCACTCCCGGCCAGCCCACACACACACTCCAGGCCACTCCCGGCCAGCCCACACACACACTCCAGGCCACTCCCGGCCATCCCACACACACACTCCAGACCACTCCCGGCCAGCCCACACACACACTCCAGGCCAGGCCGCTCCCGGCCAGCCCACACACACACTCCAGGCAACTCCCGGCCAGCCCACACACACACTCCAGGCCACTCCCGGCCAGCCCCCACACATGCTCCAGGTCACACCCGGCCAGCCCCCACACACACTCCAGGCCACTCCCGGCCAGCCCACATACACACTCCAGGCCTCTCCCGACCAGCTCACACACAAACTCCAGGCCACTCCCGGCCAGCCCCCACAGACACTCCAGGCCACTCCCGGCCAGCCCACACACACACTCCAGGCCACTCCCGGCCAGCCCACACACACACTCCAGGCCACTCCCGCCCAGCCCACACACACACTCCAGGCCACTCCCGGCCAGCCCACACACACACTCCACGCCAGGCCACTCCCGACCAGCCCACACACACACTCCAGGCCACTCCCGGCCAGCCCACACACACACTCCAGGCCACTCCCGGCCAGCCCACACACAATCCAGGCCACTCCCGGCCAGCCCACACACACACTCCAGGCCACTCCCGGCCAGCCCACACACACTCCAGGCCACTCCCGGCCAGCCCACACACACACACCAGGCCAGGCCACTCCCGGCCAGCCCACACACACTCCAGGCCACTCCCGGCCAGCCCACACACACACTCCAGGCCAGGCCACTCCCTGCCAGCCCACACACACACTCCAGGCCACTCCCGGCCATCCCACACACACACTCCAGGCCACTCCCGGCCAGCCCACACACACACTCCAGGCCACTCCCGGCCAGCCCACACACATACTCAAGGCCACTCCCGGCCAGCCCCCACACACACTCCAGGCCACTCCCGGCCAGCCCACACACACACTCCAGGCCACTCCCGGCCTGCCCACACACACACTCCAGGTCACTCCCGGCCATCCCACACACACACTCCAGGCCACTCCCGGCCAGCTCACACAGACACTCCAGGCCACTCCCGGCCAGTCCACACACACACTCCTGGCCAGGCCACTCCCGGCCAGCCCACACACACACTCCAGGCCAGGCCACTCCCGACCAGCCCTCACACACACTCCAGGCCACTCCCGGCCAGCCCACACACACACTCCAGGCCACTCCCGGCCATCCCACACAAACAGTCCAGGCCACTCCCGGCCAGCCACAACACACACTCCAGGCCACTCCCGGCCATCCCACACACACACTCCAGGCCTCCCGGCCAGCCCACACACACACTCCAGACCACTCCCGGCCAGCCCACACACACACTCCAGACCACTCCCGGCCAGCCCACACACACACTCCAGACCACTCCCGGCCAGCCCACACACACACTCCAGACCACTCCCGACCAGCCCACACACACACTCCAGGCCACTCCCGGCCAGCCCACACACACACTCCAGGCCACTCCCGGCCAGCCCACACACACACTCCAGGCCACTCCCTGCCAGCCCACACACACACTCCAGGCCACTCCCGGCCAGCCCACACACACACTCCAGGCCAGGCTACTCCCGGCCAGCCCACACACACACTCCAGGCCACTCCCGGCCAGCCCACACACACACTCCAGGCCACTCCCGGCCAGCCCACACACACTCCAGGCCACTCCCGGCCAGCCCACACACAGACTCCAGGCCACTCCCGGCCAGCCCACACACACACTCCAGGCCACTCCCGGCCAGCCCACACACACACTCCAGGCCACTCCCGACCAGCCCACACACACACTCCAGGCCACTCCCGGCCAGCCCACACACACACTCCAGGCCAGGCCACTCCCGACCAGCCCGCACACACACTCCAGACCACTCCCGGCCAGCCCACACACACACTCCAGGCCACTCCCGGCCAGCCCACACACACACTCCAAGCCACTCCCGGCCAGCCCACACACACACTCCAGGCCACTCCCGACCAGCCCACACACACACTCCAGGCCACTCCCGGCCAGCCCACACACACACTCCAGGCCACTCCCGACCAGCCCACACACACACTCCAGGCCAGGCCACTCCCTGCCAGCCCACACACACACTCGAGGCAATTCCCGGCCATCCCACACACACACTCCAGGCTACTCCCGGCCATCCCACACACACACTCCAGGCCACTCCCGGCCAGCCCACACACATACTCAAGGCCACTCCCGGCCAGCCCAGACACACACTCCAGACCACTCCCGGCCAGCCCACACACAAACTCGAGGCCACTCCCGGCCAGCCCACACACACACACTCCAGGCCAGGCCACTCCCGGCCAGCCCACACACACACTCCAGGCCACTCCCGGCCATCCCACACACACACTCCAGACCACTCCCGGCCAGCCCGAACACACACTCGAGGCCACTCCCGGCCAGCCCACACACACACACTCCAGGCCAGGCCACTCCCGCCTAGCCCACACACACACTCCAGGCCACTCCCGGCCATCCCACACACACACTCCCGGCCACTCCCGGCCAGCCCACACACACACTCCAGGCCAATCCCGGCCAGCCCACACACACACTCCAGGCCACTCCCGGCCAGCCCACACACACACTCCAAGCCACTCCCGGCCAGCCCACACACACACTCCAGGCCACTCCCAACCAGCCCACACACACATTCCAGGCCACTCCCGGCCAGCCCACATACACACTCCAGGCCTCTCCCGACCAGCTCACACACACACTCCAGGCCACTCCCGGCCAGCCCCCACAGACACTCCAGGCCACTCCCGGCCAGCCCACACACACACTCAAGGCCACTCCCGGCCAGCCCACACACACACTCCAGGCCACTCCCGCCCAGTCCACACACACACTCCAGGCCACTCCCGGCCAGCCCACACACACACTCCAGGCCAGGCCACTCCCGACCAGCCCACACACACACTCCAGGCCACTCCCGGCCAGCCCACACACACACTCCAGGCCACTCCCGGCCAGCCCACACACAATCCAGGCCACTCCCGGCCAGCCCACACACACACTCCAGGCCAATCCCGGCCAGCCCACAAACACTCCAGGCCACTCCCGGCAAGCCCACACACACACTCCAGGCCAGGCCACTCCCTGCCAGCCCACACACACACTCCAGGCCACTCCCGGCCATCCCACACACACACTCCAGGCCACTCCCGGCCAGCCCACACACACACTCCAGGCCACTCCCGGCCAGCCCACACACATACTCAAGGCCACTCCCGGCCAGCCCCCACACACACTCCAGGCCACTCCCGGCCAGCCCACACACACACTCCCGTCCACTCCCGGCCAGCCCACACTCACACTCCTGGCCACTCCCGGCCAGCCCACACACATACTCCCGTCCACTCCCGGCCAGCCCACACTCACACTCCAGGCCACTCCCGGCCAGCCCACACACACACTCCAGGCCAGGCCACTCCCGGCCAGCCCACACACACACTCCAGGCCACTCCCGGCCAGCCCACACACACACTCCCGTCCACTCCCGGCCAGCCCACACACACACTCCAGACCACTCCCGGCCAGCCCACCCACACACTCCCGTCCACTCCCGGCCAGCCCACACACACACACTCCAGGCCACTCCCGGCCAGCCCACACACACACTCCAGGCAAGTCCCGGCCAGCCCACACACACACTCCAGGCCACTTCCGGCCAGCACACACACACACTCCAGGCCACTCCCGGCCAGCCCACACACACACTCCAGGCCACTCCCGGCCTGCCCACACACACACTCCAGGTCACTCCCGGCCAGCCCACACACACACTCCAGGCCACTCCCGGCCAGCTCACACAGACACTCCAGGCCACTCCCGGCCAGTCCACACACACACTCCTGGCCAGGCCACTCCCGGCCAGCCCACACACACACTCCAGGCCAGGCCACTCCCGACCAGCCCACACACACACTCCAGGCCACTCCCGGCCAGCCCACACACACACTCCAGGCCACTCCCGGCCATCCCACACACACACTCCAGGCCTCCCGGCCAACCCACACACACACTCCAGACCACTCCCGGCCAGCCCACACACACACTCCAGACCACTCCCGGCCAGCCCACACACACACTCCAGACCACTCCCGGCCAGCCCACACACACACTCCAGACCACTCCCGACCAGCCCACACACACACTCCAGGCCACTCCCGGCCAGCCCACACACACACTCCAGGCCACTCCCGGCCAGCCCACACACACACTCCAGGCCACTCCCTGCCAGCCCACACACACACTCCAGGCCACTCCCGGCCAGCCCACACACACACTCCAGGCCAGGCTACTCCCGGCCAGCCCACACACACACTCCAGGCCACTCCCGGCCAGCCCACACACACACTCCAGGCCACTCCCGGCCAGCCCACACACACTCCAGGCCACTCCCGGCCAGCCCACACACAGACTCCAGGCCACTCGCGGCCAGCCCACACACACACTCCAGGCCACTCCCGGCCAGCCCACACACACACTCCAGGCCACTCCCGACCAGCCCACACACACACTCCAGGCCACTCCCGGCCAGCCCACACACACACTCCAGGCCAGGCCACTCCCGACCAGCCCGCACACACACTCCAGACCACTCCCGGCCAGCCCACACACACACTCCAGGCCACTCCCGGCCAGCCCACACACACACTCCAAGCCACTCCCGGCCAGCCCACACACACACTCCAGGCCACTCCCGACCAGCCCACACACACACTCCAGGCCACTCCCGGCCAGCCCACACACACACTCCAGGCCACTCCCGACCAGCCCACACACACACTCCAGGCCAGGCCACTCCCTGCCAGCCCACACACACACTCGAGGCAATTCCCGGCCATCCCACACACACACTCCAGGCTACTCCCGGCCATCCCACACACACACTCCAGGCCACTCCCGGCCAGCCCACACACATACTCAAGGCCACTCCCGGCCAGCCCAGACACACACTCCAGACCACTCCCGGCCAGCCCACACACACACTCGAGGCCACTCCCGGCCAGCCCACACACACACACTCCAGGCCAGGCCACTCCGGCCAGCCCACACACACACTCCAGGCCACTCCCGGCCATCCCACACACACACTCCAGACCACTCCCGGCCAGCCCGAACACACACTCGAGGCCACTCCCGGCCAGCCCACACACACACACTCCAGGCCAGGCCACTCCCGCCTAGCCCACACACACACTCCAGGCCACTCCCGGCCATCCCACACACACACTCCCGGCCACTCCCGGCCAGCCCACACACACACTCCAGGCCAATCCCGGCCAGCCCACACACACACTCCAGGCCATTCCCGGCCAGCCCACACACACACTCCAAGCCACTCCCGGCCAGCCCACACACACACTCCAGGCCACTCCCAACCAGCCCACACACACATTCCAGGCCACTCCCGGCCAGCCCACACACACACTCCAGGCCACTCCCGACCAGCCCACACACACACTCCAGGCCAGGCCACTCCCTGCCAGCCCACACACACACTCCAGGCGAGGCCACTCCCGGCCAGCCCACACACACACTCCAGGCCACTCCCGGCCATCCCACACACACACACTACAGACCACTCCCGGCCAGCCCACACACACACTCCAGGCCAGGCCACTCCCGGCCAGCCCACACACACACTCCAGGCCACTGCCGGCCATCCCACACACACACTCCAGGCCACTCCCGGCCAGCCTCCACACACACTCCAGGCCACTCCCGGCAATCCCACACACACACTCCAGACCACTCCCGGCCATCCCACACACACACTCCAGGCCAGGCCACTCCCGGCCAGCCCACACACACAATCCAGGCCACTCCCGGCCAGCCCACACACACACTCCAGGCCACTCCCGGCCAGTCCCCACACACACTCCAGGCCACACCCGGCCAGCCCACACACACACTCCAGGCCACTCCCGGCCAGCCCCCACACACACTCCAGGCCACTCCCGGCCAGCCCACACACACACTCCAGGCCTCTCCCGGCCAGCCCACACACACACTCCAGGCCACTCCCGGCCAGCCCACACACCCACTCCAGGCCACTCCCGGCCAGCCCACACACACACTCCAGGCCAGGCCACTCCCGGCCAGCCCACACACACAGTCCAGGCCACTCCCGGCCAGCCCACACACACACTCCAGGCCAGGCCACTCCCGACCAGCCCACACACACACTCCAGGCCACTCCCGGCCAGCCCACACACACACTCCAGGCCACTCCCGGCCAGCCCACACACAATCCAGGCCACTCCCGGCCAGCCCACACACACACTCCAGGCCACTCCCGGCCAGCCCACACACACTCCAGGCCACTCCCGGCCAGCCCACACACACACCCCAAGCCACTCCCGGCCAGCCCACACACACACTCCAGGCCACTCCCGGCCAGCCCACACACACACTCCAGGTCACTCCCGGCCAGCCCACACACACACTCCCGGCCAGCCCACACACACTCCAGGCTACTCCCGGCCAGCCCACACACACACTCCAGGCCAGTCCCGGCCAGCACACACACACACTCCAGGCCACTCCCGGCCAGCCCACACACACACTCCAGGCCACTCCCGACCAGCCCACACACACACTCCAGGCCAGGCCACTCCCTGCCAGCCCACACACACACTCCAGGCCACTCCCGGCCATCCCACACACACACTCCATGCCACTCCCGGCCATCCCACACACACACTCCAGGCCACTCCCGGCCAGCCCACACACACACTCCAGGGCAGGCCACTCCCGGACCTGCCCACACACATACTCAAGGCCACTCCCGGCCAGCCCAGACAAACACTCCAGGCCACTCCCGGCCAGCCCACACACACACTCCAGGCCACTCCCGGCCAGCCCACACACACACTCCCGGCCACTCCCGGCCAGCCCACACACACAGTCCAGGCCACTCCCGGCCAGCCCACACACACACTCCAGGCCAGGCCACTCCCGACCAGCCCACACACACACTCCAGGCCACTCCCGGCCAGCCCACACACACACTCCAGGCCACTCCCGGCCAGCCCACACACAATCCAGGCCACTCCCGGCCAGCCCACACACACACTCCAGGCCACTCCCGGCCAGCCCACACACACTCCAGGCCACTCCCGGCCAGCCCACACACACACCCCAAGCCACTCCCGGCCAGCCCACACACACACTCCAGGCCACTCCCGGCCAGCCCACACACACACTCCAGGTCACTCCCGGCCAGCCCACACACACACTCCCGGCCACTCCCGGCCAGCCCACACACACACTCCAGGCCACTCCCGGCAAGCCCACACACACACTCCAGGCCACTCCCGGCCCACACACACACTCCAGGCCACTCCCGGCCAGCCCACACACACACTCCAGGCCACTCCCGGCCAGCCCACACACACACTCCAGGCCACTCCCGGCCAGCCCACACACACTCCAGGCCACTCCCGGCCAGCCCACACACACACTCCAGGCCACTCCCGACCAGCCCACACACACACTTCAGGCCAGGCCACTCCCTGCCAGCCCACACACACACTCCAGGCCACTCCGGGCCATCCCACACACACACTCCAGGCCACTCCCGGCCAGCCACACACACACTCCCGGCCACTCCCGGCCAGCCCACACACACACTCCAGGCCACTCCCGGCCAGCCCACACACACACTCCAGGCCACTCCTGGCCAGCCCACACACACACTCCAGGCCACTCCCGGCCCACACACACACTCCAGGCCACTCCCGGCCAGCCCACACACACACTCCAGGCCACTCCCGGCCAGCCCACACACAATCCAGGCCACTCCCGGCCAGCCCACACACACTCCAGGCCACTCCCGGCCAGCCCACACACACTCCAGGCCACTCCCGGCCAGCCCACACACACACCCCAAGCCACTCCCGGCCAGCACACACACACACTCCAGGCCAGCCCACACACACACTCCAGGCCACTCCCGGCCAGCCCACACACACACTCCAGGTCACTCCCGGCCAGCCCACACACACACTCCCGGCCAGCCCACACACACTCCAGGCTACTCCCGGCCAGCCCACACACACACCCCAAGCCACTCCCGGCCAGCCCACACACACACCCCAAGCCACTCCCGGCCAGCACACACACACACTCCCGGCCAGCCCACACACACACTCCAGGCCACTCCCGGCCAGCCCACACACACACTCCAGGTCACTCCCGGCCAGCCCACACACACACTCCCGGCCAGCCCACACACACTCCAGGCCACTCCCGGCCAGCCCACACACACACTCCAGGTCACTCCCGGCCAGCCCACACACACACTCCCGGCCACTCCCGGCCAGCCCACACACACACTCCAGGCCACTCCCGGCAAGCCCACACACACACTCCAGGCCACTCCCGGCCCACACACACACTCCAGGCCACTCCCGGCCAGCCCACACACACACTCCAGGCCACTCCCGGCCAGCCCACACACACACTCCAGGCCACTCCCGGCCAGCCCACACACACTCCAGGCCACTCCCGGCCAGCCCACACACACACTCCAGGCCACTCCCGACCAGCCCACACACACACTTCAGGCCAGGCCACTCCCTGCCAGCCCACACACACACTCCAGGCCACTCCGGGCCATCCCACACACACACTCCAGGCCACTCCCGGCCAGCCACACACACACTCCCGGCCACTCCCGGCCAGCCCACACACACACTCCAGGCCACTCCCGGCCAGCCCACACACACACTCCAGGCCACTCCTGGCCAGCCCACACACACACTCCAGGCCACTCCCGGCCCACACACACACTCCAGGCCACTCCCGGCCAGCCCACACACACACTCCAGGCCACTCCCGGCCAGCCCACACACAATCCAGGCCACTCCCGGCCAGCCCACACACATTCCAGGCCACTCCCGGCCAGCCCACACACACTCCAGGCCACTCCCGGCCAGCCCACACACACACCCCAAGCCACTCCCGGCCAGCACACACACACACTCCAGGCCAGCCCACACACACACTCCAGGCCACTCCCGGCCAGCCCACACACACACTCCAGGTCACTCCCGGCCAGCCCACACACACACTCCCGGCCAGCCCACACACACTCCAGGCTACTCCCGGCCAGCCCACACACACACCCCAAGCCACTCCCGGCCAGCCCACACACACACCCCAAGCCACTCCCGGCCAGCACACACACACACTCCCGGCCAGCCCACACACACACTCCAGGCCACTCCCGGCCAGCCCACACACACACTCCAGGTCACTCCCGGCCAGCCCACACACACACTCCCGGCCAGCCCACACACACTCCAGGCTACTCCCGGCCAGCCCACACACACACTCCAGGCCACTCCCGACCAGCCCACACACACACTCCAGGCCAGGCCACTCCCTGCCAGCCCACACACACACTCCAGGCCACTCCCGGCCATCCCACACACACACTCCATGCCACTCCCGGCCATCCCACACACACACTCCAGGCCACTCCCGGCCAGCCCACACACACACTCCAGGGCAGGCCACTCCCGGACCTGCCCACACACATACTCAAGGCCACTCCCGGCCAGCCCAGACAAACACTCCAGGCCACTCCCGGCCAGCCCACACACACACTCCAGGCCACTCCCGGCCAGCCCACACACACACTCCCGGCCACTCCCGGCCAGCCCACACACACATTCCAGGCCACTCCCGGCCAGCCCACACACACACTCCAGGCCACTCCCGGCCAGCCCACACACACTCCAGGCCACTCCCGGCCAGCCCACACACACACTCCAGGCCACTCCCGACCAGCCCACACACACACTTCAGGCCAGGCCACTCCCTGCCAGCCCACACACACACTCCAGGCCACTCCGGGCCATCCCACACACACACTCCAGGCCACTCCCGGCCAGCCACACACACACTCCCGGCCACTCCCGGCCAGCCCACACACACACTCCAGGCCACTCCCGGCCAGCCCACACACACACTCCAGGCCACTCCTGGCCAGCCCACACACACACTCCAGGCCACTCCCGGCCCACACACACACTCCAGGCCACTCCCGGCCAGCCCACACACACACTCCAGGCAACTCCCGGCCAGCCCACACACACACTCCAGGCCACTCCCGGCCAGCCCACACACACACTCCAGGCCACTCCCGGCCAGCCCACACACACACTCCAGGCCACTCCTGGCCAGCCCACACACACACTCCAGGCCACTCCCGGCCCACACACACACTCCAGGCCACTCCCGGCCAGCCCACACACACACTCCAGGCCACTCCCGGCCAGCCCACACACAATCCAGGCCACTCCCGGCCAGCCCACACACACTCCAGGCCACTCCCGGCCAGCCCACACACACTCCAGGCCACTCCCGGCCAGCCCACACACACACCCCAAGCCACTCCCGGCCAGCACACACACACACTCCAGGCCAGCCCACACACACACTCCAGGCCACTCCCGGCCAGCCCACACACACACTCCAGGTCACTCCCGGCCAGCCCACACACACACTCCCGGCCAGCCCACACACACTCCAGGCTACTCCCGGCCAGCCCACACACACACCCCAAGCCACTCCCGGCCAGCCCACACACACACCCCAAGCCACTCCCGGCCAGCACACACACACACTCCCGGCCAGCCCACACACACACTCCAGGCCACTCCCGGCCAGCCCACACACACACTCCAGGTCACTCCCGGCCAGCCCACACACACACTCCCGGCCAGCCCACACACACTCCAGGCTACTCCCGGCCAGCCCACACACACACTCCAGGCCACTCCCGACCAGCCCACACACACACTCCAGGCCAGGCCACTCCCTGCCAGCCCACACACACACTCCAGGCCACTCCCGGCCATCCCACACACACACTCCATGCCACTCCCGGCCATCCCACACACACACTCCAGGCCACTCCCGGCCAGCCCACACACACACTCCAGGGCAGGCCACTCCCGGACCTGCCCACACACATACTCAAGGCCACTCCCGGCCAGCCCAGACAAACACTCCAGGCCACTCCCGGCCAGCCCACACACACACTCCAGGCCACTCCCGGCCAGCCCACACACACACTCCCGGCCACTCCCGGCCAGCCCACACACACATTCCAGGCCACTCCCGGCCAGCCCACACACACACTCCAGGCCACTCCCGGCCAGCCCACACACACTCCAGGCCACTCCCGGCCAGCCCACACACACACTCCAGGCCACTCCCGACCAGCCCACACACACACTTCAGGCCAGGCCACTCCCTGCCAGCCCACACACACACTCCAGGCCACTCCGGGCCATCCCACACACACACTCCAGGCCACTCCCGGCCAGCCACACACACACTCCCGGCCACTCCCGGCCAGCCCACACACACACTCCAGGCCACTCCCGGCCAGCCCACACACACACTCCAGGCCACTCCTGGCCAGCCCACACACACACTCCAGGCCACTCCCGGCCCACACACACACTCCAGGCCACTCCCGGCCAGCCCACACACACACTCCAGGCAACTCCCGGCCAGCCCACACACACACTCCAGGCCACTCCCGGCCAGCCCACACACACACTCCAGGCCACTCCCGGCCAGCCCACACAAACACTCCAGGCCACTCCCGGCCAGCCCACACACACACTCCAGGCCACTCCCGGCCAGCCCACACACACACTCCAGGCCACTCCCGGCCAGTCCACACACACACTCCAGGCCAGGCCACTCCCGGCCAGCCAACACACACACTCCAGGCCAGGCCACTCCCGGCCAGCCCACACACACACTCCAGGCCGCTCCCGGCCAGCCCACACACACACTCCAGGCCACTCCCGGCCAGCCCACACACACACTCCAGGCCACTCCCGGCCCCCACACACACTCCAGGCCACTCCCGGCCAGCCCACACACACACTCCAGGCCACTCCCGGCCAGCCCACACACACACTCCAGGCCACTCCCGAGCAGCCCACACACACACTCCAGGCCACTCCCGGCCAGCCCACACACACACTCCAGGCCAGGCCACTCCCGGCCAGCCCACACACACACTCCAGGCCACTCCCGGCCAGCCCACACACACACTCCCGGCCACTCCCGGCCATCCCACACACACACTCCAGGCCACTCCCGGCCAGCCCACACACACACTCCAGGCCACTCCCGGGCAGCCCACACACACTCCAGGCCACTCCCGGCCAGCCCACACACACACTCCAGGCCACTCCCGGCCAGCCCACCCACACACTCCAGGCCACTCCCGGCCAGCCCACACACACTCCAGGCCACTCCCGGCCAGCCCACACACGCACTCCAGGCCACACCCGGCCAGCCCACACACACACTCCAGGCCACTCCCGGCCCACACACACACTCCAGGCCACTCCCGGCCAGCCCACACACACACTCCAGGCCACTCCCGGCCAGCCCACATACACACTCCAGGCCACTCCCGGCCAGCCCACAAACACACTCCAGGCCAGGCCACTCCCGGCCAGCCCACACACACACTCCAGGCCACTCCCGGCCAGCCCACACACACACTCCAGGACTCTCCCGGCCAGCCCACACACACACTCCAGGCCACTCCCGGCCAGCCAACACACACACTCCAGGCCACTCCCGGCCAGCCCACACACACACTCCAGGCCACTCCCGGCCAGCCCACACACACACTCCAGTGGAACCCTTTCTGCTCACTCTCTCTAAACTCCTTCCTAATTTGGAGTCCTCTGTGAAATTGCTCTTTACCTTAAACTGATCTACAGATTACAATTCCAGTTCACTAATCCTACCATTCAACTGAAATCCTCCATCCCTGACAACACTCCATTAAATACCCTTTGTTTTGTCTCCAAGATCCTCACATCCTTTTGTATGTTTAGCTGCAGAACAAGAAGCAATTCCTCAGCTATGGTCCTCTCTATAAACCTGGTTATAACTCTATAGGCTATTGGCAAACTATTAGAAAGTGGGATTCAAATACTCAGGTTGTTGTTTTTGACCTGCCCTGTCCAGATGGGCCGAATGGCCTTTCTGTGCTCTGGACCTCGATGACTCTATGATCCTAACATCCTTCTTTTCGGAGTCTCCGCCTCTATTGATCAAGTTAAATATCTTCTGAGGTTTTTCCAATCTTATCGCCATGATCTTCCAGTGCAAAGTGTGGACATGTCCCCGCTCCCTTCCTGTACACTTTTTAAACTTGTCCCGTTTAGTTTATATTTCCTGTCCTCTGCCCTCCTCCCTAATGCATCACCCACACGACAGTGATTTAAATTTACTTTCCCCGTGACCCTCCCTTTCACAGATCTGGGAACATGCTGCTGAAGATTGCTGCTCCCCTGCTCACTGTGTCATTGCTGAGTGTCTGTCATTTGTGAATGTTGAAATTCTTTCCATTGAAGCCTATTTCAGTGAATTGTATCTTGAAGAGCAATTGTCCTCATGTGGACCCCGAGTGAACATCAGTGTCTCCTCCCCTCCTGTCTGAATAACTATCATTCACATCTTCTCTCTGCTTTCTGTTTCTTAGCCAATCTCACATTCTCACTGTCACAGACCCTTTAATCCACGGCTTTGGGACTCGATAACATCTCTAATAAATGGCATTTGATCACAATATGTCCCAATACATAAATTCATATCAGATCCCTGATTAATCCTCCAGTTATTTTGAAATATAACTGCAAGAACAACATGCGATGTGATTTCCCACGAATATCGCCGTGTTTCTGGTCACATAACACCATTTCCTCGCGAAGGAGCAATATTCCTGTTGCCCACTCTGACCCCTAGAAATGTCCTGGTGACTAACATTATACTGACTGCTCTATCACTCCAGGGTGTATCCCTCTCTCTCCTTTTATAAACAGGATGGGGCAGTGAAAATGCCCCAGTCCCCTGGAACCACTCAGAGATCAATGAGGATTGAGTATCAGGGTCAGTGTGTCCACTATTTCCACACTCCATCCCTCAGTCACTGTCACACAACCGATCTAGACCCGGCTAATCTTCTATTTCATTGTGATGGAAAAAGTATTCGATTGAAAGGGGTTAACTGAGCCTGTTTGTTTAGTGACTGTGATTAATGTCAGTCTCTATGGATCTAACCGTGTCACTGGAGGGTTTGTCGCTGCTATTAATAAGCGATTCCTTTCATTGTGTTATCCCAAACTGTCAGCGGGAGCGTCAGTTCCAACACTGCCAGAGATCAGCGGCCCCAGAGAGACCGAGAGGAGGGATCAGAATCTGGGAACTACCCACAGGAACGTTACAGCAATGGATCAGTATCTGGGAACTACCCACAGGAACGTTACAGCAATGGATCAGAATCTGGGAACTATCCACAGGAACGTTACAGCAATGGATCAGAATCTGGGAACTATCCACAGGAACGTGACAGCAATGGATCAGAATCTGGGAACTACCCACAGGAACGTTACAGCAATGGATCAGAATCTGGGAACTATCCACAGGAACGTGACAGCAATGGATCAGAATCTGGGAACTATCCACAGGAACGTGACAGCAATGGATCAGAATCTGGGAACTACCCACAGGAACGTTACAGCAATGGACAGGAGTTTATCCGAGGGTATTTTCTTTATGTCTCTCCAGTCTTTACCATACCGGATCGGCGGCGCACTGCTGATAATTCAAGCGGGTTACTATCCCCTCCTGGCTGTTGTCGGTGTCCCTGGTAAGTCTCCCTGTCCAGTTATTTATTGTATAAACCACTTTAAGTGTATTATTGCTCTGGTCATTTGCATCTTGGAAAGATTGAATCCACGTTCTTCAGTTCAGAAGTTTGTAAGTTTTCAGGTCCAGGAGCAGAATGAGGCTATTTGGCCCCTCGCGTCTGCTCCGTCATTCGGTCTTGGCTGATCTCATCCTCGGCTTAACGCCGCCGCCCTTCCCATTGTCCAAAATTCTCAACCCATTCCCAATTCAAAATCTATATAACTGCTCCTTAAATGTACTCACTGTCCCAGCATGCCCCGCACTCTGGATAGCGAATTCCACAGGTTCACATCCCATTGGGAGAAGTAGTTTCTCCTCAGCTCTGATTCACATTTGCTGCCTGTTATCCTGAGATTCGGACCTCTCGTTCCAGAACGCCCCACAAGAGGAAACATCCGCTCCACTTCCACTTTCCCCACACCTTTTATCATCTTATAAACCACAATTGGATCTCTACTCCTTCTTAACAACTCTCTTGATAAGACAAAGCCCTCATCTCTGCGGTCACTCTAGTCAACCTCCTCTGAACTGCCTCTAAAGCCCCTACATCTTTCCTCAAATCAGGGGCCAGGACTGTGTAATGCTCCAGGTGCGGTCTGACGAACATCTGGAATAGTGGGAATAACACTTCCCTACCTTGAAGCTCTGTGCCTTTAGCTATAAATATCAACACCGATTCCAGTCACTGAGGTCATTGTATATCCAGTGGCTCCACTCGCTCTCTGGTTAATATCGGAGGCTGTTCACAATCCCTGCTCTCCCTTTGACAGTAAAGTTATTATACCCAGATGTTCTCTCCATTCCCAATCCTGCTCGCTTGCCATCGCCACCTCTGCTTCATCTCAGCTGCAGAATAAACCATCATCTGTGTCTTTGTTAAATCCACACTCGACTAATCCAATGATATTCTGTCACACAATTTCTGATACAAATCTTCATGAAGCGCAGCTCATCTCCAACTCTGCTGCCATATCCTAACCCTCACCCAATCCCAGTCACCTATCATCCCTGTGCTCACTGCTGTAGATTGGTTCCCAGTCTGGGTTCTAACACTCACCCAATCCAAGTCACCTATCATCCCTGTGCTCACTACTGTAGATTGATTCCCAGCCTGGGTCCTAACCCTCACCCAATCCCAGTCACATATCATCTCTGTGCTCAATGCTGTAGAATGGTTCCCAGTCTGGGTCCTAACCCTGACCCAATCCCAGTCCCCTATCATCTCTGTGCTCAATGATGTAGATTGGTTCCCAGTCTGGGTCCTAACCCTCACCCAATCCCAGTCACCTGTCATCCCTGTGCTCACTGCTGTAGATGGGTTCCCAGTCTGGCAGCATCTCACTATCTGAATTCTCATTCAGTGATTGGAATTCTCCACAGTCTCACTCAATCAAATTATACCAACCCCATGTCCATTTTCAATGAATGTGGAAATGAGTTATTTTTCATTACTTTTACAATTCTGTTATTGGGAGGTGAGTGAAGATGCTAAGGATGGGTTTCTGCAGGTTGTGGTATTGGGAGGTGAGTGGAGATGCTGAGGATGGGTTTCTGCAGGTTGTGTTATTGGGATGTTAGTGAAGATGCTGAGGATGGGTTTCTGCAGGTTGTGTTATTGGGAGGTGAGTGGAGATGCTGAGGATGGGTTCTGCAGGTTGTGTTATTGGAAGGTGAGTGGAGATGCTGAGGATGGGTTTCTGCAGGTTGTGTTATTGGGACGATCGTGAAGATGCTGAGGATGGGTTTCTGCAGGTTGTGTTATTGGGAGGTTAGTGAAGATGCTGAGGATGGGTTTCTGCAGGTTGTGTTATTGGGAGATGAGTGAAGATGCTGAGGATAGATTTCTGCAGGTTGTGTTATTGGGAGGTGAGTGGAGATACTGAGGATGGGTTTCTGCAGGTTGTGTGATTGGGAGGTGAGTGGAGATGCTGAGGATTGGTTTCTGCATGTTGTGTTATTGGGAGGTGAGTGGAGAAGCTGAGAATGGGTTTCTGCAGGTTGTGTTATTGGGAGGTGAGTGGAGATGCTGAGGATGGGTTTCTGCAGGTTGTGTTATTGGGAGGTGAGTGGAGATGCTGAGGATGGGTTTCTGCTGGTTGTGTTATTGGGAGGTGAGTGGAGGTGCTGAGGATGGGTTTCTGCAAGTTGTGTTATTGGGAGATGAGTGAAGATGCTGAGGATAGATTTCTGCAGGTTGTGTTATTGCGAGGTGAGTGGAGATACTGAGGATGGGTTTCTGCAGGTTGTGTTATTGGGAGATGAGTGAAGATGCTGAGGATCGGTTTCTGCAGGTTGTGTTATTGGGAGGTGAGTGGAGATGCTGAGAATGGGTTTCTGCAGGTTGTGTTATTGGGAGGTGAGTGGAGATGCTGAGGATGGGTTTCTGCAGGTTGTGTTATTGGGAGGTGAGTGGAGATGCTGAGGAAGGGTTTCTGCAGGTTGTGTTATTGGAAGGTGAGTGAAGATGCTGAGGATGGGTTTCTGCAGGTTGTGTTATTGGGAGATGAGTGAAGATGCTGAGGATGGATTTCTGCAGGTTGTGATATTGGGAGGTGAGTGAAGATGCTGATGATGGGTTTCTGCAGGTTGTGTTATTGGGAGGTGAGTGGAGATGCTGAGGATGGGTTTCTGCAGGTTGTGTTATTGGGAGGTGAGTGGAGATGCTGAGGATGGGTTTCTGCAGGTTGTGTTATTGGGAGGTGAGTGGAGATGCTGAGAATGGGTTTCTGCAGGTTGTGATATTGGGAGGTGAGTGGAGATGCTGAGGATGGGTTTCTGCAGATTGTGTTATTGGGAGGTGAGTGGAGATGCTGAGGATGGGTTTCTACAGGTTGTGTTATTGGGAGGTGAGTGGAGATGCTGAGAATTGGTTTCTGCAGGTTGTGTTTTTGGGAGGTGAGTTGAGATGCTGAGGATGGGTTTCTGCAGGTTGTGTTATTGGGAGGTGAGTGGAGATGCTGAGGATGAGTTTCTGCAGGTTGTGTTATTGGGAGGTGAGTGGAGATTCTGAGGATGGATTTCTGCAGGTTGTGTTATTGGGAGGTGAGTGGAGATGCTGAGGATGGGTTTCTGCAGGTTGTGTTCTTGGGAGGTGAGTGGAGATGCTGAGGATGGGTTTCTGCAGGTTGTGTTATTGGAAGGTGATTGGAGATGCTGAGGATGGGTTTCTGCAGGTTGTGTTATTGGGAGGTGAGTGGAGATGCTGAGGATGGGTTTCTGCAGGTTGTGTTATTGGAAGGTTAGTGAAGATGCTGAGGATGGGTTTCTGCAGGTTGTGTTATTGGGAGGTGAGTGGAGATGCTGAGGATGGGTTTCTGCAGGTTGTGTTATTGGGAGGTGAGTGGAGATGCTGAAGATGGGTTTCTGCAGGTTGTGTTATTGGGAGGTGAGTGAAGATGCTGAGGATGGGTTTCTGCAGGTTGTGTTATTGGAAGGTGAGTGAAGATGCTGAGGATGAGTTTCTGCAGGTTGTGTTATTGGAAGGTTAGGGGAGATGCTGAGGATGGGTTTCTACAGGTTGTGTTATTGGGAGGTGAGTGAAGACGCTGAGGATGGGTTTTTGCAGGTTGTGTTATTGGGAGGTGAGTGGAGATGCTGAGGATGGATTTCTACAGGTTGTGTTACTGGAAGGTAAGTGGAGATGCTGCGGATGGGTTTCTGCAGTTTGTGTTATTGGGAGGTGAGTGAAGATGCTGAGAATGGGTTTCTGCAGGTTGTGTTATTGGGAGGTGAGTGGAGATGCTGAGGATGGGTTTCTGCAGGTTGAGTTATTGGAAGGTGAGTGGAGATGCTGAGGATGGGTTTCTGCAGGTTGTGTTATTGGGAGGTGAGTGAAGATGCTGAGGATGGGTTTCTGCAGGTTGTGTTATTGGGAGGTGAGTGGAGATGTTGAGGATGGGTTTCTGCAGGTTGTGTTATTGGAAGGTGAGTGGAGATGCTGAGGATGGGTTTCTGCAGGTTGTGTTATTGGGAGGTGAGTGGAGATGCTGAGGATGGGTTTCTGCAGGTTGTGTTATTGGGAGGTGAGTGGAGATGTTGAGGATGGGTTTCTGCAGGTTGTGTTATTGGGAGGTGAGTGGAGATGCTGAGGATGGGTTTCTGCAGGTTGTGTTATTGGGAGGTGAGTGGAGATGCTGAGGATGCGTTTCTGCAGGTTGTGTTATTGGGAGGTGAGTGGAGATGTTGAGGATGTGTTTCTGCAGGTTGTGTTATTGGGAGGTGAGTGGAGATGCTGAGGATGGGTTTCTGCAGGTTGTGTTATTGGGAGGTGAGTGGAGATGCTGAGGATGGGTTTCTGCAGGTTGTGTTATTGGGAGGTGAGTGGAGATGCTGAGGATGGCTTTCTGCAGGTTGTGTTATTGGGAGGTTAGTGAAGATGCTGTGGATGTGTTTCTGCAGGTTGTGTTATTGGAAGGTGAGTGGAGATGCTGAGGATGAGATTCTGCAGGTTGTGTTATTGGGAGGTGAGTGAAGATGCTGAGAATGGGTTTCTGCAGGTTGTGTTATTGGGAGGTGAGTGGAGATGCTGAGGATGGGTTTCTGCAGGTTGTGTTATTGGGAGGTGAGTGGAGATGCTGAGGACGGGTTTCTGCAGGTTGTGTTATTGGGAGGTGAGTGGAGATGTTGAGGATGGGTTTCTGCAGGTTGTGTTATTGGGAGGTGAGTTGAGATGCTGAGGATGGGTTTCTGCAGGTTGTGTTATTGGGAGTTTAGTGAAGATGCTGAGGATGGGTTTCTGCAGGTTGTGTTATTGGGAGGTGAGTGAAGATGCTGAGGATGGGTTTCTGCAGGTTGTGTTATTAGGAGGTGAGTGGAGATGCTGATGATGGGTTTCTGCAGGTTGTGTTATTGGGATGTGAGTGAAGCTGCTGAGGATGGGTTTCTGCAGGTTGTGTTATTGGGAGGTGAGTGGAGATGCTGAGGATGGGTTTCTGCAGGTTGTGTTATTGGAAGGTGAGTGGAGATGCTGAGGATGGGTTTCTGCAGGTTGTGTTATTGGGAAGGTGAGTGGAGATGATGAGGATGGGTTTCTGCAGGTTGTGTTATTGGGAGGTGAGTGGAGATGCTGAGGATGGGTTTCTGCATGGTTGTGTTATTGGGAGTTTAGTGAAGATGCTGATTATGGGTATTGTTGCTAACTTTTGGTTGGCTCTTAATTCGTAATTTGCTCTGTTTTATAACCTTTGCTCTAGAGTCGCCAGGTATCTTTATGATACCGCCACGAGGTTCAAGTTCAAGTAATGATCAATAACTCAACACAGCAATTCGTAAGATTCAAATCAAAACACATTTATTATACACAGTAAATCGCTACTCATGCATAAACTCTACTTTCTAGACTATTCCTATCACTAAAATGCCTATACGTATCTTCGGAATTGGCCCACCAGGTCAGGGGAACAAATTGCCTTTTGTTCGGTCGCGAGTCTGCAGGATTCAAAAGCTGGAATGAACTTGTAGCCAGGAGCGCCTATCTGGTAGCGCGTTGACTGGAGACTTACTTGGTTGATGCGGCGGCTTAGACAGGTCACTCTCACGGGTTGATTCAAGTTGCTGAGTGACCCTGCCAAAGAAGGACGATTGGAACTTGGGGGCTTTACTTTATAGTCTCCAGGGGCTTCCCGCCCTTCTGGCGGTCCCCGTCCGTGGTTCCAAATGATTGGTCTGCGTTCCGATCACTTGGATCGATTTCTACAATACTGGAGCTGTTCCCTGATCGCTGGGCGGTCCCTAATTGTCCGTTGGCCTTCCTTTGTCTTTGCTCCTGCTGGCGCCGAGGAGTCTGGCTTGGCTTTATTCACCTTGAGAGTTGCAATTGTGCCTGGAATCGCTCATGACTATGCAGATGGCTGGTTTCAGTGCTGTCTGGGTTTTTTGCTACTTACAATACACATGATTTCTGCGCTTGCTCATTTTTGCCTGTGTTGGCTGAATTTCCCTTTAGTCTTTGCGGTTCTTCATTTTAAGTCGGGAAGTGGCCAACCCAGGTGGCTACACACCCTCCTTGTGATCCCTAACACGAAGCGTGAAGGATCACATAACTGCAATTTCTTCATTCCCTGACCCGGCGACCACTCTTCCAAGGCCTCTAGTGTGTGTGTGGGGGTTGGGATGGGGGGGGGGGGTTAGTGTGTGTGTGTGTTGGGGGGGGGGGGTTAATATGTGTGGTGATGGGTTAGATTAGAGTAGAATTAAAGTGCAGAAGGAGGCCATTCGGCCCATCGTGTTTGCACCGGCTCTTGTAAAGAGCACCGTACCCAAGTTCAACACCTCCACCCGATCCCCATTACCCCATAACCCAGTAACCTAGCCCAAAACAAAGGTCAATTTTGGACACAAAGGGCAATTTATGGCCAACCCACCTCACCTGGACATCTTTGGACTGTGGGAGGAAACCGGAGCTCCCGGAGGAAAGCCACGCAGACACGGGGAGGATGTGCAGACTCCGCACAAACAGTGACCCAAGCCGGGAATCGAAACTGGGACGCTGGAGCTGTGAAGAAATTGTGCTAACCACTGTGCTACCGTGCTGCCCGTATGTGTGGGGATGGGTTAGTGTGCGTGGAGGCTGGTTAGTGTGTGGGGGGGGGTTAGTATGTGTGTGGGATGGTTAGTGTGTTTTTCTGTGAGTTGTCGGTGAGAATGTGGGGGGGTTAGTGTGTGTGAGATGGGGGTTAGTGTGTGTGTGGGGATGGGTTAATGTGTGTGTGGGGATGGGTTAGTGTGTGTGTGGGGAGCGGGGTTAATGTGTGTGTCTGTGGGGGGAGTTAGTGTGTTTGTGGGATGTTCAGTGTATATGTGGGGGGTTAGTGTGTGTGGGTTAGTGAGTGTGGGGGGGGTTAGTGTGTGTCGGGATGGGTTAGTGTGTGCGGTAGCGTTAGTGTGTGTGGGAGGGGTGTTAATGTGTGTGAGGATTGTTTATTGTGTGTGGGGATGGGTTACTGTGTGTGTGTGTGGGGGGGGGGTTAGTGTGTGTGGGGATGGGTTAGTGTATGTGGTAGCGTTAGTGTGTGTGAGAGGGGTGTTAATGTGTGTGGGGATGGGTTAGAGGGTGTGGGGATGGGTTAGTGTGTGTGGGGATGGGTTAGTGTGTGTGTGGGGGGGGTTAGTGTGTGTGGGGATGGGTTAGTGTGTGGGGGGGGGTTAGTGTGTGTGGGGGTGGGTTAGTGTGTGTGGGGATGGGTTAGTGTGTGTGGGGATGGGTCAGTGTGCGTGGATATGGTTTAGTGTGTGTGGGGGGGTTAGTGTGTGTGGGGGGGGGGTGGTTAGTGAGTGTGGGGACGGGTTAGTGTGTGTGGGGTGGGGGTGGGGTTAGTGTGTAGGGATGAATTAGCGTGTGTGGGGGGGGGTTAGTGTGTGTAGGGGTTTAGTGTGAGTAGGGGGGGTTAGTGTGTGGGGAGGGTTAGTGTGAATTGGGAGTGGTTAGTGTGTGTGGGGGCGGTTAGTGTGTGTCGGGGTGGGTTAGTTTGTGTGTGGGGGGGTTAGTGTGAGTGGGCATAAGTTAGTGTGTGTGTGTGGGCGGGTTAGTGTGTATGGGGATGGGTTAGTGTGTGTGGGAGGGTTAGTGTGGGGGGATGGGTTAGTGTGTGGGGGGGGGTTAGTGTGTGTGGGGGTGGGTTAGTGTGTGTGGGGATGGGTTAGTGTGTGTGGGGATGGGTCAGTGTGTGTGGGGATGGGTCAGTGTGTGTGGGGATGGGTTAGTGTGTGTGGGGGTGGGTTAGTGTGTGTGGGGATGGGTTAGTGTGAGTGGATATGGTTTAGTGTGTGTGGGGGGGTTAGTGTGTGTGTGGGGGGGGTTAGTGAGTGTGGGGACGGGTTAGTGTGTGTGGGGTGGGGGTGGGGTTAGTGTGTAGGGATGAATTAGCGTGTGTGGGGGGGGGGGTTAGTGTGTGTAGGGGTTTAGTGTGAGTAGGGGGGGTTAGTGTGTGGGGAGGGTTAGTGTGAATTGGGAGGGGTTAGTGTGTGTGGGGGCGGTTAGTGTGTGTCGGGGTGGGTTAGTTTGTGTGTGGGGGGGTTAGTGTGAGTGGGCATAAGTTAGTGTGTGTGTGTGGGCAGGTTAGTGTGTATGGGGATGGGTTAGTGTGTGTGGGAGGGTTAGTGTGTGGGGGGATGGGTTAGTGCGTGTGGGGATAGGTTAGTGTGTGTGGGGATGGGTTTGTGTGTGGGGAAGGGTTAGTGTGTGGGGGTGGGGGGACAGTGTGTGGGGAATGATTAGTCTGTGTGGCGATGGGTTATTGTGTGTAGGGTGGTCAGTGTGTGTGTGGGAGGGGGTAGTGTGAGTGGGGATGGGTTAGTGTGTGTTGGGATGGGTTAGTGTGGGTGGGGATGGGTTAATGTGTGTGGGGGATTCGTGTGTGTGGGGATGGGTTGTGTGTGGGGATGGGTTAGTGTGTGTGGGGGTTAGTGTGTGTGGGAATGGGTTAGTGTGTGTGGGGATGGGTTAGTGTGTGTGGGGATGGGTCAGTGTCTGTGGGGGGTTAGTGTGTGTGGGTGGGGTTAGTGTGAGTGGGGAGGGGGGTTCGTGTGTGTGGGGATGGGTTAGTGTGTGTGTGGGGAGGGGGGTTAGTGTGTGTGGGGATGGGTTAGTGTGTGTGGGGATGGGTTAGTGTGTGGGGATGGGTTAGTGTTTGTGGGGATGGGTTAGTGTGTGTGGGGTGGGTTAGTGTGTGGGGAGGGGGGTTAGTGTGTGTGGGGATGGGTTAGTGTGTGTGTGTGGATGGGTTAGTGTGGGTGTGAGGGTTAGTGTGTGGAGGGATGGGTTATTGTGTGTTGGGGGGTTAGTGTGTCTGGGGATAGGTCAGTGTTTGTGGGGGGTTAGTGTGTGTGGGGGTGGTTAGTGTGTGTGGGGATGGGTTAGTGTCGGTGGGGGGGCTAGTGTGTGTGGGGATGTGCGAGTGTGTGGGGAAGGGTCAGTGTGTGTGGGGTGGGGTATTGTGTGTGGGGATGGTTTCGTGTGTGTAATGATTGGTTAGTATGTGTGGGGGTGCTAGTGTGTGCGGGGATGTGTTAGTGTAAGTTGTGGGGGTTACTGTGTTTGGGGATGGGTCAGTATTTGTGGGGGGGGGGGGGTTAGTGTGTCTGCCAGGGGTTAGTGTGTGTGGGTATGGGTTTCTGCATGTGGGGGGTTAGTGTGTGTGGGGGGGATGGGTTAGTGTGTCGAGGGGGTTAGTGTGTGTGGGGTGGTTTGCGTATGTGGAAGGAGTTAGTGTGTGTGGGGATGGGTTAGTGTGTGTGGGGTACGAGTGTGTGTGGGGGTTTAGTGTGTGTGGGGATGGGTTAGTGTGTGTGGGGGTGTAAGTGTGTGTGGGGATGGGGATGGTAGTGGAGTTGGACACTTTAGGAACTTTCAAGCGGTTCTTGGATCGGCATATGGATTGCACTAGAATGATTGGGAGTAGGTTGATTTGATCTTAGTTTCAGACTAGTTCGGCACAACATCGTGGACCGAACGGCCTGTACTGTGCTGTACAGTTCTATGTTCTATGTTAGTGTGTGTGGGGAGGGGTTAGTGTGTGTTGGGGATGGGTTAGTGTGTGTGTGTGTGTGGGGGGGGATTAACGTGTGTGGGGATGCGTTAGTGTGTGTGGGGGTTTAGTGTGTGTGGTAATGGGTGACTGTGTGTGGGTGGTTGGTGTGTGTGGGGATGGGTTAGGTTATGTGTGGGGGTAATGTGGGGGGGGGTTGGGTTAGGTTATGTGTGGAGGTAGTGTGGGGGGGGTTGTGTGTGGGGTTGGGTTAGTGTGTGTGGGAGGGCTAGTGTGTGTGGGCGGGGTGTTAGAGTGTGTGGGGATTGTTTATTGTGTGTGGGGATGGGTGACTGTGTGTGTGGGGGGGGGTTAGTGTGTTTGGGGATGGGTTAGTGTGTGTGTGGGTGGGTTAGTGTGAATGGGGATGGGTTAGTGTGTGTGCGATGGGTGGTTAGTGTGTGTGGGGATTGGTTAGTGAGTGTGTGGGGGGTTAGTGTGAATGGGGATGGGTTAGTGTGTGTGGGGGGGTTTAGTGTGAGTGGGGATGGGTACGTGTGTGTGGGGGCGGTTAGTGTGTGTGGGGATGGGTTAGTGTGTGTGAGGATGGGTTAGTTTGTCTGTGTGTTGGAGTGTTATTGCAAGTGGCGATGGGTTAGTGTAAGTTGGGGTGTTATTGTTTTTGCGGATCGGTCAGTTTGTGTGGGGGGGGGGTTTAGTTTGTGTGTGTGTGGGGGGGGGGTTAGTGTGTGTGGGGGTGGGTTAGTGTGTATGGGGGGTTAGTGTGTGTGTGGGGATTAGTGTGTGTGCGGATGGGTTAATGTGTACAGGGATGGGTTATTGTGTGTTGGGGGGGTAGTGTGTGTGTGGATGGGTTAGTGTGTGTGTGAGGGGTGGTTAGTGTGTGTGGGGATGGGTTGGTGTGTGTGGGGGGTTTAGTGTGAGTGGGGATGGGTTCGTGTGTGTGGGGGCGGTTAGTGTGTGTGGGGATAGGTCAGTGTGTGTGGGGTTTTAGTGTAAGTGGGGATGGGTTCGTGTGTGTGGGGGCGGTTAGTGTGTGTGGGGATAGGTCAGTGTGAGTGGGGATGGGTACGTCTGTGTGGGGGCGGTTAGTGTGTGTGGGGATGGGTTAGTGTGTGTGAGGATGGGTTAGTTTGTCTGTGTGTTGGGGTGTTATTGCAAGTGGCGATGGGTTAGTGTATGTTGGGGTGTTATTGTTTCTGCGGATCGGTCAGTTTGTGTGGGGGGGTTTAGTTTGTGTGTGTGTGGGGGGGGGTGTTAGTGTGTGTGGGGTGGGTTAGTATGTATGGGGGGTTAGTGTGTGTGGGGGGTTTAGTGTGAGTGGGGATGGGTTCGTGTGTGTGGGGGCGGTTAGTGTGTGTGGGGATAGGTCAGTGTGTGTGGGGTTTTAGTGTGTGTGCGTGGGGGGGGGTTAGTGTATGTGTGTGGGGGGGGTTAGTGTGTGGGGATGGGTTAGTATGTGTGAGGATGTGTGAGTGGTTGTGGGGGGTAGTATGTGTGGGGGCGGTTAGTGTGTGTTGGTAGGGGTATTAGTATGTGGGGATGGGTTTGTGTGTGTGGGGATGGGTCAGTATGTGTGTGTGTGGGGGGGTGTTGCAAGTGGCGATGGGTTAGTGTAAGTTGGGGGGTGTTATTGTTTTTGGGGTTGGGTCAGTTTTTGTGCGGGGTTTAGTGTGTGTGTGTGTGGGGGGGGCGGTTAGTGTGTGTGTGGGGGTTAGTGTGTGTGGGAATGGGTTAGTGTGTACAGGGATGGGTTATTGTGTGTGTGGGGGTGGTTAGTGTGCGAGGGGATGGGTTAGTGTATGTGGGGGGGGTTAGTTTGTGTGTGGGGGCAGTTAGTGTCTGTGGGGGGTTAGTGTGTGTGGGGGGTTAGTGCGTGTGTGGTGTTAGTGTGTGTTTGGGGATGGGTTAGTGTGTGGGAGGTTAGTGAGTCTGGGGGTGGTGAGAGTGTGTGGGGATGGGTTAGTGTGTTTGGGGATGGGTTAGTGTGCGTGAGGATGGGTTAGTGTGTCTGTGGGGTGTTACTGTGTGTGGGGGCGGTTAGTGAGTGTGGGTGTGGGATAGTGTGTGGGGGTGTTAGTGTCTGTGGGAATGGGTTAGTGTGTGTGAGGATGGGCTAGTATGTGTGGGGGTGTTAGTTTGTGTCGGGATGTGTTAGTGTAAGTTTTGGGTGATTGTGTTTGGGGATTGGGCAGTTTTTGTGGGGGATTAGTGTGTGTGTGGGGGCTTAGTGTGTGCGTGGATGGGTTAGTGTGTGTGGGGGGGTTAGTGTGTGTGGGGATGGGTTAGTATGTGTGGTGATATGTTAGTGGGTGTTGGGGGTAGTGTGTGTGGGGGCGGTTAGTGTGTGTGGGTGGGGTTGTGTGTGTGTGGCGGTTGTGTGTGTGGGGGTGGGGTAGTGTATGTGGGGGGGGGTTAGTGTGTGTGGGGGGGTGAGAGTGTGTGGGGAAGGGTTAGTGTGTTTGGGGATGGGTTTGTGTGTGTGAGGATGGATTAGTGTGTGTGGGGGATTACAGTGTGTGGGGGCGGTTAGTGTGTGTGGGGGTGGGGTAGTGTATGTGGGGGGGGGTGTTAGTGTGTGTGGGGATGGGTTAGTGTGTGTGGGGGGGTTAGTGTGCGTGGGGGGGGTTGTGTGTGTGTGGCGGTTATTGTGTGTGGGGGGGTTAGTGTGTGGGGATAGGTTAGTGTGTGTGCGGATGGGTTAGTATGTGTGTGGGGGGTTAGTGTGTGTGGGGATGTGTTAGTGTAGGTTGGGGTGTGTTACTGTGTTTGGGGATGGGTCAGTTTTTGTGGGGGGTTTAGTGTGTGGGGGGTGGTTAGTGTGTGTGTGGGGATGGGTTAGTGTGTGTGGGGGTTCAGTGTGTGTGTAGGGGTTAGTGTGTGTGGGGGTGGGCTTGTGTGTGTGGGGGTTTAGTGTGTGTGGGGATGGGTTAGCGTGTGTGTGTGGGTTAGTGTGTTTGTGGGGATGGGTCAGTGTTTGTGGGGGGTTAGTGTGTGTGGGGGTGGGTTAGCGTGTGTGTGTGGGTTAGTGTGTTTGTGGGGATGGGTGAGTGTGTGCAGGGATGGATTAATGTGTGTTGGGGGGCGGGGTTAGTTTGTGTGGGGATGGGTCAGTGTTTGTGGGGGGTCAGTGTGTGTGGGGGTGGTTAGTGTGTGTGGGGATGGGTTAGTGTGTGTGGGGGGGTTAGTGTGTGTGTGGGGGCGGTTAGTGTGTGGGGGGGTTAGTATCTGTGGGGGCTAGTGTGTGTGTGGCGTTAGTGTGTGTTTGGGGATGGGTTAGTGTGTGTGGGGCGTTAGTGTGTGGGGGGTGAGAGTGTGTGGGGAAAGGTTAGTGTGTGTGGGGATGGATTAGTGTGTGTGAGGATTAGTTAGTGTGTGTGGGGGGGTTACTGTGTGTGGGGGCGTTTAGTGTGTGTAGGGATGAGTTACTGTGTGTGGGGGGGCTTAGTGTGTGTGGGGGTGGGGGTGGTGTGTGTGGGGATGTGTCAGTGTAAGTAGGGAGGTTATTGTAGGGGATGGGTCAGTTTTTGTGGGGGTGTTAGTGTGTGTGTGGGGGGGTTAGTGTGTGTGGGGGGTTTAGTGTGTGTGGGGGGTCAGTGTGTGTTGGGGGGAGCTAGTATGTGTGTGGGGTTAGTGTGTGTGGAGGGGGGTTAGTTTGTTTGGGGTTGGGTTAGTGTGTGGAGGGGGTTAGTGTGTGTGGGGTGGTTTGTGCGTGTGAAGGGGGTTAGTGTGTGTGTGGATGGGTTAGTGTGTGTGGGGGTTGGTTAGTGTGTGTGGGGGGCTAGTGTGTGGTAGGAGGGTTTAGTGTGTGTGGGGATGGGTTAGTGTGTGTGTGGGGGGGGGGGTTAGTGTGTGTAGGGATGGGTTAGTGTGTGTGGGGGGGTTAGTGTGTGTGGGGGTTTAGTGTGTGTGGGGATGGGTTAGTGAATGTGGGGGGTGTTCGTGTGTGTGGGGATGCGTTAGTGTGTGTGGGGGCTTAGTGTGTGTGGGGGGGTTAGTGTGTGTGGGGATGGGTTAGTGTGTGTGGGGATGTGTTACTGTGTGTGGGGGGTTAGTGTGTGTGGGGATGGGTTAGGTTATGTGTGGGGTGTAGCGTGGGGGAGGGTATTAGTGTGTGTGGGGTTGGGTTAGTGTGTATGGGAGGGCTAGTGTATGTGGGCGGGGTGTTAGTGTGTGTGGGGATTGTTTACTGTGTGTGGGGATTGGTTACTCTGTGTGTGTGGGGGGGAGCTAGTGTGTGTGGGGATGGGTTAGTGTGTGTGGGGGATGTTTCGTGTGTGTGGGGGGCTAGTGTGTGGTAGGAGGGTTTAGTGTGTGTGGGGATGGGTTAGTGTGTGTGGGGGAGGGGTTAGTGTGTGTAGGGATGGGTTAGTGTGTGTGGGGGGGTTAGTGTGTGTGGGGGTTTAGTGTGTTTGGGGATGGGTTAGTGAATATGGGGGGTGTTCGTGTGTGTGGGGATGCGTTAGTGTGTGTGGGGGCTTAGTGTGTGTGGGGGGGTTAGTGTGTGTGGGGATGGGTTAGTGTGTGTGGGGATGTGTTACTGTGTGTGGGGGGTTAGTGTGTGTGGGGATGGGTTAGGTTATGTGTGGGGTGTAGCGTGGGGAGGGGATTAGTGTGTGTGGGGCTGGGTTAGTGTGTATGGGAGGGCTAGTGTATGTTGGCGGGGTGTTAGTGTGTGTGGGGATTGTTTACTGTGTGTGGGGATGGGTTACTCTGTGTGTGTGTGGGGGGGGGGGGGTTAGTGTGTGTGGGGATGGGTTAGTGTGTGTGTGGGGGGGGGGTTACATAGAACATAGAACAATACAGCGCAGTACAGGCCCTTCGGCCCACGATGTTGCACCGAAACAAAAGCAATCTAACCTACACTATGCCATTATCATCCATATGTTTATCCAATAAACTTTTAAATGCCCTCAATGTTGGCGAGTTCACTGCTGTAGCAGGTAGGGCATTCCACGGCCTCACTACTCTTTGCGTAAAGAACCTACCTCTGACCTCTGTCCTATATCTCTTACCCCTCAGTTTAAAGTTATGTCCCCTCGTGCCAGCCATTTCCAACCGCGGGAGAAGGCTCTCACTGTCCACCCTATCCAATCCCCTGATCATTTTGTATGCCTCTATTAAGTCTCCTCTTAACCTTCTTCTCTCCAACGAAAACAACCTCAAGTCCATCAGCCTTTCCTCATGAGATTTTCCCTCCGTACCAGGCAACATCCTGGTAAATCTCCTCTGCACCCGCTCCAAAGCCTCCACGTCCTTCCTATAATGCGGTGACCAGAACTGTACGCAATACTCCAAATGCGGCCGTACCAGAGTTCTGTACAGCTGCAACATGACCTCCCGACTCCGGAACTCAATCCCTCTACCAATAAAGGCCAACATTCCAGAGGCCTTCTTCACAACCATATCAACCTGGGTGGCAACTTTCAGGGATCTATGTACATGGGCACCTAGATCCCTCTGCTCATCCACACTTTCAAGAACTTTACAATTAGCCAAATATTCCGCATTCCTGTTATTCCTTCCAAAGTGAATCACCTCACACTTCTCTACATTAAACTCCATTTGCCACCTCTCAGCCCAGCTCTGCAGCTTATCTATATCCCTCTGTAACCTGCTACATCCTTCCACACTATCGACAACACCACCGACTTTAGTATCGTCTGCAAATTTACTCACCCACCCTTCTGCGCCTTCCTCGAGGTCATTGATTAAAATGACAAACAGCAACTGCCCCAGAACAGATCCTTGTGGTACTCCACTTGTGACTGTACTCCATTCTGAACATTTCCCATCAACCACCACCCTCTGTCTTCTTTCAGCTAGCCAATTTCTGATCCACATCTCTAAATCACCCTCAATCCCCAGCCTCCGTATTTTCTGCAATAGCCTACCGTGGGGAACCTTATCAAACGCTTTGCTGAAATCCATATACACCACATCAACTGCTCTACCCTCATCTACCTGTTCAGTCACCTTCTCAAAGAACTCAATAAGGTTTGTGAGGCATGACCTACCCTTCACAAAGCCATGCTGACTATCCCTGATCATATTATTCCTATCTAAATGATTATAAATCTTGTCTCTTATAATCCCCTCCAAGACTTTACCCACTACAGACGTGAGGCTCACCGGTCTATAGTTGCCGGGGTTGTCTCTGCTCCCCTTTTTGAACAAAGGGACCACATTTGCTGTCCTCCAGTCCTCTGGCACTATTCCTGTAGCCAATGATGACAGAAAAATCAAAGCCAAAGGTCCAGCAATCTCTTCCCTGGCCTCCCAGAGAATCCTAGGATAAATCCCATCAGGTCCCGGGGACTTATCTATTTTCAGCCTGTCCAGAATTGCCAACACCTCTTCCCTACGTACCTCAATGCCATCTATTCTATTAGCCTGGGGCTCAGCATTCTCCTCCACAACATTATCTTTTTCCTGAGTGAATACTGACGAAAAAAATTCATTTAGTATCTCGCCTATCTCTTCAGACTCCACACACAATTTCCCATCCCTGTCCTTGACTGGTCCTACTCTTTCCCTAGTCATTCGCTTATTCCTGACATACCTATAGAAACCTTTTGGGTTTTCCTTGATCCTACCTGCCAAATACTTCTCATGTCCCCTCCTTGCTCGTATTAGCTCTCTCTTTAGATCCTTCCTCGCTACCTTGTAACTATCCATCGCCCCAACCGAAACTTCACACCTCATCTTCACATAGGCCTCCTTCTTCCTCTTAACAAGAGATTCCACTTCCTTGGTAAACCACGGTTCCCTCGCTCGACGCCTTCTTCCCTGCCTGACCGGTACATACTTATCAAGAACACGCAGTAGCTGATCCTTGAACAACCCCACTTATCCAGTGTGCCCAACACTTGCAGCCTACTTCTCCACCTTATCCCCCCCACGTCACGTCTAATGGCATCATGATTGCCCTTCCCCCAGCTATAACTCTTGCCCTGCGGTTTATACTTATCCCTTTCCATCATTAACGTAAACGTCACCGAATTGTGGTCACTGTCCCCGAAGTGCTCTCCTACCTCCAAACCCAACACCTGGCCTGGTTCATTACCCAAAACCAAATCCAACGTGGCCTCGCCTCTTGTTGGCCTGTCAACATATTGTTTCAGGAAATACTCCTGCATACACTGTACAAAAAACGACCCATCTATTGTACTCGAACTATATATTTTCCAGTCAAAATTTGGAAAGTTAAAGTCTCCCATAATAACTACCCTGTTACTTTCGCTCTTATCCAGAATCATCTTCGCCATCCTTTCCTCTACATCCCTAGAACTATTTGGAGGCCTATAAAAAACTCCCAACAGGGTGACCTCTCCTTTCCTGTTTCTAACTTCAGCCCATACTACCTCGGAAGAAGAGTCCCCATCGAGCATCCTCTCCGCCACCGTCATACTGCTCTTGACTAGCAGCGCCACACCTCCCCCTCTTTTGCCTCCTTCTCTGAGCTTACTAAAACACCTAAACCCCGGAACCTGCAACATCCATTCCTGTCCCTGCTCTATCCATGTCTCCGAAATGGCCACAACACCGAAGTCCCAGGTACCAACCCATGCTGCCAGTTCCCCTACCTTGTTTTGTATACTCCTGGCATTGAAGTAGATACACTTCAAACCACCTACCTGAACACTGGTCCCCTCCTGCGACGTCAAATCTGTGCTCCTGACCTCTATACTCTCATTCTCCCTTACCCTAAAACTACAATCCAGGTTCCCATGCCCCTGCTGCATTAGTATAAACCCCCCCTCCCCCAAAGAGCACTAACAAATCTCCCCCCCAGGATATTTGTGCCCCTCAGGTTCAGATGTAGACCATCCTGTCTGTAGAGGTCCCACCTTCCCCAGAAAGAGCCCCAGTTATCCAGAAATCTGAATCCCTCCCGCCTGCACCATCCCTGTAGGGGGGTTTGTGTGTGTGGGGATGGTTAGTGTGTGTGTGGGGGGGGGGTGGTTAGTGTGAGTGGGGATGGGTTAGTGTGTGTGTGGGGGGGTTAGTGTGTGTGGGGATGGGTTAGTGTGTGTGGGGGTTTAGTGTGTGTGTGGGGGTTAGTGTGTGTGTGTGGGGGGGGTTAGTGTGTGGGGATGGGTTAGTATGTGTGGGGATGGGTGAGTGGGTGTGGGGGGTAGTATGTGTGGGGGCGGTTAGTGTGTGTGGGTGCGGTTGTGTGCATGTGGCGGTTAGTGTGTGTGAAGGGTGGTTAGTATGTGGGGATGGGTTCTCTGTGTGGGCATGTGTTAGTATGTGTGTGTGGGGGGGGGGGGGGGTTAGTGCAAGTGGCGATGGGTTAGTGTAAGTTGGGGGGTGTTATTGTTTTTGGGGATGGGTCAGTTTATGTGGGGGGTTTAGTGTGTGTGTGTGGGGGGGGGTTAGTGTGTGTGGGGATGGGTTAGTGTGTGTGGGGATGGGTTAGTGTGTGTGGGGGGTTAGTGTGTGTGGGGATGGGTTAGTGTGTGTGGGGGGTTAGTGTGTGTCTGGGTGTTAGTGTGTGTGGGGATGGGTTAGTGTGTGCAGAGATGGGTTATTGTGTGTTGGGCTGAGGGTTAGTGTGTGTGGGGATGGGTCAGTGTTGGTGGGGGGTTAGTGTGTGTGGGGATGGGTTAGTGTGTGTGGAGGGTTAGTGTGTGTGTGGTGCTGGGTTAGTGTGTGGAGGGGGTTGTTGTGTGGGGGGTGGTTTGTGCGTGTGAAGGGGGTTAGTGTGTGTGGGGATGGGTTAGTGTGTGTGGAGGGTTAGTGTGTGTGTGGTGCTGGGTTAGTGTGTGGAGGGGGTTGTTGTGTGGGGGGTGGTTTGTGCGTGTGAAGGGGGTTAGTGTGTGTGGGGATGGGTTAGTGTGTGGGGATGGGTTAGTGTGTGGGGATGGGTTAGTGTGTGGGGGGGGTGGCTAGTGTTTGGTGGGATGGGTTAGTGTGTGTGGGGATGGGTTAGTGTGTGTGTGGGGAGGTTAGTGTGTGTGGGGATGGGTTAGTGAGTGTGTGGGGTGTTCGTGTGTGTAGGGATGGGTTAGTGTGTGTGGGAAGGGGTTAGTGTGTGTTGGGAATGGGTTAGTGTGTGAGGGGGTGTTAGTGTGTGTGGGGATGCGTTAGTGTGTGGGGGGCTTAGTGTGTGTGGGGGGTGTTTAGTGTGTGTGGGGATGGGTTAGTGTGTGTGGGGATGGGTTACTGTGCGTGGGGGGGTTAGTGTGTGTGGGGATGGGTTAGGTTATGCGTGGGGGGTAGTGTGTGTGTGGGGGGGGTTTTAGTGTGTGGGGTTGGGTTAATGTGTATGGGAGGGCTAGTGTGTGTGGGCGGGGTGTTAGTGTGTGTGGGGATTGTTTATTGTGTGTGGAGATGGGTTACTGTGTGTGTGGGGGGGATTTGTGTGTGTAGGGATGGTTAGTGTGTGTGGGGGGGGTTAATGTGAGTGGGGATGGGTTAGTGTGTGAGGGGGGGTTAGTGTGAGTGGGGATGTGTTAGTGTGTGTGGGGGTGGTTAGTGTGTGTGGGGATGGGTTATTGTGTGTGGGGGTTTAGTGTGAGTGGGGATGGTTTAGTGTGTGTGGGGATGTGTTAGTGTGTGTGGGGATGGGTTCGTGTGTGTGGGGATGTGTTAGTGTATGCGTGTGGGGGGGTTAGTGTGAGTGGGGATGATTTAGTGTGTGTGGTGGTGTTAGTTTGAGTGGAGATGGGTTAGTGTGTGGGTGGGTGGTTAGTGTGTGTGGGGATGGGTTAGTGTATGTGTGGGGGTCGTTAGTGTGTGTGGGGATGGGTTAGTGTATGTGGGAGGTTTAGTGTGTGTGGGCGGGGTGTTAGTGTGCGTGGGGATGGGTTAGTGTGTGTGGGGATGGTTTAGTGACTGTGGGCATAATTTACTGTGTGTGTGGGGGCTTAGTGTGTGTGGGGGGTGTTTAGTGTGTGTGGGGATGGGTTAGTGTGTGTGGGGATGGGTTACTGTGCGTGGGGGGGTTAGTGTGTGTGGGGATGGGTTAGTGTGTGGGGGGCTTAGTGTGTGTGGGGGGTGTTTAGTGTGTGTGGGGATGGGTTAGTGTGTGTGGGGATGGGTTACTGTGCGTGGGGGGGTTAGTGTGTGTGGGGATGGGTTAGGTTATGCGTGGGGGGTAGTGTGTGTGTGGGGGGGGTTTTAGTGTGTGGGGTTGGGTTAATGTGTATGGGAGGGCTAGTGTGTGTGGGCGGGGTGTTAGTGTGTGTGGGGATTGTTTATTGTGTGTGGAGATGGGTTACTGTGTGTGTGGGGGGGATTTGTGTGTGTAGGGATGGTTAGTGTGTGTGGGGGGGGGGTTAATGTGAGTGGGGATGGGTTAGTGTGTGAGGGGGGGTTAGTGTGAGTGGGGATGTGTTAGTGTGTGTGGGGGTGGTTAGTGTGTGTGGGGATGGGTTATTGTGTGTGGGGGTTTAGTGTGAGTGGGGATGGTTTAGTGTGTGTGGGGATGTGTTAGTGTGTGTGGGGATGGGTTCGTGTGTGTGGGGATGTGTTAGTGTATGCGTGTGGGGGGGTTAGTGTGAGTGGGGATGATTTAGTGTGTGTGGTGGTGTTAGTTTGAGTGGAGATGGGTTAGTGTGTGGGTGGGTGGTTAGTGTGTGTGGGGATGGGTTAGTGTATGTGTGGGGGTCGTTAGTGTGTGTGGGGATGGGTTAGTGTATGTGGGAGGTTTAGTGTGTGTGGGCGGGGTGTTAGTGTGCGTGGGGATGGGTTAGTGTGTGTGGGGATGGTTTAGTGACTGTGGGCATAATTTACTGTGTGTGTGGGGGCTTAGTGTGTGTGGGAATGGGTTAGTTTATGTGTGAGGGTAGTGTGGGGGGAGGGGTTAGTATGTGTGGATATGTTTTAGTGTGTGTGGGGATGGGTTAGTGTGTGTGGGGGGGGTTAGTGTGATTGGGGATGGGTTAGTGTGTGAGGATGGGTAAGTGTGTGTGTGGGTGTGGTTAGTGTGGGGGGGGATGGGTTAGTATGTGTGGGGTGGAGGTTAGTGTGTGTGGGGATGGGTTAGTGTGTCTGGAGATGGGTTAGTGTGTGTGTGGGTGGGGTTATTGTCTGTGGGGATGGGTTACTCAGTGTGGGGATGGGTTAGTCTGTGTGTGGGGGGGTTAGAGTGAGTGGGAATGGGTTAGTGTGTGTAGGGATGGGTTAGTGTGTGGGGGGTTTAGTGTGTGTGGTGGATGGGTTAGTGTATGTTTGGGGGGTTAGTGTGTGTGGGGGGGTTTAGTGTGTGTGGAGGGGTTGTTAGTGTGTGTGGGGATGGGTTAATGTATGTGTGGGGGGTTAGTGTGTGGGTGGGGGGGTTAGTGTTTGTGGGGATGGGCTTGTGTGTGTGGGAGGCTTAGTGTGTGTGGGGGGTGAATGTGTGTGGGGATTGGTTAGTCTGTGTGGGGGGTTAGTGTGAGTGGGGATGGGATAGTGTGTGTAGGGATGGGTTAGTATGTGTGGGGTGTTAGTGTGTGTGGGGGGTTAGGGTGTATGGGTAGTAGTGCGTGTGGGGTTTAGTGTGTGTGGTGATGGGTTAGTGTGTGTGGAGGGGGTGTTAGTGTGTGTGGGGATGGGTTAGTGTATGTGTGGGGGGTTAGTGTGTGGGTGGGGGGGTTAGTGTTTGTGGGGATGGGCTAGTGTATGTGGGAGGCTTAGTGTGTGTAGGGGTTGAGTGTGTGTGGGGATGGGTTAGTCTGTATGGGGGGGTTAGTGTGAGTGGGGATGGGTTTGTGTGTGTAGGGATGGGTTCGAGGGTGTGGGGTTGGGTTAGTGTGTGTGGGGATGGGTTAGTGTGTGTGGGGGGGTTAGTGTGTGTGAGGATGGGTTAGTGTATTTGTGGATGGGTTAGTGTGTGTGGAGGGGTTAACGTGTGTGGGGATGGGTTAGTGTGTGTGGAGGGGTTAATGTGTGTGGGGATGGGTTAGTGTATGTGTGGGGGTTAGTGTGTGTGGGGGTGGGGTTAGTGTGTGTGGGGATGAATTAATGTGTGGGGAGGTTAGTGTGTGTGGGGATGGGTTAGTGTGTGGGGATGGGTTAGTGTGTGTGGGAGGGTTAGTGTGTGTGGGCGGGTATTAGTGTGTGTGGGGATGGGTTAGTGTGTGTGGGGATGGGTTAGTGTGTGTGGCAGGTTAGTGTGTGTGGGCGGGTTAGTGTGTGTGGGAGGGTTAGTGTGTGTGGGCGGGTGTTAGTGTGTGTGGGGATGGGTTAGTGTGTGTGCTGATGGGTTAGTGTGTGTGGCAGGTTAGTGTGTGGGCCGGGTGTTTTTGTGGGGGGGGGGGTTAGTGTGTGGGGATGGGTTAGTGTGTGGTGGGGAGGTTAGTGTGTGTGTGGGGGGGGGGTTAGTGTGTGTGTGGGGTTAGTGTGTGTGGGGATGTGTTAGTGTGTGTGGGGGGTTAGTGTGTGTGGGGGGGGGGTTAGTGTGTGTGGGGATGGGTTAGTGTGTGGGGATGGGTTAGTGTGTGTGGGGATGGGTTAGTGTGTGTGGGGATGGGTTATTGTGTGTGGGGATGGATTACTGCGTGTGGGGATGGGTTAGTGTGTGTGGGGGGTTAGTGTGTGTGGGGGGGGGGTTAGTGTGTGTGGGGATGGGTTAGTGTCGGGGATGGGTTAGTGTGTGTGGGGATGGGTTAGTGTGTGTGGGGATGGGTTATTGTGTGTGGGTGGTTAGTGTGTGGGTGGGGGGGTTAGTGTGTGGGGATGTGTTAGTGTGTGGGGGGGGGGTTAGTGTGTGTGTGGGGGGGGGGTTAGTGTGTGTGGGGATGGGTTAGTGTGTGGGGATGGGTTAGTGTGTGTAGGGATGAGTTAGTGTGTGTGGGGATGGGTTATTGTGTGTGGGGATGGATTACTGTGTGTGGGGATGGGTTAGTATGTGTGTGGGGGGATGTTAGTGTGTGTGGGGATGGGGTAGTGTGAGTGCGGAAGGGGTACTGTGTGTGGGGATGGGTTAGAGTAGAGTAGAATTTACAGTGCAAAAGGAGGCCATTCAGCCCATCGATTCTGCACCGACCCACTGAACCCTTCACTTCCACCCCATTCACGCAACCCAATAACCCCTCCTGACATTTTTGGTCACGAAAGGCAGTTTTTCATGACCAAACCTCCTAAGCTGTACGTCTTTGGACTGTGGGAGGAAACCCACGCAGACACGGGGAGGATGTGCAGACTGTGACCCAGCGGGGAATCGAACCTGGGACCCTGGAGCTGTGAAGCAATTGTGCTTACCACTGTGTTACCGTGCTGCCCAAATTAGGAGCTGTCAGTCAGAGGCTGTACTTCCTGATTGGCTGAGAGGTTGTCAGTCAGAGGCTAGAGATCCTGCTTGGTTGAGAGGCTGAGAGTCAGAGGCTAGAGTTCCTGATTGGCTGAGAGGCTGACATTCAGTGACTGGAGCTCCTAATTGTGCTAACCACTATGCTACCGTGCTGCCCAGTGTACGTGTGATTAGAGTACGTTGGTTGTAGTGTACGTACAGTGTACGTTGGTGAGAGTGTGTGTGTGTGAAGGGGTGAGTGTGTGTGTTAATGGGGCGGGGGTTAGTGTGTGTGGGGGTAATATGTGTGTGGGGGGTTGTGTGTGCGTGTGTGTGTGTGGGGGGGGGATTTAGTGCGTGTGTGGAGTGTTTAGTGTGTGGGGGGGGTTAGTGTGCGTGTGGGGGGATAATGTCTTTGTGGGAGTGTTAGTGTGCGTGGGAGGTGTTAGTGTGTGTGTGAGTGTATTACTGTCTCTGTGTGTGAGTGTGAGTGTGTTAGTGTCTGTGTGTGCGTGTTATTGTCCCTGTGTGTGTGTGAGTGCGTTAGTGTCTGTGTGAGTGTGAGTGTCTTACTGTCTCTGTGTGAGTGTGAGTGTGTTACTGTCTCTGTGTGAGTGTGAGTATGTTAGTGTCACTGTCTCTGTGTGAGTGTGAGTGGGTTAGTGTCTGTGTGAGTGAGAGTGTATTACTGTCTCTGTGTGTGAGTGTGTTCGTGTCTGTGTGTGTGAGAGTGTCTGTGTGTGTGTGTGTGTTACTGTCTGTGTGTGAGTGTGTGAGTGAGTGTGTGTGTGTGTATTAGTATATATTTATTTGACTTCCTCAACACCACACCGACCATACTTGTGATGTCTTTCCCAGGCTGATGTATAATTTCATTGTGTATTTCCCTTCCTCACAGTGAACCTCATCACAATTGTGATCCTGAAGAGAAGAAACTGTGGGCTGTCCAAATGTGTGACTTGTTACCTGTTGGCCATGGCAGTGGGGGATCTACTGGTCGTTATTCTCGACCTGATATTCAGACACATTCCCATTGTTTTTAGGGAACAGTTTATTTTCCTGCTGTCCATCCCCGTGTGTAATATCCACGCCGCCCTGCTTTTTGCAGCCACTGACTGTTCTGTCTGGTTCACCGTCACTTTCACCTTTGATCGATTTGTGGCCATTTGTTGCCCGAAGCTGAAAAGTAAATATTGCAGCGAGAAAACGGCGGCTGTGGTTCTGGGAACAGTGGCTGTGCTGAGCTGTTTGAAGGACATTTCCTGGGGGGTGATGATGTCCGGTGGGTATCGGCTGGGGAACACCCCCTGGTTTTGTGATGTCACAGATGGTGTTGTGTTCTCTCCGGTCTGGGGACCAATCGAGTTCCTCCACCACATTCTAACCCCGTGTGTTCCATTCGCCCTGATTCTGCTGCTCAATGTTCTCACCGTCAGACACATTGTCCTGAGCAGCAGGGCCCGCAGGAGACTCCGGGCTCACAGCAGTGGATACAGTGCCAGAGACTCAGAGATGGAGAGTCGGAGGAAATCCATCATTTTACTCTTCATTATCTCCGCCAATTTCATCCTGTTATGGTCAACGTTAATGGTTTATTCTATATGGAGCCGGATGGACTATCTGGGTTATATGTCTATATGGTTAGATTTTTATGTTCTGGAATTGGGCTTCATGCTGCAGCTCCTGAGTTGCTGCACAAACACTGCTATTTACGCCGTGACACAGACTCAGTTCAGGCAGCAGTTGAAAAATGTGCTGAAAGTTCCCTTTAGTTCAATTCTTCAATTCATTAAACCCTGAGAGGAAACCCCACCCACTCGGAATCTCTCTCCTCGCACTGCCGGTAAAACTGACCATCCACAGGCAGCCACACCCTGATTTACCATTCTGCATTACCAGAAGGGACTATCGGTGGGTGGATGTGACTCCCCCCATGGCCAATTAGCTGGGTGGGTGCCTCCCCCATTGCCGATCAGCTGGGTGAGTGCTTCCCCCATTACCGGTCAGCTGGGTGTGTGCTTCCCATTGCCGAGCAGCTGGGTGTGTGCTTCCCCCCATTGCCGATCAGCTGGGTGTGTGCTTCCCCCCATTGCCGATCAGCTGGGAGTGTGCTTCCCCTCCATTGCCGATCAGCTGGGTCTGTCCTTCCCCGTATTGCCAATCAGATGGGTGTGTCCTTCTCCCCATTGCTGATCGGCTGGGTGTTTCCTTCCCCACATTGCCGATCAGCTGGGTGTGTGCTTCCCCCCATTGCCGATCAGCTGGGTGTGTGCTTCCCCCATTGCCGATCAGCTGGGTGTGTGCTTCCCCCCATTGCCGATCAGCTGGGAGTGTGCTTCCCCTCCATTGCCGATCAGCTGGGTCTGTCCTTCCCCGCATTGCCGATCAGTTGGGTGTGTCCATCCCCCCATTGCCGATCAACTGGGTCTGTCCTTCTCCCCATTGCCGATCAGCTGGGTGTGTGCTTCCCCCCCCCATTGCCGATCAGCTGGGTGTGTGCTTCCCCCATTGCCGATCAGCTGGGAGTGTGTTTCCCCCATTGCCAATCAGCTGGGTGTGTGCTTCCCCCCATTGCCGATCAGCTGGGTGTGTCCTTCCCCCCATTGCCGATCAGATGGGTGTGTCCTTCTCCCCATTGCCGATCAGCTGGGTGTGTGCTTCCCCCTATTGCCGATCAGCTGGGTGTGTGCTTCCCCCATTGCCGATCAGCTTTGTGTGTGCTTCCCCCCATTGCCGATCAGCTGGGAGTGTGCTTCCCCCATTGCCAATCAGCTGGGTGTGTGCTTCCCCCCATTGCCGATCAGCTGGGTGTGTCCTTCCCCCCATTGCCGAGCAGCTGGGTGTGAGCTTCCCCGCATTGCCGATCAGCTGGGAGTGTGCTTCCCCTCCATTGCCGATCAGCTGGGTGTGTGCTTCCCCTCCATTGCCGATCAGCTGGGTGTGTGCTTACCCCCAATGCCGATCAGCTGGGTGTGTGCTTACCCCCATTGCCGATCAGCTGGGTGTGTGCTTACCCCCAATGCCGATCAGCTGGGTGTGTGCTTCCCCTCCATTGCCGATCAGCTGGGTCTGTCCTTCCCCCCATTGCCGATCAGCTGGGTGTGTGCTTCCCCCCAATGCCGATCAGCTGGGTGTGTGCTTCCCCGCATTGCCGATCAGCTGGGTGTGTGCTTCCGCGCATTGCCGATCAGCTGGGTGTGTGCTTCCCCCCATTGCCGATCAGCTGGGTCTTCCCTTCGCCGCATTGTCGATCAGCTGGGTGTGTGCTTCCCCCCATTGCCGATCAGCTGGGTCTGCCCTTCCCCGCATTGCCGATCAGCTGGGTGTGTGCTACCCCGCATTGCCGATCAGCTGGGTGTGTGCTTCCCCGCTTTGCCGATCAGCTGTGAGTGTGCTTCACCGCATTGCCGATCAGCTGGGTCTGTCCTTCCCCCCATTGCCGATCAGCTGGGAGTGTCCTTCCCCCCATTGCCGATCAGCTGGGTGTGTGCTTCCCCCATTGCCAATCAGCTGGGTGTGTGCTTCCCCCCATTGCCGATCAGCTGGGTGTGTCCTTCCCCCCATTGCCGAGCAGCTGGGTGTGAGCTTCCCCGCATTGCCGATCAGCTGGGAGTGTGCTTCCCCTCCATTGCCGATCAGCTGGGAGTGTGCTTCCCCTCCATTGCCGATCAGCTGGGTGTGTGCTTACCCCCAATGCCGATCAGCTGGGTGTGTGCTTACCCCCATTGCCGATCAGCTGGGTGTGTGCTTACCCCCAATGCCGATCAGCTGGGTGTGTGCTTCCCCTCCATTGCCGATCAGCTGGGTCTGTCCTTCCCCCCATTGCCGATCAGCTGGGTGTGTCCTTCACCCCATTGCCGATCAGCTGGGTGTGTGCTTCCCCCCAATGCCGATCAGCTGGGTGTGTGCATCCCCGCATTGCCGATCAGCTGGGTGTGTGCTTCCCCGCATTGCCGATCAGCTGGGTGTGTGCTTCCGCGCATTGCCGATCAGCTGGGTGTGTGCTTCCCCCCCCCATTGCCGATCAGCTGGGTCTTCCCTTCGCCGCATTGTCGATCAGCTGGGTGTGTGCTTCCCCCCATTGCCGATCAGCTGGGTCTGCCCTTCCCCGCATTGCCGATCAGCTGGGTGTGTGCTACCCCGCATTGCCGATCAGCTGGGTGTGTGCTTCCCCGCTTTGCCGATCAGCTGTGAGTGTGCTTCACCGCATTGCCGATCAGCTGGGTCTGTCCTTCCCCCCATTGCCGATCAGCTGGGTGTGTGCTTCACCGCATTGCCGATCAGCTGGGTCTGTCCTTCGCTGCATTGCCGATCAGCTGGGAGTGTCCTTCCTCCCATTGCCGATCAGCTGGGTGTGTCCTTCCCCGTATTGCCGATCAGCTGGGTCTGTCCTTCGCTGCATTGCCGAACAGCTGGGAGTGTGCTTCCCCCCCCCCCCACTGCCGAACAGCTGGGTGTGTGAGTCCCCGCATTGCCTATCAGCTGTGTGTGTGCTTCCCCCCCATTGCCGATCAGCTGGGTGTGTGCTTCCCCCCATTGCCGATCAGCTGGGACTGTGCTTCCCCCCATTGCCGATCAGCTGGGTGTGTGCTTCCCCGCATCGCCGAACATCTGGGAGTGTGCTTCCCCCCAATGCCGAACAGCTGGGTGTGTGCTTCCCCCCCATTGCCGATCAGCTGGGTGTGTACTTCCCCAATGCCGTTTTGCTGGGTCTGTCCTTCCCCCCACTGCCGAACAGCTGGGTGTGTGAGTCCCCGCATTGCCTATCAGCTGTGTGTGTGCTTCCCCCCCATTGCCGATCAGCTGGGTGTGTGCTTCCCCCCATTGCCGATCAGCTGGGACTGTGCTTCCCCCCATTGCCGATCAGCTGGGTCTGTCCTTCCCCCCATTGCCGATCAGCTGGGTGTGTGCTTCCCCCCAATGCCGATCAGCTGGGTGTGTGCTTCCCCGCATTGCCGATCAGCTGGGTGTGTGCTTCCGCGCATTGCCGATCAGCTGGGTGTGTGCTTCCCCCCCCCCCATTGCCGATCAGCTGGGTCTTCCCTTCGCCGCATTGTCGATCAGCTGGGTGTGTGCTTCCCCCCATTGCCGATCAGCTGGGTCTGCCCTTCCCCGCATTGCCGATCAGCTGGGTGTGTGCTACCCCGCATTGCCGATCAGCTGGGTGTGTGCTTCCCCGCTTTGCCGATCAGCTGTGAGTGTGCTTCACCGCATTGCCGATCAGCTGGGTCTGTCCTTCCCCCCATTGCCGATCAGCTGGGAGTGTCCTTCCCCCCATTGCCGATCAGCTGGGTGTGTGCTTCCCCCATTGCCAATCAGCTGGGTGTGTGCTTCCCCCCATTGCCGATCAGCTGGGTGTGTCCTTCCCCCCATTGCCGAGCAGCTGGGTGTGAGCTTCCCCGCATTGCCGATCAGCTGGGAGTGTGCTTCCCCTCCATTGCCGATCAGCTGGGAGTGTGCTTCCCCTCCATTGCCGATCAGCTGGGTGTGTGCTTACCCCCAATGCCGATCAGCTGGGTGTGTGCTTACCCCCATTGCCGATCAGCTGGGTGTGTGCTTACCCCCAATGCCGATCAGCTGGGTGTGTGCTTCCCCTCCATTGCCGATCAGCTGGGTCTGTCCTTCCCCCCATTGCCGATCAGCTGGGTGTGTCCTTCACCCCATTGCCGATCAGCTGGGTGTGTGCTTCCCCCCAATGCCGATCAGCTGGGTGTGTGCATCCCCGCATTGCCGATCAGCTGGGTGTGTGCTTCCCCGCATTGCCGATCAGCTGGGTGTGTGCTTCCGCGCATTGCCGATCAGCTGGGTGTGTGCTTCCCCCCCCATTGCCGATCAGCTGGGTCTTCCCTTCGCCGCATTGTCGATCAGCTGGGTGTGTGCTTCCCCCCATTGCCGATCAGCTGGGTCTGCCCTTCCCCGCATTGCCGATCAGCTGGGTGTGTGCTACCCCGCATTGCCGATCAGCTGGGTGTGTGCTTCCCCGCTTTGCCGATCAGCTGTGAGTGTGCTTCACCGCATTGCCGATCAGCTGGGTCTGTCCTTCCCCCCATTGCCGATCAGCTGGGTGTGTGCTTCACCGCATTGCCGATCAGCTGGGTGTGTCCTTCGCTGCATTGCCGATCAGCTGGGAGTGTCCTTCCTCCCATTGCCGATCAGCTGGGTGTGTCCTTCCCCGTATTGCCGATCAGCTGGGTCTGTCCTTCGCTGCATTGCCGAACAGCTGGGAGTGTGCTTCCCCCCCCCCCCCCACTGCCGAACAGCTGGGTGTGTGAGTCCCCGCATTGCCTATCAGCTGTGTGTGTGCTTCCCCCCCATTGCCGATCAGCTGGGTGTGTGCTTCCCCCCATTGCCGATCAGCTGGGACTGTGCTTCCCCCCATTGCCGATCAGCTGGGTGTGTGCTTCCCCGCATCGCCGAACATCTGGGAGTGTGCTTCCCCCCAATGCCGAACAGCTGGGTGTGTGCTTCCCCCCCATTGCCGATCAGCTGGGTGTGTACTTCCCCAATGCCGTTTTGCTGGGTCTGTCCTTCCCCGCATTGCCGAACAGCTGAGTGTGTCCTTCCCCGCATTGCCGAACAGCTGGGCGTGTGCTTCCCCGCATTGCCGATCAGCTGGATGTGTCCTACCCCGCATTGCCGATCAGCTGGATGTGTGTCTCTCCCCATTGCCGATCAGCTGGGTGTGTGTGACTCCCCCAATGCCGATCAGCTGGATGTGTGTGACTCCCCCAATGCCGATCAGCTGGATGTGTGTCTCTCCCCATTGCCGATCAGCTGGGTGTATGCCTCACACTTAAATACAGTCTGTGCAGCAGAATGTGCCCCAGACAGAGACAGAGACTGAGACACAGACAGACACAGAGACACAGGCAGAAAAACAGATAGAGACACACACACAGAAACAGACAGAGACAGAGACAGAGGCAGTGGCACAGACAGAGACACATACAGAGATACAGAGACAGACACAGGCACAGACACAGGCAAAGACACAGACAGAGACACAAATACAGAAACAGACAGAGACACAGACACAGACACAGACAGAGGCAGGGACACAGACAGAGACACAGACAGAGAAACAGAGGCAGACACAGACAGAGAAAGAGACACTGACAGAGACACAGACAGAAACACAGACAAAGACACAGACACAAACAGAGACTCAGACAGAGACAGAGACACAGGCACAGACTCATGCCGAGACACAGACAGATACACAGACGGAGACACAGACGGAGACACAGACGGAGACACAGACAGAGACAAAGACTCAGACAGAGACACAGACAGAGACAGAGACACTGACACAAACAGAGACATAGACACAGACAGAGACAGAGACAGAATCACAGACAGAGACACAGACAGAGACACAGACAGAGACACAGACAATGACACAGACACAAACAGAGACTCAGACAGAGACAGAGACACAGGCACAGACTCATGCAGAGACACAGACAGATACACAGACGGAGACACAGACGGAGAAACAGACGGAGACACAGACAGAGACAAAGACTCAGACAGAGACACAGACAGAGACACAGACACAGACAGAAACACAGACAGACCGAGAGAGAGAAAAAGACACAGGCAGAGACCCAGACAGAAACGCAGTCAGATTCAGAAACACAGACAGAGACCCAGGCTGAGATACAGACAGATACAGGGACACAGGCAGACACAGAGACACAGACACCGACACAGACGGAGACACAGACGGAGACACAGACAGAGACACAGACAGAGACACAGACAGAGACAGCGACAGAGACAGCGACAGAGATAGTGACAGTGACAGAGACACCGACAGAGACACCGACACAGACCCAGACAAGACGGAGACACAGACAGAGACACCAACAGAGACAGCGGCAACGACAGCGACAGAGACAACGACACAGACGGAGACACAGACACAGGCAGAGACACAGACAGAGACAGGGACACAGGCACAGACAGAGACACAGGCACAGACAGAGAAACAGACAGAAACACAGACAGAAACACAGACAGAAACACAGACAGTGAGAGAGATGGACAGATACAGGCAGAGACACAGGCAGAGATTGACCATTCTGCATTACCAGGAGAGACTGTCGGTGGGTGGGTGTGACTCTCCCATGGCCGATCAGCTGGGTCAGAATGGCTCCCCCATGACCGATCAGCTGGTTCTGTGTGACGCCCCCATGGCCGATCAGCTGGGTATGTGTGACTCCCCCATAGCCGATCAGCTGGTTCAGTGTGACTCCCCCCATGGCCGATCAGTTGGGTCAGTGTGACTCCCCCATAGCCGATCAGCTGGTTCAGTGTGACTCCCCCCATGGCCGATCAGTTGGGTCTGTGTGACTCCCCCAAAGCCGATCAGCTGGTTCAGTGTGTCTCCCCCCATGGCCGATCAGTTGGGTCAGTGTGACTCCCCCATGGCCGATCAATCTGGTCAGTGTGACTCCCCCATGGCCGATCAGCAGGTCCGGTGTGACTCCCCAATGCCGATCAGCTGGGTATGCGCCTCCGCCATGACCGATCAGCTGGGTGTGTGTGACTCCCCCAATGCCGATCAGCTGGATGTGTGACTCCCCCCCCCCATTGCCGATCAGCTGGGTGTGTGCCTCACACTTAAACACAGACTGTGCGGCAGAATGTGCCCCAGACAGAGACAGAGACTGAGACACAGACAGACACAGACAGAGGCACAGAGAGACACAGACAGAGAGACGCAGACAGAGATACAGACAGAGATACAGACAGAGACACAGACACAGACAGAGACAGAGACTGAGACACAAACAGACACAGAGACACAGACAGAGGTACAGAGAGACACACAGAGAGACAGAGACTGAGACACAGACGGAGACAGACAGAGATACAGACAGAGACACAGACACAGACAGAAACCGAGACACAGACAGACTCAGACAGAGACACAGACACAGACAGAGACAGGGACACATCAGAGATACAGACAGAGATACAGACAGAGACACAGATACAGACAGGGACACAGACAGAGACACAGACAGAGACACAGACAGACACAGAGACAGAGACACAGACAGATACACAGACAGAGACAGAGACAGGGACACAGACAGACACAGAGACACAGACAGAGACACAAACAGAGCGACACAGACACAGACACATACACAGACAGAGACACAGACAGAGACAGAGACAGGGAGTCAGACAGATACACATACAGAGACACAGACACAGACGGACACAGAGACACAGGCAGAGACACAGACAGACACAGAGACACAGACAGAGACAGAGACACAGACAGACACAGAGACACAGAGACACAGACACAGACAGACACAGCGACACAGACAGAGACACAGACAGAGACAAAGGCACAGACAGAGAAATAGTCACAGACAGAGAAACAGACACAGTCCCCGACATCAAACCCTCCCCGACATCATTCCCTCCCCGACATCACCCCCTCCCGACATCACCCCCTCCCCGACATCACCCCCTTCCCGACATCACCACTTCCCCGACATCACCACCTCCCCGACATCACCCCCACCCCGACATCACCCCACCCCGATATCACCCCTCCCCGATATCACCCCCACCCCGATATCACCCCCACCCCGATATCACCCCCATCCCGATATCACCCCCATCCCGATATCACCCCATCCCCGATATCACCCCCACCCCGATATCACCACCACCCCGATATCACCCCCACCCCGATATCACCCCCACCCCGATATCACCCCACCCCGATATCACCCCCACCCCGATATCACCCCACCCCGATATCAACCCCTCCCCGATATCACCACCTCCCCGATATCACCCCCTCCCCGATATCACCCCCTCCCATATATCACCCCCTCCCCGATATCACCCCCTCCCGACATCACACCCTCCCGACACGACCACCTCCCGACATCAACCCCTCCCCGACATCAATACCTCCCCGACATCACCCCAACCCGGATATCACCCCCACCCCGATATCACCCCCACCTCGATATCACTCCCACCCCGCTATCACCCCTACCCCGACATTACCCCCTCCCCGACATCACCCCTACCCCGACATTACCCCCTCCCCGACATCACCCCCTCCCCGATATCACCCCCACCCGATATCACCCCCCCCCCCAATATCACCCCTTCGCCGATATCCCCGACCCCGATATCACCCCCTCCATGATATCACCCCTTAACCGATATCACCCCCTCGCCGATATCACCCCCTCCCCGATATAAGGCCTCCCTAATATCACCACCTCGCCGACATCACCCCCTCCCCGACATCACCCCCTTGCCGACATCACCCCCTTCCCGACATCCCCCCCCGACATCACCCCCTCCCCGACATCACCCCCTCCCCGATATCACACCGTCCCCGACATCACCCCCTCCCCGAATCACTCTCTCCCCGACATCACCCCCTCCCCGACATCGCCCCCTCCCCGTATCACCCCCACCCCGACATCACCCCCACCCCGACATCACCCCACCCCGATATCACCCTCTCCCAGATATAACCCCCTCCGCGATATCACCTCCACCCCGATATCACACCCTCCCCGACATCACACCCTCCCCGATATCATTCCCTCTCTGACATCACCCCCTCCCGACATCACCCCCTCCCCACATCACCCCCTTCCCGATGACGAATGTGATATAAAATAGTTAGTTTAGAGATATTAGTTAATGTAATGTAGAAGATAGGCCAGTTTAATTCTGGTTAGTTCACCGACAAAGGATTTCAGACCGCATGGAAAAGCAGGAAGAGGTGGTCCAGCAAAGTGATGCTGAGTAATAGGGGCCAGAGGAAGGGATTGGAAGTGAGCCAATCAGAATAGACCAAACAGGTCAGGAGGGACATAGGATGACCTATGGGCGTCGAGTATGCGAAACGTGATGCCATTTGAATGTCTTAGTACAGAGCTCTTTGTCTGAAAGCCTCACTTGATTCCGGAGGTACAGAGAACAGAGAGGTGATCTGTACTGCTGTGAACTGAGACATACTTGCAAGTCTAATAAAATAACTAATGCTGTACCTGCAAATCCATCTCGACTTTTATTGAGGCCAGACTGACGGGTAAAGAAACTGAGGATTTAACCCCGACATCACCACTTCCCCGACATCACCACCTCCCCGACATAACCCCCACGCCGACATCACCCCAACGTGGATATCACCCCCTCCCCGATATCACACCCTCCCCGAGATCACCTCCTCCCCGATATCACCCCCACCCCGATATCACCCACTCACCGACATCACCCCCTCCCGGACATTACCCCCTCCCCGACATTACCCCCTCCCCGACATCACCCCTCCATGATATCACCCCTTCCCCGATACCACGCCCTCCCCGACATCATCCCCTCCCCGATATCACCCCCACTCCGACATCACCCCCTCCACGATATCACCCCCTCCCCGACATCACCCCCTCCCCGACATCATCCCCTTCCCGACATCACCCCCTCCCCGACATCACCCCCTCCCCGACATCACCCCCTCCCCGATATCACACCGTCCCTGACATCACCCCCTCCCCGAATCACTCTCTCCCCGACATCACCCCCTCCCCGACATCACCCTCTCCCCGACATCACCCCCACCCCGACATTACCCCCACCCCGACATCACCCCACCCCGATATCACCCTCTCCCAGATATAACCCCCTCCCCGATATCACCTCCACCCCGATATCACATCCTCCCCGACATCATTCCCTCCCCGACATCACCCCCTCCCGACATCACCCCCACCCCGACATCACCCCCTTCCCGATGACGAATGTGATATAAAATAGTTACTTTAGAGATATTAGTTAATGTAATGTAGAAGATAGGCCAGTTTAATTCTGGTTAGTTCACAGACAAAGGATTTCAGACCGCATGGAAAAGCAGGAAGAGGTGTGTCCAACAAAGTGATGCTGAGTAATAGGGGCCAGAGGAAGGGATTGGAAGTGAGCCAATCAAAATAGATCAAACAGGTCAGGAGGGACATAGGATGACCTTTGGGCGTCGAGTATGTGAAAAGTGATGCCATTTGAATGTATCAGTACAGAGCTCTTTGTCTGAAAGCCTCACTTGAATCCGGAGGTACAGAGAGCAGAGAGGTGATCTGTACTGCTGTGAACTGAGACAGACTTGCAAGTCGAATAAAATAACTAATGCTGTATCTGCAAATCCATCTCGACTTTTATTGAGGCCAGACTGACGGGTAAAGAAACTGAGGATTTAACATTTGGTGCCGTAAACCCGGGATTTCTCAAGACGGTCCTGACCAACTGCGAAATCAGAATTAGACTGATTATGAACAGGAGGATGGGGAAATAGGGCCCACAATGTACAGCTGGAAAATGACCACGCATTGATTTTTCCCCTCTTCTTATCGTCTGATTAGTCTGGCCACTTGCGGTTGGTACGGAAAGATCGTTTCGAAGAAATCAAAGGTCAGTCTGGGGATTATCAATTTAATTGATGGGATTTCATATTGTTAATTCGGCTTGGGTTAGGTTATGTGGTTGATGTGACATTTGAAATTGAAAATGGTTCAACTTCATGTATGAGTTAATTCGGCTTGGGTTAGGTTATAGGGTTGATGGGACATTTGAAATTGAAAATGGTTCAACTCTATGTGTGAGTGTATTAAATATATAGTTGATTAAGCTAAAATTGTACCCTTGGACTGTGGTGGCGAAGGGCGCAGTTCTGAGGACTAGTTGAGATTGTGGGGAATGCTGCATATTGGTTGAAGCAGAAGTCTCTCAAAGGGTTAACAGCAGCAGGCAAAATTAAAAGACAGACAGTGCTTCTCACTCAGGCTTTGAGATAACAGCAGCAGCCTGTAGTGTAATCGGATACCTTTCCTTTGAGTCAGTGAACACCAGCAAAGTTACGTTTTGAATTAATTAAAGGAAACCAGTGGGGTTCTCCACCTCTTTGATAAAAGTTATTATTTTCGAAAGCAATTGATTGAAATTGCCAGAATCTTAAGTTTTACTTACTTGAAATAATGTTTATCTCATTTTATCAGGAGATTAATAGAAACTTAAAGGAGGTCACGGACACCATTTTAAAAAGTGTAAATCTGGAGATGATAGTTGATTTTGCCAACATTTATGTGAATGTAAAAGAAAAAAACTTGTTAAAAGAAAAATTGTTAAGATAAAGAATTAATTAAGTTGTAAATGTTATACAAGTTTGTGCTAAGCAAATCGTAAATTTAGTTCTGAGTTGAGATCAGAGCTAAGCTTGCAAGTTGCAGTAATTCAATTTGAATTTTCAAACATTTTTAAGTTTAAAAAAAAAAACACTGTTAGAACCTTTTCAACCAAGTAGAGACAGGAAAGGCACGGGTGAAACAAAAGATGAGCTACGTAGTTCAATGGCTGGCCTTGAATTGACAGAAAATTATAAATTCAATAATTTAGAAAATGTTCACTAAAAGTTCCGACTGCACCTGTAGCATTGTCTGCACTAATTCCGGAACCACCAGAGTATAATAATTGATATCCAGTCACTGCTCCCAGATTCCAATTATGCCAGTAACTCAAGCCATTTTGGGTGATAGTACGGGTCCTGATTTACCATCTGCACGATCAGTAGAGAAAGAGGAGCTCTGTTTCGCAAGCCCAGTTAGCTCTAGGACCAGATCTCTGACAGCGAGAGAGGGGCTTGATCCTCACGAGAAACAATTAAGTATACCACCTAAGTCTCCCAAAACTAAGGAGAAACCACAAGGTTCGGGAACAAAGGAATCTGCAATAGATGATTTTGAAGAGAAAGAACTCCCCCTAGTGACAGGGAGAGACTTTGAAGTCTTGGAACAAAGGGGAAATAGCTAGAGTGCCCCCTCGTGAGATTCGGAGACAGTTGCCGATTAGGAAGATACCAAACCCAGCCAAAGGGACCCTCAGCCCCTTTTTATGGCCCACCGAATGGATCAACAGCTTTACAACCGCAGCCCCCTCTGAGGGGCCATTGGTCTACTGGGAGAAGAGGACGAGGCAGATATAGAGGGAGAAATGCATGTTTTAATTGCGGCCGTGCAGATCACTGGCAACAGGAATGCCCCTTTAAAAGACAGGCAGCAGAAGGAGATTATCCGACCCAAAGGAGGGGATACCCACCAAGGGGAGGACAGACGAGATACACTGACTTCTCCCAGGAAAACACTTTCCCAACACAGGATTGACTAGCTAATTTAGTCAAAAGGACTCTCCAATCGGACAGGGAACCAATTATCTCTCTGCAGATAGGAGATCAACATCACCCATTTGTAATCGACCCTGGAGCAGCCATGTCTTCTGTGCAATCAGAACTTCGACTACCACTATCCGACCACACGCAGCAATTGTCGGGGTTCCAAGGACAGGTGTGTGAGTATCCTATTTCTGAACCTGTGACAGTCACTTACGAGAATAAGTCTGCAGATCATCAGTTTGTAGTGACTACTGGATTGGACTGTAACTTGTTGGCCCGAGATTTACTGTGTATCTTCCAGCAACAGCTAGAGTGCGGAGATGAGGGGGTAACGGTTAAATCATGGAGGATGAGACAGCAGTGCTATATCTCTATCACCCCCCAGTGGTGGACGTTAGACGTTGAACAGTCACTGCATCACGTTACCCTGGCCTATGACAGAACTGGACGAAACAGGGAGTTGGAGGACAAATACCGGCCATTACTTGAGACCGAATGGCCAGTCAAGGTTACAGCCACAGTCACGGGAAAAGAAGGTACAGCCGATTTTGGTACAATATCACCACATTTATGGCCACAGTCAGCTTCGGTAAGCCCTCATATTACACGTCAGGTCCACGACCAGTACCATGCCAGGGATATGGGGCGAATGGTCAGGAGGGCAGTGGATCATTCGGATCCAACATACTACGCACTTCAAGTCATGCCGGACGGCACTACCATAAAATATTTTGAGGTCCCTGAAACGATTAACACTCGACTGCAGCATCACAGGGGACATAATGTGTTGGAATATGTCAATCCACAGGTCTGGGCGGAATACCCATCACAAGTGGGAAAGACAAATGTTACACCTATTAAGGTGATGATTAAGGATCATGTAAAGCTACCTTCCATTCGACAATACCCCCAGAAATCTCAAGCTGCTCCATCAATAGATAAATTAATTCAAGAGCTGTTGAAACAGGGTATTTTGGTCCCTTGCCAATCAGAATGTAACACCCCCATACTTGCTGTGCCTAAACCAGCCAAACCAGACCAGTACCGATTAGTACAGGATTTACGTTCAATCAATGCCATCGCACAGCCGTTACATGCTCTCGTCCCTAACCCTGCCCACATACTGGCTCAAATTCCAGCTCAAACCCGGGCCTTCGCCGTAATTGACCTTCAGCACGCCTTCTTTGCCCTCCCACTTGCGACTGAAAGTCAATATTTGTTTGCCTTCACTTACAATGGGCAGCAGTATACCTGGACCAGACTGCCACAGGGGTTCGTCAACTCACCTACACTCTTCTCCAGATGTCTGCAGACCCAACTCCAGGCCTTGACATTGGAGCATGGTTCCACTCTAGTGCAGTATGTAGATGACATATTGGTCGCGAGTCCTGACGAGCCCAGTAATAGGGATGATGTGATCCACTTATTGAACCACCTATCCTCGTTGGGTTATGTTGTCTCACAAGCAAAGGTCTTGGTGGCTCAGAGAAAAGTTAAGTTCTTAGGAGTTTTACTTACAGCCACAGAAAGAAGTCTCGAACCCAGTAGGATTGAACCAATATGCCAATTCCCCGCCACTACAATAGCCAAGGAGGTTCGTCATTGGCTGGGTATGATGAATTATTGTCGGCAGTGGATACCAAACATCGCTGTCTATACAAAACTGCTGACGCCTTACACTAGTGAAGAGGGGAACTTTACTCTCACCACCGAGGCACTCGAGGCCTTCCGTTGCCTGAAGCAGGCCTTGTTACAAGCACCAGCCCTCGGTAGGCCCCTATACGACCGACCATTCCAGATATACTGTCGTGTTCTGGAAGGATGTTCAACAGCGGCACTCACCCAGCAACATGTGGACAAGCACCGGCCCGTAGCATATTACTCTTCCAAACTCGACCCAGTGGCGTTGGGCCACCCTGTTTGCACCCAGATCTTGGCAGCGATATACAATAGTCTGCACGCTGCTGCCAACATCACTCTCCAACAGGATATTACAATGTATAGCTCCCACTCGGTAATCGCACTATTGGGGCAATTGCAGACTCAGCATCTTACCGCAGCTCGTCAGAATAGGTATGAGATATACCTTTTGAACAATCCACGTCTGACATTTAAATACTGTACCACTATCAATCCAGCCTGTTTTCTTAGCGGTCCCCCTGTCCATGAGGACACACCTGGGCACGACTGTTTAGCCTTGATTCAGGAAACTACAACAATAAGGGACGATCTGAGTGATATTCCGTTAGAACAACCTGACAGGATTATGTATGTTGATGGCAGTGCATTAGTAAGCCCCCACTGGCAAGACACTGTCCGGTTATGCAATCGTAGAACAGGATGGTCTGATTCTAGAAGTGGCAGCTTTCCAGACCCCTTATTCAGCTCAACAAGCCGAACTTTTTGCCCTCACCCCTGCATGTATACTTGGGGGAGATAGCCGGGTAAATATTTACACTGACTCCCGATATGCTTTCGGGGTAGTTCATGACTTCGGACAACTCTGGGAGAATAGGGGATTCCTTACCTCGGCAGGCACGGAAATACCCCACCGGGGTTTAGTTAATGACTTACTGCAGGCCCTCCTTATGCCCGCGCAGATTTCCGTTATTAAATGCGCTGCCCACACGAATGGTACAACCCCAGTTGACGTTGGTAATGAACGAGCAGATTATGCAGCGCGAACAGCCGTGCAAATTCAGCAAGAGATGGTGCCTAAAATGTTAAGTCAGACTAAACGATCTACTATAAATATGTCTGCTTCTGACAAGTCAATGCCAACCATCCAAGACGTCATAAGGTTACAGGAAGACGCTCCTGAGAGTGTTAAACAAATGTGGAAACGGTTAGGTTGTACATATGATTCTGTTACCTCTTTATGGACCACGCCAGCACATCAGACTTGTATGTCTGATGTGCTGGCTTTATGGGTCATTGAATGTGTACACTTTGCAACTCATTGTGGGGCTCGAGGGACTAGTGATTTGTTGCTGGACACTTGGTGGCACCCTAAAATGCAGGGGTTGGCCCAAAGTATCAGCAATCAGTGTTTGATTTGTCAGCAATATAACACCGGAAAAGGTATCCCTTGAGGGATGGGGCAAACCCCGTTGCCCAGTGGTCCCTTTGAGACGCTCCAAATGGATTACATTGAGTTGGAAAGGTGTCAATGTTGTAAATATGTTTTGGTCATTGTGAATGTGTTCAGCAGATGGGTCGAGGCGTATCCGACTATCGATAATAAAGCTGCTACTGTGGTTAAAGTCTTAATGCGGGAAATCATTCCCCGGTACGGTATACCAGCTCAGTTAAGTTCTGATAATGGGCCTCATTTTATTGGACAAATTAACAAGGAGTTTTGCTCCCAGTTGGGCATATGCCAGCAGTTACACTGTGCTTACAGACCGCAGGCGGCCGGGTTGGTTGAGACACACAATCAGACCCTCAAAACTAAATTGGCTAAATTAAGAGCAGACACGGGACTGACATGGCTTAAGTTGCTCCCCGTTGCCCTCTTCCAGCTGCAGGTTACACCTGCGGGACCGGCCCGGCTCTCTCCTGCCGAGATTCCTTATGGCAGGCCTCTTAGAACTCCCTGCAGCCTGCAGGTTCCCAGACTGGTTCAGTTTCACCAGATGACTGAAGAGATGACCACCTATGTTCTAGCCCTCACGCAAGTGCTCAAGGAACTCCATGGTCAGGTCCGCGCGGCTCACCAGCCATCGCCCCAGGTACCTAGCTCACTTTCAGTCCAGCCCGGCAGTTATGTCATGGTCAAAAATTGGACTAGGAAGGGGTCGGAGCCGCGATGGGACGGGCCCTTCCAAGTTCTCCTTACCACCCCCACAGCAGTTAAAGTGGAGGGGCGAAGTGCTTGAGTCCACCTACATCACTGTAAATTGAGTCCATCTCCACTACTGTAAAAGGTCGGATACTAACCTGCCTCCCTTCTCCAGTGCTATTTTCCAGGTGTGGAGCATGATGGGGTGGCTATGCACCGTCTGTGTGATATTTGGCCTCACTTCGCTTGGCGTGTTATTGGCGACGGACATGGAAAAGAGGAATATTATTTATATTTGTAACCCCAACCAATCTACAAGGATACATCACCTATGCAAAGGTGATGTTCTTCGCTGCCCCCATATACGAGGACAAGGTATCGACTCATGGAAGGTCGTCAAATTTAAGGAGAATGCAGGACTCTTGAAGCAATTGCACCGGTCCCGGCGATGGGAAGGGAACATTATATGGACATTGCCTTGTTTTTGGAATACATGAAAATTCGATTTTGGATGTGTTAAGATTGGTGCAATAAAGGTAACATCAGGCCGTCAGAAGAGCGTAGGAAGAGGCTATGAGAAAGTGAAAGGGACTAGAGAGAGGACGGGGCGTATGAGAAGGGAAGTACAGCTCGAACGTAGGTTACCGGGAGATACACTTAAGTTAGTTAAAGGCCAAACTGAGGAAAACCCGGGTAGTATGAATCTCTTCTACCAGATTTACCACCACTTGTATGGCCAGGGACGGGTTGTCTGCTACCCGAACCCCGCAGCGGTGTCTAGGTTATTTTCTGTTTCACCGCTTTGGGGCACTCCCCAAACGGTGGTTCATTGTCAGCATTCCGAGCCACTGCCCGATAAAGTCACTCTTCCTTACGATCTGGGTTCAGCACCACCGGCTATTTGCCTTCCCCTTCCTCGGGATAATTTCCACTCACAGTATGATAGGCTGCAACGGTGGAGGGCGTACATACCTAGCCACTTCACTCCCAATAGGGATTCCGGGTCGTACGAGAATTGTTTCAGCAGTGAAGGATACGGCTGTTTGCTGGTCGAGGTGGACACGAATACAACATGTCTGTTCCCCACCTGTACGGGCAGGAGGTGCCATATCACCCAGGCGTCTGGCCAATGCGTTTGTTACAACACCACTTGCGTTCCATTTAACGCCGGCCTCCAGCTCCTTTGTGGCTGGGCGAATGTTTCTCATATCACTGTTGGGACAAGGGCTTTCCGCATTGCTGGGCGGCCCGAATGGGCGTTCCAAAGCTGGATAAACTGGGCTACTGGGGGATCCTTACGCAACCGATATACTGATTGTGATGCTAGCCTGCACACGGAACAAGGATACTACTTTTTATTTAATGGCACAGCGACCAACGTTTTGTCACCCCCATTTCCCCGCCAAATTGCTATAGGGACTCTAGTCCCTACCACAGTCCCCTGCCCCTCGGCGTGGATGCTGCATAATCAGTTAACCCGCCGGGCAGTCTCTGCTGAATTTTGCGAGAATGGAAAAAACCTCAGGTTCTCGCACCCAACCGGGGCCACTCAGCCGGGTGGGGGATTCTGAGCGTATTGACACTTGGAGGTGTGGGGGGTTCCTTGGCTGTCAGTGATAGGAATTATTTTATTTGTGGCCTTACCATCTTGGGAAATGAAACCTTGGGAGCCCTCGGGGCAAGAACCAAGGAATTGTCTCAGCTACGGCTGTTTGCAATGCAGAACCGGTATGCTCTTGACTATCTTCTGGCCCGTGAGGGTGGGGTATGCGCCATAGTGCAGGGCAAGTGTATCATGGGAGTTCAGGACTTCACCGCTAACATCACTAAATTTATGGATCGCATACGGAATCACTTGGACGGGATGCAGGATCCTGGCTCTTGGGGTAACTGGGGATTAGGGGGTTGGAAGGACTGGTTGATAAATATGGCCATGTATTTAGTGGTGGCTATAGGCTGCATCTTTGTGGGACTGGCCATCCTTAAATGTGTGATGGGTAGAATGCGGGGTGCACTGGATCAGATCAACGCCCCTAAAAACTTAACTGTTAAAATCCATGAGGGTGAAGCAGATGAGGGGCGGGGGGGGGGGGGGCTAAGCCAGGGATTGGAAATGCAGCGACGGATCTTTTTAGATGAGGAACCGTAGCTATGGATTGGATAGTTCGGTTATCATGGAATGATAAAAGGAGGGAATGACGAATGTGATATAAAATAGTTACTTTAGAGATATTAGTTAATGTAATGTAGAAGATAGGCCAGTTTAATTCTGGTTAGTTCACAGACAAAGGATTTCAGACCGCATGGAAAAGCAGGAAGAGGTGGTCCAGCAAAGTGATGCTGAGTAATAGGGGCCACAGGAAGGGATTGGAAGTGAGCCAATCAGAATAGATCAAACAGGTCAGGAGGGACAAAGGATGACCTATGGGCGTCGAGTATGTGAAACTTGATGCCATTTGAATGTATCAGTACAGAGCTCTTTGTCTGAAAGCCTCAATTGATTCCGGAGGTACAGAGAGCAGAGAGGTGATCTGTACTGCTGTGAACTGAGACATACTTGCAAGTCTAATAAAATAACTAATGCTGTACCTGCAAATCCATCTCGACTTTTATTGAGGCCAGACTGACGGGTAAAGAAACTGAGGACTTAACACCGACATCACCACTTCCCCGACATCACCACCTCCCCGACATCACCCCCACCCGACATCACCCCAACCAGGATATCACCCCCTCCCCGATATCACACCCTCCCCGAGATCACCTCCTCCCCGAGATCACCCCCACCCCGATATCACCCACTCACCGACATCACCCCCTCCCCGACATTACCCCCTCCCCGACATTACCCCTCCCCGACATCACCCCCTCCATGATATCACCTCTTCCCCGATATCACGCCCTCCCCGATATCACACCCTCCCCGATATCACCCCACCCCGATATCGCCCCCTCCCCCACATCACCCCCTCCCCGACATCACCCCCTCCCCGACATCACCCCCATCCCGACATCACCCCCATCCCGACATCATCCCCTCCCCAATATCACCCCCACTCCGACATCACCCGCTCCCCGATATCACCCCACCCCGATATCACCCCCTCCCCCACATCACCCCCTCCCCGACATCACCCCCTCCCCGACATCACCCCCATCCCGACATCACCCCCATTCCGACATCATCCCCTCCCCAATATCACCCCCACTCCGACATCACCCGCTCCCCGATATCACCCCACCCCGATATCACCCCCACACCGACATCACCCCCACCCCGACGTCTCCCCCTCCCCGATGTCACCCCGTACCCCATATCACGGCCACGCCGATGTCACCCCCTCCCCGATACCACCCCCTCCCCAATATCACCCCCACCCCGAGATCACCCCCACCGCGGATATCACCCCTCCCTGATATCACCCCCACACCGACATCACACCTTCCCCGATAACACCCACTCCCCGTATTGCCACCTCCCCAACACCACTCCGTCCCCGATAGTACCCCCTCCCCGATATCACCCCCTTCCCGACATCAGCCCCTCCACGACATCATCCCATCCCCGACATCATCCCGTCCCCGACATCAGCCCCTCCCCGATATCACACCGTCCCCGACATCATCCCCTCCCCGACATCAGACCCTCCCCGATATCACACCGTCCCCGACATCAGCCCCTCCCCGACATCACACCCTCCCTGACATCACACCCTCCCCGACATCAGCTCCTCCCCGAAATCACCCCCACCCCGACATCATTCCCTCCCCGACATCTCCCCCTCCCCGATATCACCCCCTCCCCGATATCACATCGACCCCAATATCACCCCGACCCGCTATCACCCCCACCCCGATATCACCCCCACCGCGGATATCACCGCCTCCCCGATATCACCCCCTCCCCGATATCACCCCCTCCCCGATATCACCCCCGCCCCGATATCAACCCCACCCCGATATCATCCACTCACCGATATCATCCACTCCCCGATATTACACCCGCCCCAATATCACCCCTGCCCCGATATCAGTCCCTCCCCGATATCACCCCCACCCCGATATCACCACCTCCCCGATATTACCCGTTCCCCGATATCACCCCCTCCCCGATATCACCCCCTCCCCGATATCACCCCCGCCCCGATATCAACCCCACCCCGATATCATCCACTCACCGATATCATCCACTCCCCGATATTACACCCGCCCCAATATCACCCCTGCCCCGATATCAGTCCCTCCCCGATATCACCCCCACCCCGATATCACCACCTCCCCGATATTACCCGTTCCCCGATATCACCCCTCCCCGATATCACCGCCACCCCGATATCACCCCCTCCCCGATATCACCCCCTCCCCGATATCACCCCCTCTCCGATATCACCACCTCCCCGATATCACACCCACCCTGATATCACCCCCTCCCCGATACCACCCCCGCCCCGATACCACCCCCGCCCCGATATCACCCACGCCCCGATATCACCCACGCCCTGATATCACCCACCCACCGGCAGATGTCACTGCTCTTGGATATCAACTCCGCCCATTCCCTGGAGATCACCCCCACCCGCCAAATGTCAGCCCTCCCAGCCGGATATCACCCCCCTAAATATCACCCCCCCCCCCTCGTATGCCAGTCCCCAGCGAAAACGACCTTCGATATTATCACCCTGATTAACACCCACAACCCCCGGATGCCCCCAGCCAGGTATCATCCCGCCCGATGACACATCCACTCCACCGAACCAGCCTAACTTGGGCTGGATTAGCTCAGTGGGTTTAAGAGCTGGCTTGCAATGCAGGACAATGCGAACAGCGCGGAATCAATTCCCGTGCCGGCCTCCACAAACAGGCGTCAGACTTTGGCGACTAGGGGCTTTAACACAGTGACGTCAGTGAAATTTACATGTGACAATAAGCGATTATTATTATTAATATATCATTCCCACCCCCCTCGGATATGAAACCAGCCTGGAATTCAGACACCCCTCCCCACCAAACATCACCGCAGAACAGATATCAGCACTCACCGGATATCACGCCCACCCCCGATATCAACCAACCCCAGATATCACCCACCCTGATATCACCCCACCCCGATATCACCCCCTCCCCCACATCACCCCCTCCCCAACATCGCCCCCTCCCCGATATCACCCCCTCCCCGATATCATCCCCACACCGACATCACCCCCACCCCAACGTAACCCCCTACCCTATGTCACCCCGTCCCCCATATCACGGCCACGCCGATGTCACCCCCTCCCCGATAGCACACCCTCCCCAATATCACACCCACCCCGAGATCACCCCCACCGCGGATATCACCCCTCCCTGATATCACACCCACACCGACATCCCACCCTCCCCGATATCACCCACTCCCCCATATCGCCCCCTCCCCAACACCACTCCGTCCCCGATAGTACCCCCTCCCCGATATCACCCCCTCCACGACATCACCCCCTCCACGACATCATCCCATCCCCGACATCATCCCCTCCCCGACATCAGCCCATCCCCGATATCACACCGTCCCCGACATCAGCCCCTCCCCAACATCACCCCCTCCCCGACATCACCCCCATCCCGACATCACCCCATCCCGACATCATCCCCTCCCCAATATCACCCCCACTCCGACATCGCCCCCTCCCCGATATCACCCCCTCCCCGATATCACCCCCACACCGACATCACCCCCACCCCAACGTCACCCCCTACCCTATGTCACCCCGTCCCCCATATCACGGCCACGCCGAAGTCACCCCCTCCCCGATAGCACACCCTCCCCAATATCACACCCACCCCGAGATCACCCCCACCGCGGATATCACCCCTCCCTGATATCACCCCCACACCGGCATCCCACCCTCCCCGATATCACCCACTCCCCCATATCGCCCCCTCCCCAACACCACTCCGTCCCCGATAGTACCCCCTCCCCGATATCACCCCCTCCACGACATCACCCCCTCCACGACATCATCCCATCCCCGACATCATCCCCTCCCCGACAACAGCCCATCCCCGATATCACACCGTCCCCGACATCAGCCCCTCCCCGACATCACACCCTCCCTGACATCACACCCTCCCCGACATCAGCCTCTCCCCGACAACACCCCCTCCCCGACATCATTCCCTCCCCGACATCACCCCCTCCCCGATATCACTCCGACCCCGACATCAGCCCCTCCCCGACATCACACCCTCCCCGACATCACCCCCTCCCGATATCACGCCCTCCCCGACATCACCCCCACCCCGACATCACCCCCACCCCGATATCACCCTCCCAATTATCACCCCCTCCCCGATATCACCCCCACCCCGATATCACCCCCACCCCGATATCACCCCTTCCCCGCTGTCATTCCCTCCCCGACACCACCCCCTTCCCGACATCACCCCCACCCCGACATCTCCCCAACCCGGATATCACCCCTCCCCGATATCACACCGTCCCCGACATCAGATCCTCCCCGACATCATTCCCTCCCCGACATCACCCCCATCCCCGACATCACCACCGCCCCGACATCACCCCCACCCCGACATCACCCCAACCCGGATATCACCCCCTCCCCGATATCACACCTTCCCCGAGATCACCTCCTTCCCGATATCACCCCCACGCCGATATCACACCCTCACCGACATCACCGCCTCCGCGACATCAACCCCTCCCCGACATCACCGACTCCCCGACATCACCGCCTCCCCGACATCAACCCCACCACGACATCACCCGCTCCCCGATATGCCCCCACCCGGATATCACCCCCTCCCCAACATCACCCCCTCCCCGATATCATCCACTCCCCGACATCACCCCCACCTCAACATCACCCCCTTCCCGACATCACCCACACCCCGACATCACCCCCTCCCCGACATCACCCCCACCCCGATATCTCCCCGAATCCAAAGTCAACCCCTCCCTGATGTCACCCCCCCCCCAATATCACCCCCTCCCCGATATTACCCCCACTACGACGTCACCCCCACTCCGACATCAACCCCTCCCCGATATCACCCCACTCCGACGTCATCCCCTCCCCGATATCACCCCCTCCCCGATATCACCCCCACCCCGATATCACCCCCACCGCGGATATACACCCCCTCCCCGATATCACTCCCACCCCGCTATCACCCCCTCCCCGATATCACCCCCGCCCCGATATCACCCCCACTCTGACGTCAGCCCTTCCCCGATGTCACCCCCTCCCCTATATCAAAAACTCCCCGATATTCACCCCCTCCCCGATATCACCCCCTCCCCGATATCACCCCGACCCCGCTATCACCCCCACCCCGATATCACCCCCACCGCGGATATCACCGCCTCCCCGATATCACCCCCTCCACGATATCACCCCCTCCCCGATATCACCCCCGCCCCGATATCAACCACACCCCGATATCATCCCCTCACCGATATCATCCACTCCCCAATATTACCCCGCCCCAATATCACCCCTGCCCCGATATCACTCCCTCCCCGATATCACCCCCACCCCGATATCACCACGTCCCCGATATTACCCCTTCCCCGATATCACTCCTCCCCCATATCACCGCCACCCCGATATCACCCCCTCCCCGATATCACCCCCTCCCCGATATCACCCCCTCCCCGATATCACACCCACCCTGATATCACCCCCTCCCCGATACCACCCCTGCCCCGATACCACCCCCGCCCCGATATCACCCACGCCCCGATATCACCCACGCCCTGATATCACCCACCCACCGGCAGATGTCACTACTCTTGGATATCAACTCCGCCCCTTCCCTGGAGATCACCCCCACCCGCCAAATGTCAGCCCTCCCAACCGGATATCACCCCCCTAAATATCACCCCCCCCCTCGTATGCCAGTCCCCAGCGAAAACGACCTTCGATATTATCACCCTGATTAACACCCACAACCCCCGGATGCCCCCAGCCAGGTATCATCCCGCCCGATGACACATCCACTCCACCGAACCAGCCTAACTTGGGCTGGATTAGCTCAGTGGGTTTAAGAGCTGGCTTGCAATGCAGGACAATGCGAACAGCGCGGAATCAATTCCCGTGCCGGCCTCCACAAACAGGCGCCAGACTTAGGCGACTAGGGGCTTTAACACAGTGACGTCAGTGAAATTTACTTGTGACAATAAGAGATTATTATTAATATATCATTCCCGCCCCCCTCGGATATGAAACCAGCCTGGAATTCAGACACCCCTCCCAACCAAACATCACCGCAGAACAGATATCAGCACTCACCGGATATCACGCCCACCCCCGATATCAACCAACCCCAGATATCACCAACCCTGATATCAGCCAACTGCAGAGATCACCCAAGCCCAGATATCACCCAACACCAGATAACACCCAACCCCAGATATCACCCAATCCCTGATATCACCCAACCCCAGAGACCACCCAACCCCAGATACCACCCAACCCCAGAGATCACGCAACCTCAGGTATCACCCAACCCCAGAGATCACCCAGCCCCAGATATCACCCAAACACAGAGATCAACCAACCCCAGATATCACTCAACCCCAGATATCACCCAACACCCGATATCAACCGACCCCCGATTTCACCCAATCCCAGAGATCACCCAGCCCCAGAGATCACCCAACACCAGATATCAGCCAACCCCGGATATCACCCAACCCCAGAGATCACCCAAGCCCAGAGATCACCCAACCCCAGAGACCACCCAACCCCAGACATCACCCAACCCCAGATATTACCCAACCCCAGAAATCACCCAACCCCAGAGATCACACAAACCCAGAGATCACCCAACCCCAGATATAACCTAACCCCAGATATAACACAACCCAAGATATCACCCATCCACAGAAATCACCCAAACCCGGATATCACCCTACCACGAATATTACCCAACACCAGAGATCACCCAACCCCAGAGATCACCCAACCCCAGAGATCACCCAACCCAAGATATCACCCAACGCCAGATATCGCCCAACCTCAGAGATCACCCAACCCCAGAGATCACACAATCCCAGAGATCACCCAATTCCAGATATCACCCAACCCCGGATATCACTCAACCCCAGGGATCGCCCAACCCCAGAGATCACCCAACTCCAGAGATCACCCAACCCCAGACATCACCCATCCCCAGACATCACCCAATCCCAGAGATCACACAACCCCACAGATCACCCAACCCCAGATATTACCCAACCCCAGATATCACCCAACCACAAAGTTTAATCCGGACAAATAGATTACATAGATTACATAGAACATACAGTGCAGAAGGAGGCCATTTGGCCCATCGAGTCTGCACCGACCCACATTAATCCCTCACTTCCACCTTATCCCCGCAACCCAATAACCCCTCCCAACCTTTATGGACACTACGGGTAATTTAGCATGGCCAATCCACCTAACCTGCACGTCTTTGGACTGTGGGAGGAAACCGGAGCACCCGGAGGAAACCCACGCGGACACGGGGAGAACGTGCAAACTCCGCACAGACAGTGACCCAGCGGGGAATCGAACCTGGGACCCTGGCGCTGTGAAGCCACAGTGCTAATCACTTGTGCTACCGTGCTGCCCTGAAAAATTATCTGTTCATTGTCATATTGTGTCGGTGAAGAGTTTGTTGTGTACAAACTTTCTCACATTACAACATAGAATTTACAGTGCAGCAGGCCATTCAGCCCATCGAGTCTGCACCGGCTCTTTGAAAGAGCACCCTACCCAAGCCCAAATCTCCACCCTATCCACATAATCCAACCCAACACTAAGGGCAATTTTAAACACTAAGGGCAATTTATCATGGCCAATCCACCTAACCTGCACGCCTTTGGACTGTGGGAGGAAACCAGAGCATCTGGAGGAAACCCAATCACACACAGGGAGAACGTGCAGACTCCGCAGACAGTGAACAAAGCCGGGAATCGAACCTGGGACCCTGGAGCTGTGAAGCAATTGTCCTAACCACCATGCGACCCAACAGTGGCTGCTAATGTGAGGTAATGCATTTTGGAAGGGCTAATGCAGGTAGGGAATATACAGTGAATGGTAGAACCCTCAAGAGTATTGAAGGTCAAAGAGATCTAGGAGTACAGGTCCACAGGTCATTGAAAGGGGCAACACAGGTGGATAAGGTAGTCAAGAAGGCATACGGCATGCTTGCCTTCATTGGCCGGGGCATTGAGTATAAGAATTGGCAAGTCATGTTGCAGCTGTATAGAACCTTAGTTAGGCCACACTTGGAGTATAGTGTTCAATTCTGGTCGCCACACTACCAGAAGGATGTGGAGGCTTTAGAGAGGGTGCAGAAGAGATTTACCAGAATGCTGCCTGGTATGGAGGGCATAAGCTATGAGGAGCGATTGAATAAACTCGGTTTGTTGTCACTGGAACGAAGGAGGTTGAGGGGCAACCTGATAGAGGTATACAAAATTATGAGGGGCATAGACAGAGTGGATAGTCAGAGGCTTTTCCCCAGGGTAGAGGGGCCAATTACTAGGGGACATAGGTTTAAGGTGACAGGGGCAAGATTTAGAGTAGATGTACGAGGCAAGTTTTTTACGCAGAGGGTAGTGGGTGCCTGGAACTCGCTACCGGAGGAGGTAGTGGAAGCACGGACGATAGGGACATTTAAGGGGCATCTTGACAAATATATGAATAGGATGGGAATAGAAGGATACGGCCCCAGGAAGTGTAGAAGATTGTAGTTTAGTCGGGCAGTATGGTCGGCACGGGCTTGGAGGGCCGAAGGGCCTGTTCCTGTGCTGTACATTTCTTTGTTCTTTGTTCTTTGTTATCACCCAACCCCTGAGATCACCCAACCCTCGACATCACCCATCCCCAGATATCACCCAAACCCATGGATCATCCAGCCCCAGAGATCACTCAACCCAAGAGATCACACAAACGCAGAGATCACCCAAACGCAGAGATCACCCAACCCCAGATATAACCCAACCCCAAATATAACCCAACCCCAGATATCACCCATCCACAGAAATCACCCCAAACCCGGATATCACTCTACCACGAATATCACCCAACACCAGAGATCACCAAACCCCAAAGATCACCCAATCCCAGTGATCACCTAACGCCAGAGATCACCCAACCCCAGAGATCACTCAACCTCAGAGATCACCCAACGCCAGAGATCACCCAACGCCAGAGACCACCCAACGCCAGAGATCACCCAACGCCAGAGATCAGCCAACCCCAGAGATCACCCAACCCCAGGCATCACCCAACCCCAGACATCACCCAATCCATGAGATCACCCAATCCCAGAGATCACCCAACCACAGAGATCACACAACCCCAGAGATCACTCAACCCCAGAGATCACCCAAGCCCAGAGACCACCCAACCCCAGAGATCACCCAACGCCAGATATCACCCAACCCCAGATATCAACCAACCCCAGATATCACCCAACACCGAATATCACCCTACCCCGGATATCACCCAAGCCCAGAGATCACCCAACGCCAGATATCACCCAACCGCAGATATCACCCAAGCCCAGAGTTCATCAAACGCCAGACATCATCCAACCCCAGATATCACCCAACCCCAGAGATCACCCAACCTCAGATATCATCCTACCCCGGATATCACCCAACCCCAGAGATCACCCAACCCCAGAGTTCACCCAACCCCAGTATCACCCAACGCCAGTATCACCCAACCCAAGACATCATCCAACCCCCGATATCGACAAACCCCCGATATCATCCAATCCCTGAGATTACCCAACCCCAGAGATCCCCAACTCCAGATATCACCCAACCCCGGATATCACTCAACCACAGAGATCACCCAACCCCAGAGATCACACAACCCCAGAGATCACCCAACCCCAGAGAGCACCCAACCCGAGACATCACCCATCCCCAGACATCACCCAATCCCAGAGTTCACCCAGCCCCAGAGATCACCCAACCCCCAGATATTACCCAACCCCAGATATCGCCCAACCCCAGAGATCACCCAACCCCTGAGATCACCCAACCCTAGACATCACCCATCCCCAGATATCACCCAAACCCATGGATCACCAAGCCCCAGAGATCACTCAACCACAGAGATCACACAAACAGAGAGATCACCCAACCCCAGAGATCACCCGACCCCAGATATAACCGAACCCCAGATATAACACAACCCAAGATATCACCCATCCACAGAAATCACCCAAACCCGGATATCACCATACCACGAATATCACCCAACACCAGAGATCACCCAACCCCAGATATCACCCAACACCAGAGATCACCCAACCCTAGAGATCACTCAACCCAAGATATCACCCAACACCAGATATCGCCCAACCTCAGAGATCACCCAACCCCAGAGATCACCCAATCCCAGAGATCACATGAAGCCAGAGATCACCCAACCCCAGTAATCACCCAACACCAGATATCACCCAATCCAAGATATCACCCAACGCCAGATTTCACCCAACCTCAGAGATCACTCAACCCCAGAGATCACCCAATCCCAGATATCACCTAACGCCAGAGATCACCCAACCCCAGAGCTCACTCAACCACAGAGATCACCCAACGCCAGAGATCACCCAACGCCAGAGATCACCCAACGGCAGAGATTACCCATCGCCAGAGATCACCCAACACCAGAGATCACCCAACACCAGAGATCATCCAACGCAAGAGATAACCCAACCACAGATATCACCCAACCCCAGATATCACCCACCCCAGATATCACCCAACCCCAGAAATCACCCAATCCCAGATATCACCCTACCCCGGATATCACCCTACCCCGGATATCACCCAACAACAGAGATCACCCAACCCCAGAGATCATCCAACCCCAGAGATCACCCAACCTTAGGTATCACCCAATTCAAGATATCACCCAACGCCAGATATCACCCAAACTCAGAGATCACCCAACCCCAGAGATCACGCAATCCCACAGATCACCTAACCCCAGAGATCAGCCAACCCCAGAGATCACCCAACGCCAGAGATCACCCAACAACAGAGATCACCCAACCCCAAATATCACCCAACCCCAGAGATCACCCAACCCCAGAGATCACCCAACCCAAGATATCGCCCAACGCCAGATATCACCCAACCTCAGAGATCACACAACCCCAGAGATCACCCAATCCCAGAGATCACCCAATCCCAAAGATCACCTAACCCCAGAGATCACACAACCACAGATATCACCCAACCCCAGAGATCACCCAACGCCAGAGATCACCAAGCGCAATAGATCACCCAATGCCAGAGATCACCCAACCCAGAGATCACCCAACCCTAGAGATCACCCAAACCGAGAGATCACCCAAACCCAGATATCACCCTTCCCTAGATATCACCCAACCCCAGTGATCACCTAGCCCCAGAGATCACCCAACCCCAGAGATCACGCAACCCCAGATATCACCGAACGCCAGATATCACCAAACACCAGAAATCACCCAAACCAGGATATCACCCTACCCCGGATATCACCCTACCCCGGATATCACCTAACACCAGTGATCACCCAACCCCAGAGATCACCCAACCCCAGGGATCACGCAACCCCAGGTATCACCCAATTCAAGATACCACCCAACGCCAGATATCACCCAAATCCAGAGATTACCCAGCCCCAGAGATCACCCAATCCCAGAGATCACCTAACCCCAGAGATCACCCGACCCCAAAGATCACACAACCCCAGAGATCACCCAACCCCAGATATCACCCAACCCCAGATATTACACAACCCCAGAGATCACCTAACCCCAGGGATCACCCAATCCCTGAGATCACATAACCCCAGAGATCACCCAACCCCAGAGATCACTCAACCCCAGAGATCACCCAACGCCAGAGATCACGCAACGCCAGAGATCACCCAACGCCAGTGATCACCCAACGCCAGAGATCACCCAACCCCATAGATCACCCAACCCCAGATATCACCCTACCCCAGATAACACAGAACCCCAGAGATCAGCCAACCCCAGATATCTCCCAACCCCAGATATCACCCAATCCCAGAGATCACCCAACCCCAGAAATCACCCAAACCCGGATATCACCCAACCCCGGATATCAACCTACTCCGGATATCACCCTACCCCGGATATCAGCCAACACCAGAGATCACCCAACACCAGAGATCATCCAACCACAGATATCACCCAGCCCCGGGTATCATCCAATTCACGTTATCACCCTACCCCGGATATCACCCAACCCCAGATATTACCCAACCCCAGAGATTACCCAATCCCAGAGATCACCTAACCCCAGAGATCACCCAACCCCAGAGATCACAAAACGCCAGAGATCACCCAACGCCAGAGATCACCCAACGCCAGAGATCAACCAACCCCAGAGATCACTCAACCCCAGAGATCACCCAACCCCAGAGATCACTCAACCCAAGGTATCAACCAACGCCAGATATCACCCAACCTCAGAGATCATCCAACGCCAGAGATCACCCAATCCCATTGATTACCTAACCCCAGACATTACCCAACCCCAGAGATCACCCAACCCCAGAGATCACCCAACTCCAGAGATCACCTAACCCCAGAGATCACCCAACTCCAGAGATCACCCAATGCCAGAGAACACCCAACACTAGAAATCACCCATCCCCAGAGATCACCCAACCCCATATATCACCCTACCCCAGATGTTACCCAACCCCAGAGATCATCCAACCCCAGATATCACCCAAACCCAGATTTCACCAAACCCCAGAAATCACCCAAACCCGGATATCACCCAACACCAGAGATCACCCAACCCCAGAGATCAAGCAACCCCAGGTATCACCCAATCCAAGATATCTCCCAACGCCAGATATCACCCAAACTCAGAGATCACCAAACCCCAGAGATCACCCAATCCCAGAGATCACATAACACCAGAAATCACCCAAACCCGGATATCACCCTACCCCGGATATCACACTACCCCGGATATCACCCAAACCCAGAGATCACCCAACCCCAGAGATCACCCAACCCAAGAGATCACGCAACCCCAGGTCTCACCCAATCCAAGATATCACCCAATGCCAGATATCACCCAAACTCAGAGTTCACCCAACCACAGAGATCACCCAATCCCAGAGATCACCTAACCCCAGAGTCACGCAACCCCAGTGATCACCCAAGCCCAGAGATCACCCAACCCTAGATATCACCCACCCCCAGATATTACCAATCCCCAGAGATCACCAAACCCCAGAGATCACCCAATCCCAGAGATCACCTAACCCCAGAGATCACCCAACCCCAGAGATCACTCAACCACAGAGATCACCCAACGCCAGAGATCACCCAAAGCCAGAAATTACCCAAACCCGGATATCACCCTACCCCGGATATCACCGTACCCCGTACATCACCCAACACCAGAGATCACCCAACCCCAGAGACCATCCAACCCCAGAGATCACCCAAACCCAGGTATCACCCAAGCCAAGATATCGCCCAACCCCAGAGATCACTCAACCACAGAGATCACCCAACGCCAGAGATCACCCAAAGCCAGAAATTACCCAAACCCGGACATCACCCTACCCCGGATATCACCGTACCCTGTACATCACCCAACAGCAGAGATCACCCAACCCCAGAGATCATCCAACCCCAGAGATCACCCAAACCCAGGTATCACCCAAGCCAAGATATCACCCAACGCCAGATATCACCCAAACTCAGAGATCACCCAACCCCAGAGATCACCCAATCCCAGAGATCACCTAACCCCAGAGATCACCCAACCCCAGAGATCAACTAACCCCAGAGATCACCCAACGCCAGAGATCACCCAACCCCAGAGATCACCCAACCCCAGAATCGCCCAACCCCAGAGATCACCCGACCCCAGAGATCACCCAACCCCAGTAATCACGCAACCCCAGGAATCACCCAATCCAAGATATCACCCAATCCAAGATATCACCCAATGCCAGATATCACCCAAACTCAGAGTTCACCCAACCACAGAGATCACCCAATCCCAGGGATCACCTAACCCCAGAGTCACCCAACCCCAGAGATCACCCAACCCCAGAGATCACCCAAACCTAGATATCACCCACCCCCAGAGATCACGCAACCCCACGTATCATCCAATGCAAGATATCACCCAATGCCAGATATCACCCAAACTCAGAGTTCACCCAACCACAGAGATCACCCAATCCCAGAGATCACCTAACCCCAGAGTCACCCAACCCCAGAGAGCACCCAATCCCAGAGATCACCCAACCCAAGATATCACCCAACGCCAGATATCACCCAACCTCAGAGATCACCCAACCTCAGAGATCATCCAACCACAGAGATCACACAACCCCAGAGATAACCCAACGCCAGATACCACCCAACGCCAGAGATCACCCAATGCTAGAGATCACCCAACCCCAGAGATCACCCAACCCCAGAGATCACCCAACCCCAGATATCACTCTACCCCAGATATTACCCAACCCCAGAGATCACCCAACCTCAGATATCATCCAACCCCAGAGATCAACCAACCCCAGATATCACCCAACCCCAGATATCACCCAACCCCAGAAATCACCCAAACCCGGATATCACCCTACCCCGGATATCACCCTACTCCGGATATCACCCAACACCAGAGATCACCCAACCCCAGAGATCACCCAACCCCTCAGATCACCAAACCCCAGATATCATCGAACCCCAGATATCACCAAACCCCAGAAATCACCCATACCAGGATATCACCCTACCCCAGATATCACCTTACCCCGGATATCATCCAACACCAGTGATCACCGAACCCCAGAGATCACCCAACCCCAGAGATCACGCAACCCCAGGTATCACCCAATTCAAGATATCACCCAACGCCAGATATCACCCAAACTCAGAGATTACCCAACCCCAGAGATCACCCAATCGCAGAGATCACCTAACCCCAGACATCACCCGACCCCCAAAGATCACCCAACCCCAGAGATCACCCAACACCAGATATCACGTAACCCCAGATATTACCCAACCCCAGAGATCACCCAACCCCAGAGATCACCCAATCCCTGAGATCACCTAACCCCAGAGATCACCCAATCCCGGTGATCACCTAACCCCAGAGTTCACCCAACCCCAGAGATCACTCAACCCCAGAGATCACCCAACGCCAGAGATCACCGAAAGCCAGAAATCACCCAATCCCGGTTATCACCCTACCCCGGATATCACTGTACCCCGTACATCACCCAACACCAGAGATCACCCAACCCCAGAGATCATCCAACCCCAGAGATCACCCAAACCCAGGCATCACCCAAGCCAAGATTTCACCCAACGCCAGATATCACCCAAACTCAGAGATCACCCAATCCCAGAGATCACCCAATCCCAGAGATCACCTAACCCCAGAGATCACCCAACCCCAGAGATCACCCAACCCCAGAGATCACCCAACGCCAGAGATCACCCAACCCCAGAGTTCACCCAACGCCAGAGATCGCCCAACCCCAGAGATCACCCAACCCCAGAGACAACCCAAACCCAGAGATCACGCAAGCTCAGGTATCACCCAATCCAAGATATCACCCAATGCCAGATATCACCCAACCACAGAGATCACCCAATCCCAGAGATCACCTAACCCCAGAGTCACCCAACCCCAGAGATCACCCAAACCCAGAGGTCACCCAAACCTAGATATCACCCACCCCCAGAGATCACGCAACCCCACGTATCACCCAATCCAAGATATCACCCAACGCCAGATATCACCCAACGCCAGAGATCACCCAATGCTAGAGATCACCCAACCCCAGAGATCACCCAACCCCAGAGATCACCCAACCCCAGATATCACTCTACCACAGATATTACCCAACCCAGGAGATCACCCAACCCCAGATATCATCCAACCCCAGAGATCACCCAATCCCAGATATCACCCAACCCCGATATCACCCAACCCCAGAAATCACCAAAACCCGGTTATCACCCTACCCCGGATATCACCCTACCCCGGATATCACCCAACACCAGAGATCACCCAACTCCAGAGATCACCCAACCCCAGAGATCACCCAACCCCAGATATCACCGAACCCCAGATATCACATACCCCAGAAATCACCCATACCAGGATATCACCCTACTCCGGATATCACCCTACCCCGGATATCACCCAACACCAGTGATCACCCAACCCCAGAGATCACCCAACCCCAGAGATCACGCAACCCCAGGTATCACCCAATTAAATATATCACCCAACGCCAGATATCACCCAAACTCAGAGATTACCCAACACCAGAGATCACCCAATCCCAGAGATCACCTAACCCCAGAGATTACTCGACCCCCAAAGATCACCCAACCCCAGAGATCACCCATCCCCAGATATCACCCAACCCCAGATATTACCCAACCCCAGAGATCACCCAATCCCAGAGATCACCTAACCCCAGAGATCACCCAACCCCAGAGATCACCCAACCCCAGAGATCACCCAACGCCAGAGATCACCCAACCCCAGAGTTCACCCAACGCCAGAGATCGCCCAACCCCAGAGATCACCCAACCCCAGAGACAACCCAAACCCAGAGATCACGCAAGCTCAGGTATCACCCAATCCAAGATATCACCCAATGCCAGATATCACCCAACCACAGAGATCACCCAATCCCAGAGATCACCTAACCCCAGAGTCACCCAACCCCAGGGATCACCCAAACCCAGAGATCACCCAAACCTAGATATCACCCACCCCCAGAGATCACGCAACCCCACGTATCACCCAATCCAAGATATCACCCAACGCCAGATATCACCCAACGCCAGAGATCACCCAATGCTAGAGATCACCCAACCCCAGAGATCACCCAACCCCAGAGATCACCCAACCCCAGATATCACTCTACCCCAGATATTACCCAACCCCGGAGATCACCCAACCCCAGATATCATCCAACCCCAGAGATTACCCAATCCCAGATATCACCCAACCCCAGATATCACCCAACCCCAGAAATCACCAAAACCCGGATATCACCCAACCCCGGATATCACCCAACACCAGAGATCACCCAACCCCAGAGATCACCCAACCCCAGAGATCACCCAACCCCAGATATCACCGAACCCCAGATATCACCATACCCCAGAAATCACCCATACCAGGATATCACCCTATTCCGGATATCACCCTACCCCGGATATCACCCAACACCAGTGATCACCCAACCCCAGAGATCACCCAACCCCAGAGATCACGCAACCCCAGGTATCACCCAATTAAATATATCACCCAACGCCAGATATCACCCAAACTGAGAGATTACCCAACAGCAGAGATCACCCAATCCCAGAGATCACCTAACCCCAGAGATCACTCGACCCCCAAAGATCACCCAACCCCAGAGATCACCCATCCCCAGATATCACCCAACCCCAGATATTACCCAACTCCAGAGATCACCCAACCCCAGAGATCACCCAATCCCTGAGATCACCTAGCCCCAGAGATCACCCAACCCCAGAGATCACTCAACCACAGAGATCACCCAGCGCCAGAGATCACGCAACGCCAGAGATCACCCAACGCCAGTGATCACCCAACGCCAGAGATCACCCAACCCCAGAGATCACCCAACCCCAGATATCACCCTACACCAGATAACACACAACCCCAGAGATCACCCAACCTCAGAAATCACCCAACCACAGAGATCACCCAACCCCAGATATCTCCCAACCCCAGATATCACCCAACCACAGATATCACCCAACCCCAGAAATCACCCTAACCCGGATATCAGCCAACACCAGAGATCACCCAACACCAGAGATCATCCAACCACTGATCTCACCCAGCCCCAGGTATCATCCAATCCACGTTATCACCCAACGCCAGATATCATCCGAACTCAGAGATCACCCAACCCCAGAGATCACCCAATCCCAGAGATCACCTAACCCCAGAGATCACCCAACCCCAGAGATAATCCAACCGCAGAGATCACCCAACGCCAGAGATCACCCAACCCCAGAGATCACCCAACCCCAGAGATCAACCAACCCCAGAGATCACCCAACCCCACAGATCACCCAACCCCAGAGATCACCCAACCCAAGGTATCAACCAACGCCAGATATCACCCAACCTCAGAGATCACCCAACACCAGAGATCACCCAATCCCAGACATCACATAACCCTAGAGATCACCCAACTCCAGAGATCACCCAACCCCAGAGATCACCCATCGCCAGAGATCACCCAACCCCAGAGATCAGCCAACTCCAGAGAACACCCTACACTAGAGATCACCCATCCCCAGAGATCACCTAACACCAGAGTCACCCAACCCCAGAGATCACCCAATCCCAGAGATCACCCAACCCAAGATATCACCCAACGCCAGATATCACCCAACCTCAGAGATCACCCAACCCCAGAGATCACCCAACCTCAGAGATCACCCAACCCCAGAGATCACCCAATCCCAGAGATCACCTAACCCCAGAGATCACCCAACCACAGAGATCACACAACCCCAGAGATCAACGAACGCCAGATATCACCCAACGCCAGAGATCACCCAATGCTAGTGATCACCCAACCCCAGAGATCACCCAACCCCAGAGATCACCCAACCCCAGATATCACTCTACCCCAGATATTACCCAACCCCAGAGATCACCCAACCCCAGATATCAACCAACCCCAGAGATCACACAACCCCAGATATCACCCAACCCCAGAGATCACCCAACCCCAGAGATCATCCAACCCCAGAGATCACTCAACCCCAGAGATCACCCAACGCCAGAGATCACGCAACACCAGAGATCACCCAACGCCAGTGATCACCCAACCTCAGAGATCCCCCAACCCCAGATATCATCCTCCCCCAGATAACACACAACCCCAGAGATCACCCAACCTCAGAGATCACCCAACCCCAGAGATCACCCAACCCCAGATAGCTCCCAACCCCAGATATCACCCAACCACAGATATCACCCAACCCCAGAAATCACCCAAACCCGGATATCACCCTACCCCGGATATCACCCTACCCCGGATATCAGCCAACACCAGAGATCACCCAACACCAGAGATCACCCAACCCCAGAGATCACCCAACGCCAGAGATCACCCAACCCCAGAGATCACACAACCCCAGAAATCACCCAACCCCAGAGATCACCCAACCCCAGAGATCAACCAACCCCAGAGATCACCCATCCCCAGAGAGCACCCAACCCCAGATATCACCCTACCCCAAATATTACGCAAACCCAGGGATCACCCAACCCCAGATATCATCCAACCACAGAGATCACCCAATCCCTGAGATCACCTAACCCCAGAGATCATCCAACCCCAGAGATCACTCAACCCCAGAGATCACCCAACGCCAGAGATCACGCAACACCAGAGATCACCCAACGCCAGTGATCACCCAACCTCAGAGATCCCCCAACCCAAGATATCATCCTACCCCAGATAACACACAACCCCAGAGATCACCCAACCTCAGAGATCACCCAACCCCAGAGATCACCCAACCCCAGATAGCTCCCAACCCCAGATATCACCCAACCACAGATATCACCCAACCCCAGAAATCACCCAAACCCGGATATCACCCTACCCCGGATATCACCCTACCCCGGATATCAGCCAACACCAGAGATCACCCAACACCAGAGATCACCCAACCCCAGAGATCACCCAACGCCAGAGATCACCCAACCCCAGAGATCACACAACCCCAGAAATCACCCAACCCCAGAGATCACCCAACCCCAGAGATCAACCAACCCCAGAGATCACCCATCCCCAGAGAGCACCCAACCCCAGATATCACCCTACCCCAGATATCACCCAACCCCAGAGATCACCCAACCCCAGAAATCACCCAACCCCAGAGATCACCCAACGCCAGAGATCACCCAAAGCCAGATTTCACCCAACCCCAGAAATCACCCAAACCCGTATATCACCCGACCCCGGATACCACCCAACACCAGAGATCACCCAACCCCAGAGATCACCCAACCCCAGATTTCACCCAACCCCAGAAATCACCCAAACACGAATATATCACCCGACCCCGGATATCACCCGACCCCGGATATCACCCAACACCAGAGATCACCCAACCCCAGAGATCACCCAACACCAGATTTCACCCAACCCCAGAAATCACCCAAACCCGGATATCACCCGACCCCGGATATCACCCACCCCCAGATATTACCCATCCACAGAGATCACCCAACCCCAGAGATCACCCAATCCCAGAGATCACCAAACCCCAGAGATCACCCAACCCCAGAGTTCACTCAACCCCAGAGATCACCCAACGCCAGAGATCACCCAAAGCGAGAAATCACCCAAACCCGGATATCACCCTACCCCGGATATCACCGTACCCCGTACATCACCCAACACCAGAGATCACCCAACCCCAGAGATCATCCAAACCCAGAGATCACCCATCCCCCGGTATCACCCAAGCCAAGATATCACCCAACGCCAGATATCACCCAAACTCAGAGATCACCCAACCCCAGAGATCACCCAACCCCAGAGATCACCCAACCCCAGAGATCACCCAACGCCAGAGATCACCCAACCCCAGAGATCACCCAACCCCAGAGATCGCCAAACCCCAGAGATCACCCAACCCCAGAGATCACCCAAACCCAGAGATCACCCAACCCCAGAGATCACCCAACCCCAGAGATCACCAAAGCCCAGAGATCACGCAACCCAAGGTATCACCCAATCCAAAATATCACCCAATGCCAGATATCACCCAAACTCAGAGTTCACCCAACCACAGAGATCGCCCAACCCCAGAGATCACCCAGCGCCAGAGATCACCTAACCCCAGAGTCACCCAACCCCAGAGATCACCCAATCCCAGATATCACTCTACCCCAGAAATTACCCAACCCCAAGATCACCCAAGCCCAGATATCATCCAACCCCGTACATCACCCAACACCAGAGATCACCCAACCCCAGAGATCATCCAACCCCAGAGATCACCCATACCCAGGTATCACCCAAGCCAAGATATTACCCAACGCCAGATATCACCCAAACTCAGAGATCACCCAACCCCAGAGATCACCCAACCCCAGAGATCACCCAACCCCAGAGATCACCCAACGCCAGAGATCACCCAACCCCAGAGATCACCCAACCCCAGAGATCGCCCAAACCCAGAGATCACCCAACACCAGAGATCACCCAAACCCAGAGATCACCCAACCCCAGAGATCACCCAACCCCAGAGATCACCCAACCCCAGAGATCACCCAACCCCAGAGATCACCCAACCCCAGAGATCACCAAACCCCAGAGATCACGCAACCCCAGGTATCACCCAATCCAAGATATCACCCAATGCCAGATATCACCCAAACTCAGAGTTCACCCAACCACAGAGATCGCCCAACCCCAGAGATCACCCAACGCCAGAGATCACCTAATCCCAGAGTCACCCAACCCCAGAGATCACCCAATCCCAGATATCACTCTACCCCAGATATTACCCAACCCCAAGATCACCCAACCCCAGATATCATCCAACCCCAGAGATCACCCAACCCCAGAGATCACCCAACCCCAGATATCACCCAACCCCAGAATCACCCAAACCCGGATATCACCCTACCACGGATATCACCCTACCCAGTATATCACCCAACACCAGAGATCACCCAACCCCAGAGATCACCCAACACCAGATATCACCCAACCCCCGAGATCACCCAACCCCAGACATCACCCGACCCCGGATATTACCCAACGCCAGAGATCACCCAAACTCAAGATCACCCAATTCCAGATATTACCCAACCCCAGATATCACCCAACTCCAGACATCACTCAACCCCAGAGATCACTCAACCCCAGAGATCACCCAACCTCAGAGATCACCCAACCTCAGAGATCACCCAACCCCAGAGATCACGCAACCCCAGATCTCACACAGCCCTAGATATTACCCAACCCCAGAGATCACCCAACCCCAGATATCACCCAACCCCAGAGATCACACAACCCCAGATATCACCCAACCCCAGAGGTCACCCAACTCCAGATATCACCCAATGCCAGAGATCACCCAACCCCAGATATCACCCAACCCCAGAGATCACCCAACCCCAGACATCACTCAACCCCAGAGATCACCCAACCCCAGAGATTACCCAACCTCAGAGATCACCCAACCTCAGAGATCACCCAACCCCAGAGATCACCCAACCTCAGAGATCACCCAACCCCAGATATCACCCAACCTCAGAGATCACCCAACCTCAGATATCACCCAACCCCAGAGATCACCCAACCCCAAACATCACTCAACCCCAGAGATCACCCAACCCCAGAGATTACCCAACCTCTGAGATCACCCAACCCCAGAGATCTCCCAACCCCAGATATCACCCATCCCTAGATATTACCCAACCCCAGAGATCACCCAACCCCAGATATCACCCAACCCCAGAGATCACCCAACCCCAGATATCACCCAACCCCAGAGGTCACCCAAGCCCAGATATCACCCAACCCCAGAGGTCACCCAAGCCCAGATATCACCCAATGCCAGAGATCACCCAACCCCAGAGTTCACCCAATCCCAGAGATCACCCAACCCCAGATATCACCCATCCCTAGATATTACCCAACCCCAGAGATCACCCAACCCCAGATATCACCCAACCCCAGAGATCACCCAACCCCAGATATCACCCATCCCCAGAGGTCACCAATCCCCATATATCACCCAACCCCAGAGATCACCCAACCCCAGAGATCACCCAACCCCAGATATCACCCAACCCCAGAGAGGGGTGAGTGGGCTGCGAGATTTGGAGACAACTTCAGTCACTTCAACAAGTCCCTTTTCAAATGTCCTTTCGTTGTTATTATCCTGAGGGCCAACACATTTTATACTGCTTGGATTCCGTATACAAGTGAAGAGCAAATTCTTCTTCAGTCCAAGAGTTAAAGTAACTAACTTTTAATCATTACACCCAATAATCACAGCGAATATGGAAGAACTCGCTGTTAAAATGGCTCAGATATTTTAATCAATGATTGCCAGTTTCCCAACATTAAATGTCTTTAAACTGGCGAAATTCTGACGGATCTGGTGCTTTTTACTTGAATTATTTAATTATTTTCTGTGAAGTTAAATCACCTGTTAACGCAGTTCATCCCAATAATCAGAGTGAACTTTAATAATGGATTGTTTGGTCCAATAAACAATGATCTCATTCATTCATTGCGAGGTTAAATTAAATCAGTGAACAGCTCATTATGTTAAAGTCCAACAAGCATTACACAACTAATTATTATTTGTGCAACACTGATAGAAAATACCAAATTAGTTTTCAGTCCATTAAACACAGCAAATAACTAAAAACATTTCATTGCATCTTTCACTGTGATTGTCAAAGGATTGTTTATTGCAATAATCACAGGCGGTTTCTAATTACTGTTCAGACCACAATCAAATGAAGATTGTTAATCAGTGGAATAGAATCTGTAATTCCTGACCACGCAACAATAATAGCATCAATTAAAAATGCATTTGTTCAGCTCACAATCCCAATCAATGGGATTCTCCCTCGGCAGCATCCTCCAATCCCACCGGCAGCGCACCCATGTCAGCGGGTTTCTCGATGGCGTGGGGTGGTCACAATGGGAAACCTCATTGACCGGCTGCGGGAACGGAGAATCCCGTTGTGGCGGTGGGTGCACAGCACCGGATAACGGGGCTGGCGGGACGGAAAACCGGGTACAGGACATTAAACCGATGGTCATTTTCCAAGAGAATTCTGATGCCAAGATACAGATTAATCCATTGATCACTAACGGTATGAATAAATCTTTTAACTTCCCACAATAATATGTATTGGGAAATATTCCCCATGTCTATGATACCAGCAATTATATCTCAGGATTTAATTCCATTAATCATAGTTGTGCCATGACTGAATAGTGTGAGAATTCTCTCTGTCTGTTTCTACCAAAGAAAACTGAGCAAATCGGGCAGCACGGTAGCACAGTGGTTACCACTATGACGTCACAGTGCCAGGGTCCCAGGTTCGATTCCAGGCTTGGGTCACTGTCTGTGCAGAGTCTGCACGTTCTCCCCGTGTCTGCGTGGGTTTCCTCCGGGTGCTCTGATTGTCTCCAACAGTCCAAAGGTGGCAGGTTAGGTGGATTGGCCACGCTAAATTTCTCTTTGCTTAGATGGGGTTACTGGGTTATGGAGATAGGGTGGTGTGGGCTTGGGTAGGGTGCTCTTTCCAAGAGCCGGTGCAGACTCGATGGGCCGAATGGCCTCCTTCGGCACTGTGAATTCTATGATCTCTGAAATCCAATGATGGAAGGCAGGATGACATATATTACACCATCATGTTTGCACAACATTGATAGAAAGCATCACGTTCGTTTTCAGTCCATTGAACACAGTAAATAACGAAAAACATTTAATTGCAACTTTGAAAGTGATTATTGAAGGATTGATTATTCCAGTAATCAGAGGTGTAAATAAATATTGTTCAGACAATAATCATAATAAGATTGTTCTTTCAAATAGAGTCATTAATTCCTGACCTTCCTATAATAACACAATAAACTGAACATGCACATTTCTGCTCACAATTAACTAAACTGTGATTATCTTTCTATAGAATCATCATGCCAGGAAATTGATTATTTTCCGTCCAATGATTACTGAATATATCTAGAAACCTTTATACTTTTCACAATAATATGCATTTGAAAATGTCGATGAGTATCAGAAATTATCTTTCAGGTTTTAATTCCATTAGTTACTAGAAATATCGCTGCTATGTGGTGGAATTCCATGTGACATCTCTGTCTGTTTCTACTGAAGACGTCCCAGCAATTTAAATAATGGAATCCGGGAAGTAATGGGCTGAGAAACAATTGTATATTGTGTCACATATTTATTTAAATTATTGAGGCTACCTGACTGCAACAACTGGATAACTACAAACTCCCGCTGGTGTTGTTGGGCAGACTGGTCCTTTTGGTTCCCTTCTGTTCCTCTAGTGTATCTCCTCGGGAAAATACTGACTGTTTCACAATAAGAGAGTGATCAACCATTGTTTCCATTCATTATTCATCAATTAGAGTCTGTTCCCCAGGTTTAATGGACTGATCGATGCCGGGGTCTAATGTGATGGTTAAGATTGGAGCTGTCGGATTGGAGGAGAATCAAACCCTGCCATGGCCTTGGTGATTTATTTCTCAGTATTACACAGCAGATCCACAGCTCTCCGTGATACCGACACTCTCCCAATTCTTGAGGAGTGCAAATTTAAAGGATGGCATGATAGCACAGTGGTTAGCACAGTGGCTTCACAGCTCCGGGGTCCCAGGTTCGATTCCCGGCTTGTGTCACTGTCTGTGTGGAGTCTGCACGTTCCGCCCGTGTCTGTGTGGGTTTCCTCCGGGAGCTCCAGTTTCCTCCCACAGGTCCCGAAAGGCGTGTTGTGAGGTGAGTTGGACAGTCTAAAATCTCCCTCTGTTCACCCGAACAGGCGCCGGAGTGTGGCGACTCGGGGATTTTCACAGTAACTTCATTGTAGTGTTAATGTGGGACTACTTGTAACAATAAATATTTGTATTATTAATAAAGATTATTATTCTATTAATAGTTGAACACATGATGCCTTCTCTTCCGCTGTCTGGCACAGAAGGTATGGGATTATCTCCTCCAGTCTCTCAGTAACATTACCTCCTGTTCGTTGTTCAAGACAAACACTTGTAACATAGACTCTTGATTGCAATTTTGGACTCCAGACTCAGCAATACCTGATACAAATAGTTAGAACAAAGAACAAAGCACAAATAAAAGTACAACGTAGATATTGGCCCTTCGGCCCTCAAGCCTGTGCTGAACTTGCTGCCCATCTGACCTATAATCTTCTGCACTTCCTGTGGTCCGTCTCCCTGTATTCCCATTCTGTTCATGTGTTACTCATGTAATTCAGGTTCTATACAACTGCAGTAACTAATTCATTAAATGGGCAGAGGAGTAAGTGAACCTGAGAGCAGGGATTAGAACGTAACATTTAATTTACAGTAAAAATCCAGCGCCAGGACCATATAGTTAATTGTAACTTAATCTGATAATAAAACGATTATATTGAATGAATTAACTAGTGCATAAATGTCACTCAGGGGGTGCAGTGCTCTAACTGTGAGATGTGGGAGAACCGTGACGCTTCCAGTGTTCCGGTCAACTACGCCTGCAGCAGGTGCAGCCAATGGCAGCTCCTCACAGACCGCGTGGTTCAGCTGGAGCAGCAATTGGATGCACTGCGGAGCATGCAGGTGGCGGACAGCATAATTGACAGAAGTTCTGGAGATGTGGTCACACCTAAGGTGCAGACAAATATTTGCTGCCTGCTGAAAAGGGCAGGCAGTCAGTGCTGGAATCACCTGTAGCCACCCCATCTCTAATAGGTATACTGTGTTGGATACATTTGGGAGAATGGACTATCAGGGGAAAACAACAGCAGCCAGAACAATGGCACCACAACTGGCTCTGTTACTCAGCAGGGAGGGCAAAGTGCAGGAACGCGATAGTTGTAGACTAGCGAGGTTATGCTGCAATTGTATAAGGTGTTCGTGAGGCCACACCTGGAGTATTGTGTTCAGTTTTGGTCTCCTTACTTGAGAAAGGACGTACTGGCACTGGAGGGTGTACAGAGGAGATTCACTAGGTTAATCCCAGAGCTGAAGGGTTTGGATTACGAGGAGAGGTTGAGTAGACTGGGACTGTACTCGTTGGAATTTAGAAGGATGAGGGGGGATCTTATAGAAACATATAAGATTATGAAGGAAATAGATAGGATAGATTCGGGCAGGTTGTTTCCACTAGTGGGTGAAAGCAGAACTAGGGGGCATAGCCTCAAAATAAGGGGAAGTAGATTTAGGACTGAGTTTAGGAGGAACTTCTTCACCCAAAGGGTTGTGAATCTATGGAATTCCTTGCCCAGTGAAGCAGTAGAGGCTCATTCATTAAATGTTTTTAAGATAAAGACAGATAGTTTTTTGAAGAACAAAGGGATTAAGGGTTATGGTGTTCGGGCCGGAAAGTGGAGCTGAGTCCACAAAAGATCAGCCATGATCTCATTGAATGGTGGAGCAGGCTCGAGGGGCCAGGTGGCCGACTCCTGCTCCTAGTTCTTTTGTTCGTATGTTCTTATTATAGTAAGGGGCACAGATTGGCGCTTCTGCGGACAGGAAAGAGTCTCCAGGTTGGTAAGTTGCCTCCCTGGTGCCAGGGTCAAGGTTGTCTCTGAACGAACACAGAACGTCCTGAGGGGGAGGGAGAACAGCCAGAGGTTTTAGTTCACAGAGGTACGAACGACATCGGCAGGAAGAGTGATGATGTCCTGCAGAAGGAGTCCAGGAAGTTAGACAGTAAGCTAAAAAGTAGGACCTCTCGGGTTGTAGTCTCAGGATTACTCCCTGTGCCCCGTGACAGCGAGGCAAGAAACAAGAGGACAGTACAGCTAAACACGTGGCTAAACTGGTGGTGTAGGAGGGAGGATTCCTGATTTCTGGGCCATTGGGCTATCTTCTGGGATAGGTGGGACCTGGACAAGAAGGGCGGGCAGCTTCTAAACTGGAGGGACATCACTATCCTGGCTGGGAGGTTTGTTAGTGTCACCCGGGAGAATTGAAACTAATATGAAAGGGGGTGGGAACCAGAGCGGTAGCTCAGCAGGTGTAATAATTGAAGGGGAAATGGAGAACACAAATACCTGAACAACATCACCCTCAGGCAGAGCAAAAAAGGTGCCGAGGGTGAGAAGGGAGGTGCTCAATGCAGCATTGAGGGTGGTGGACCTAAATGTGCGCAGTGTACGGAACAAGGTGAATTTGCATGTTGCGCACATGGAAATTGGCTGGTACGATGTTGTTGGAATCACAGAGACGTGGCTGCAAGGTGATCAGGGCTGGATCAAAATGTGCAAGTGTTCTATCGAAAGGACAGGCAGATGGGCAAAGGGGACGGGGCTCCATTGTGAGGAAGGAATGAAGTTAAATCGATAGTAAGGAGCGATATAGGATCAGAAGGCAGAGATTCCCTATGGACAGAGTTGAGGAATCGAATCGATAAAAAGACTCTGATCGGACTTATTGCAGAACTCGGAGCAGTAATCAAGATGTGGAGCAAAAAATAAATCAGGAGATAGAAAAGGCATGTAAAAAAGGAAATATTACAATAATCATGGGGGACTTCAACATGCAGGAAAATCAGGTTGATCGTGGATCCCAAGAAAAGGAATTTGTGGAATGAGATGTTTTTTTGGAGCAGTCTGTGACAGAGCCGACTGGGGAACAGGCAATTCTGGATTTGGTGATGTGTAATGAAGCAGACTTGATTAGGGAACTTAAGGTGAAGGAACCCGAAGGGAGCAGTGACCACAATATGATAGAATTTACCCTGCAGTTTGAGAGGGAGAAGCTGGAGTCAGATGTAACAGTATTACAATTAAATAGGGGTAACTACAAAGGCATGAGGGAGGAGCTGGCCAGAGTTGATTGGAAAAGGAGACTAGCAGGGAAGACAGTGGAACAGCAATGGCAGCAGTTTTGGGGGGTTATTCGGGAGGAACAACAGAATTTCATCCCAAGGAGGAGGAAACATGCCAAGGGGAGCACAAGGAATCCATGGCTCACGAGGGAAGTCAAGGACAGCAGTACAGCAAAACAAAAAACATACAATGTGGCGCGGAATAGTGGGATGCCAGAAAATTGGGAGCCTTTAACAGCGAGCAGAGGAAAACTGAAAAAGCAATAAAGGAGGAGCAGATGAAATTTGAGGGCAAGCTAGCTAGTAATGTAAAAGAAGATAGGGAGATGTTCTTTTCAATATTTAAAAGGTGACAGACAAAAAAGACATTGGACCACTGGAAAATGTGACTGGCGAAGTAATAATAGGTAACAAAGAAATGGCAGACGAGCTGTATAGTTACTTTGCATCAGTCTTCACGGTGGAAGTCACCAGTGGGATGCCAGAGCTCCAGGAGAGCCAGGGGGCAGAGGGGAGGGCCGTGGCCATCACTAAGGAGAAGGTTCTGCCCACAATGAAAGGTCTGAAGGTGGATGAATGACCTGGACGGATGGACTACATCCCAGGGTTCTAAAAGAGATAGCTGAGGAGTTTGTGGAGGCAGTGGCGGGAATCTTACAGGAATCACTGGAGGCAGAAAGGGTCCCAGAGGACTGGAAAGTGGCTAATGTCGCATCGCTGGTTAAGAAGGGAGGGAGGCAGAAGACGGGAAATTATCGGCCGGTTAGCCTGACTTCGGTCATTGGTAAGATTTTAGATCCATTATTAAAGATGAGATTGCGGAGTACTTGGAAGTGCAGGATAAAATAGGACTGAGTCAGCATGGCTTCGTCAAGGGGAGGTCATGTCTGACAAATCTGTTAGAGTTCTTTGAGGAAGTGACAAGGAAGTTAGACAAGGGAGAACCAGTGGATGCGATTTATGTAGATTTCCAGAGGGCCTTTGACACAGTGCCGCATTCCAGTCTGTTAAATTGGTTAAGAGCCCATGGTGTTCAGGGCAAGATCCTGGGATGGAAAATGAATTGGCTGACTGGCAGAGGCAGAGAGTGGGGATAAAGGGGTCTTTTCAGGATGGCAGCCGGTGTCTCGTCGTGTGCCTCAGGGGTCAGTGCTGGGACCACAACTTTTCACAATATACATTAATGATCTGGAAGAAGGAGCCGAAGGCTCTGTTGCTGAGTTTGCAGATGATACAAAGATCTGGACAGGTGGTATTGAGGAAGCGGTGGGGGGGGGGGGGGGGGGGGGGGCGGCTGCAGAAGGACTTTGAGACTCGGAGATTCTGCAAAGACGTGGCAGATGGAATACAATGTGGAAAAGTGTGAGGTTTATGCACTTTAGAAGGAGGAATTGACTATTCTCTAAATGGGGAAATGTTTCGGAAATCAGAAGCACAAAGGGGCCTGGGAGTCCTTGTTCACGATTCTCTTACGGTTAACGTGCAGGTTCAGTCGGCAGTTAGGAAGGCAATTGCAATGTTAGCATTCATGTCGAGAGGGCGAGAGTACAAGAGCAGGGATGTATTTCTGAGGCTGTATAAGGCTCTGGTCAGACCCATTTGGAGTATTGTGAGCAGTTTTGGGCCCCGTATCTGAAGAAGGGCATGCTTCCCTTGGAAAGGGTCCACAGGAGGTTCAGTGGAACGATCCCTGGTATGAAGAGCTTGTCGTATGAGGAACGGTTGAGGACTCTGGGTCTGTACTCGTGGAGTTTCGAAGGATGAGGGGGGATCTTATTGAAACTTCCAGGATACTGTGAGTCCTGGACAGAGTGGACGTGGAGAGGATGTTTCCACTTGTAGGAAAAACTAGAAGCAGAGGACACAATCTCAGACTAAAGGCACAATGCTTTAAAACAGAGCTGAGGAGGAATTTATTCAGCCAGAGGGTGGTGAATCTGTGGAACTCTTTGCCGCAGAAGGCTGTGGAGGCCAAATCACTGAGCGTCTTTAAGACAGAGATAGATAGGTTCTTGGTTAATAAGGAGGTCAGGGGTTCTGGGGAGAAGGTGAGAAGGTAGGAGAATGAGGGTGATAAACATATCAGCCATGATTGAATGAGCAGGCTCGCCTGGCCGAGTGACCAAGTTCAGCTCCTGTGTCTTATGGTCTTATGGCCGTCAATGTCCAACTCGGTTTGAAATGTTGCTTTGGGTGTCAGCCTCCATTATTCTTACAGAACATAGAACATACAACATAGAACAATACAGCGCAGTACAGGCCCTTCGGCCCACGATGTTGCACCGAAACAAAATCCATCTAACCTACACTATACCATTATCATCCATATGTTTATCCAATAAACTTTTAAATGCCCTCAATGTTGGCGAGTTCACTACTGTAGCAGGTAGGGCATTCCACGGCCTCACTACTCTTTGCGTAAAGAACCTACCTCTGACCTCTGTCCTATATCTATTACCCCTCAGTTTAAGGCTATGTCCCCTCGTGCTAGCCATTTCCATCCGCGGGAGAAGGCTCTCACTGTCCACCCTATCTAACCCACTGATCATTTTGTATGCCTCTATTAAGTCTCCTCTTAACCTTCTTCTCTCTAACGAAAACAACCTCAAGTCCATCAGACTTTCCTCGTAAGATTTTCCCTCCATACCAGGCAACATCCTGGTAAATCTCCTCTGCACCCGTTCCAAAGCCTCCACGTCCTTCCTATAATGCGGTGACCAGAACTGTACGCAATACTCCAAATGCGGCCGTACCAGAGTTCTGTACAGCTGCAACATGACCTCCTGACTCCGGAACTCAATCCCTCTACCAATAAAGGCCAACACTCCATAGGCCTTCTTCACCACCCTATCAACCTGGGTGGCAACTTTCAGGGATCTATGTACATGGACACCGAGATCCCTCTGCTCATCCACACTTTCAAGAACTTTTCCATTAGCCAAATATTCCACATTCCTGTTATTCCTTCCAAAGTGAATCACCTCACACTTCTCTACATTAATCTCCATTTGGCACCTCTCAGCCCAGCACTGCAGCTTATCTATATCCCTCTGTAACCTGCTACTTCCTTCCACACTATCGACAACACCACCGACTTTAGTATCATCTGCAAATTTACTCACCCACCCTTCTGCGCCTTCCTCTAGGTCGTTGATAAAAATGACAAACAGCAACGGCCCCAGAACAGATCCTTGTGGTACTCCACTTGTGACAGAACTCCATTCTGAACATTTCCCATCAACCACCACCCTCTGTCTTCTTTCAGCTAGCCAATTTCTGATCCACATCTCTAAATCACCCTCAATCCCCAGCCTCCGTATTTTCTGCAATAGCCTACCGTGGGGAACCTTATCAAACGCTTTGCTGAAATCCATATACACCACATCAACTGCTCTACCCTCGTCTGCCTGTTCAGTCACCTTCTCAAAGAACTCGATAAGGTTTGTGAGGCATGACCTACCCTTCACAAAGCCATGCTGACTATCCCTGACCATATTATTCCTATCTAGATGATTATAAAACTTGTCTCTTATAATCCCCTCCAAGACTTTAACCACTACAGACGTGAGGCTCACCGGTCTATAGTTGCCGGGGTTGTCTCTGCTCCCCTTTTTGAAAAAAGGCACCACATTTGCTATCCTCCAGTCCTCTGGCACTATTCCTGTAGCCAATGATGACATAAAAATCAAAGCCAATGGTCCAGCAATCTCTTCCCTGGCCTCCCAGAGAATCCTAGGATAAATCCCATCAGGTCCCGGGGACTTATCTATTTTCAGCCTGTCCAGACTTGCCAACACCTCTTCCCTACGTACCTCAATGCCATCTAATCTATTTACCTGGAGCTCAGCATTCTCCTCCACAACATTATCTTTTTCTTGAGTGAATACTGACGAAAAATATTCATTTAGTATCTCGCCTATCTCTTCAGACTCTACACACAACTTCCCATCCCTGTCCTTGACTGGTCCTACTCTTTCCCTAGTCATTCGCTTATTCCTGACATACCTATAGAAAGCTTTTGGGTTTTCCTTGATCCTTCCTGCCAAATACTTCTCATGTCCCCTCCTTGCTCGTCTTAGCTCTCTCTTTAGATCCTTCCTCGCTACCTTGTAACTATCCATCGCCCCAACTGAAACTTCACACCTCATCTTCACATAGGCCTCCTTCTTCCTCTTAACAAGAGATTCCACTTCTTTGGTAAACCACGGTTCCCTCGCTCGGCACCTTCCTCCCTGACTGACCGGTACATACTTATCAAGAACACGCAGTAGCTGATCCTTGAACAAGCCCCACTTATCCAGTGTGCCCAACACTTGCAGTCTACTTCTCCACCTTATCCCCCCCCCCCCCACAAGTCACGTCTAATGGCATCATAATTGCCCTTCCCCAGCTATAACTCTTGCCCTGCGGTGTATACTTATTCCTTTCCATCCTTAACGTAAACGTCACCGAATTGTGGTCACTGTCCCCAAAGTGCTCACCTACCTCCAAATCCAACACCTGGCCTGGTTCATTACCCAAAACCAAATCCAATGTGGCCTCGCCTCTCGTTGGCCTGTCAACAAACTGTGTCAGGAAACCCTCCTGCACACACTATACAAAAAACGACCCATCTAATGTACTCGAACTATATCTTTTCCAGTCAATATTTGGAAAGTTAAAGTCTCCCATAATAACTACCCTGTTACTTTTGCTCTTATCCAGGATCATCCTCGCCATCCTTTCCTCTACATCCCTAGAACTATTTGAAGGCCGATAGAAGACTCCCAACAGTGTGACCTCTCCTTTCATGTTTCTAACCTCAGCCCATACTACCTCGGAAGATGAGTCCCCATCTAGCATCCTCTCCGCCACCGTAATACTGCTCTTGACTAGCAGCGCCACACCTCCCCCTCTTTTGCCTCCTTCTCTGAGCTTACTAAAACACCTAAACCCCGGAACCTGCAACATCCATTCCTGTCCCTGCTCTATCCATGTCTCCGAAATGGCCACAACATCGAAGTCCCAGGTACCAACCCATGCTGCCAGTTCCCCTACCTTATTTCGTATACTCCTGGCATTGAAGTAGACACACGTCAAACCACCTACCTGAACACCGGCCCCCTCCTGCGACGTCAAATCTGAGCTCCTGACCTCTATACTCTCATTCTCCCTTACCCTAAAACTACAATCCAGGTTCCCATGCCCCTGCTGCATTAGTTTAAACCCCCCAAAGAGCACTAACAAATCTCCCCCCCAGGATATTTGTGCCCCGCAGGTTCAGATGTAGACCATCCTGTCTGTAGAGGTCCCACCTTCCCCAGAAAGAGCCCCAGTTATCCAGAAATCTGAATCCCTCCCGCCTGCACCAGCCCTGTAGCCACGTGTTTAATTGCTCTCTCTCCCTATTCCTCATCTCACTATCACGTGGCACGGGCAACAACCCAGAGATAACAACTCTGTTTGTTCTAGTTCTGAGCTTCCATCCTAGCTCCCTGAAAGCCTGCCTGACATCCTTATCCCCTTTCCTACCTATGTCGTTAGTGCCAATGTGGACCACGACTTGGGGCTGCTCCCCCTCCCCCTTAAGGACCCGGAAAACACGATCCGAGACATCACGTACCCTTGCACCTGGGAGGCAACATACCAAACGTGAGTCTCTCACGCTCCCACAAAATCTCCTATCTGTGCCCCTGACTATAGAGTCCCCAATTACTAATGCTCTGCTCCTCTCCCCCCTTCCCTTTTGAGCAACAGGGACAGACTCCGTGCCAGAGGCCCGTACCCCATGGCTTACCCCTGGTAAGTCCCCCCCCCCCCACAAGTATCCAAAGCGGTATACTTGTTTCTCAGGGGAACGACCCCAGGGGATCCCTGCACTGACTGTTTTGCACCATTTAAGTTGTGAATAACTGACAGAGTGTGATAGGTCAGTTATTGTGCAGAGCTAGAATAGAACTTGTCTTTCCCCAGTCAGAGGCCAGAAAGCAAACACGTGGCACAGCCGCTTTTAAAAATAATTGTAAAGCAACCTGAAAAAAGATAGACCTCCCTCTAATTATTAAATGTGCGTCTGCTTTTATTGGGAATACAGAAAATGAGGTAATGAAAGGATGTGAGGAACAAGCGGGAAATGACATTGAGGCAGAAGCTGAGCAGTGATTAAATTGAATGGTGGAGGAGGTGTGAGGGACCGTGTAGTCTCCCCATGTTGCCATTTGTTATCAGCTCCGGCTCTGCAATACTCGCTGATGAATGTAGCTGCATGATCATATATTTTAGTTACATCTTTCCCACAGATATTTATATTGTTCATGGAAATAGTTCATTTACATCCAGATTATCCCAAACTAATATCATCTTAAATGTGTGGAACGAATCTCACATCATCGTCTTTTATTCCCAATAACCCAGCCCCAGCCAATCCAATCATCCCGAAGGGAAAACTGCTTCTAAACGATTCACACAGCGAGTGGTTCTGATCTGGTCTGCACGGCCTGGGACACTGGTGCCGGCAGATACAACAGTGGTTTCACAGGGAATGGTAGGAGTGACAGAAATCAAATGTACGTCTCCAGGGAAAGGGCGGTGCAGTCGGATTGAATCATCTGCTCATCTACAGAGCCGCTGAGGTCAAACGGAATGAAATGAAACGGAATGAAATGAAATGAAAATCGCTTACTGTCACAAGTAGGCTTCAAATGAAGTTACAGTGAAAAGCCCCTAGTCGCCACATTCCGGCGCCTGTTCGGGGAGGCTGGTACGGGAATTGAACCGTGCTGCTGGCCTGCCTTGCTCTGCTTTAAAAGCCAGCGATTTATCCCAGTGTGCTAAACCAGCCCCAGGAATGAATGTCCTCCTTCGGGACTTCACGCATTTTAAAGGCTTTGGAAGTGGTCTGGCTGGGAGATGATGGGACCAACACCTGCAGGTTCCCTCCAAGTTCCCCCGCACCGCGAGTATTCTCACTGTAATCCTTTCTATTCACTGTGTCCATGTGCGAACCAAGCGCCCGCTTTAGCTCACTGCTTACTTCACAGCATCAACTTCATTGTAAGTTCCAATCTGTCTGACCCTGGGCGCTGCCTGTGCTTTAATATTGAAAACATCTGTGTTGCTCCCAATAAAAGCAGACGCACATTTAATCATTAGAGGGAGGTCTATCTTTTTTCAGGTTGCTTTACAATTATTTTTAAAAGCGGCTGTGCCACGTGTTTGCGTTCTGGCCTCTGACTGGGGAAAGACAAGTTCTATTCCAGCTCTGCACAATAACTGACCTATCACACTCTGTCAGTTATTCACAACTTAAATGGTGCAATACTGCATGGAGGACATTTACTTCATCCAGGATCTGATTTTATAAGTTAGGAACAAGTTTGTTTACTCAGCAAATGTATTAATCCGGATTGTGTTTCCCACATGGTAGCCAGTTTCCCATATCTCCAAGAACACTCCCTCACACTCTATCTCTCCCTTGCACTCTCTCCCTCCCTCACCCTCACTCTCTCACACTATCCCTCTCTCACACTCTCTCCCTCGCTCACACTCTCTCCCTCTCAACAATCCCTCCCACTCTCACAGTCTCTCCCTCTCCCACACTGTCACCCACTCTCACACTCTCTCCCTCTCCCACACTGTCACCCACTCTCACACTCTCTCCCTCTCCCACACTGTCTCCCTCTCTCACCCTGTCTCCCTCTCTCACACTCTCTCCCTCTCTCACACTGTCTCCCTCTCTCACAGTCTCTCCCTCTCACATTGTCACCTACTCTCACACTCTTTCCCTCGCTTACACTCTCTCCCTCTCTCACACTGTCTCCCTCTCTCACAGTCTCTCCCTCTCACATTGTCACCTACTCTCACACTCTTTCCCTCGCTTACACTCTCTCCCTCTCAACAATCCCTCCCTCTCTCAGACTCTCTCCCTCTCCCACACTCTCTCCCTCTCTCACACTCTCTCCCTCTCTCACACTCTCTCCCTCTCATCAATCCATCCCTCTCTCACACTCTATCCCTCTCCCACGCTTTCTCCCTCTCTCACTCTCTCTCTCTCTCACACTCCCTTCATCTCTCACAGTGTCTCACGCTCTCCCTCTCTCACACTCTCTCCCTCTCCCACACTGCCACCCACTCTCACACTGTCTCCCTCTCTCACACTCTCTCCCTCTCCCACACTGTCACCCACTCTCACACTCTCTCCTTCTCCCACACTGTCACCCACTCTCACACTGTCTCCCTCTCCCACACTGCCTCCCACTCTCACACTGTCTCCCTCTCCCACACTGCCTCCCACTCTCACACTCTCTCCCTCTCCCACACTGCCTCCCACTCTCACACTGTCTCCCTCTCTCACACTCTCTCCCTCTCCCACACTGTCACCCACTCTCACACTATCTCCCTCACCCACACTCTCTCCCACTCTCACACTCTCTCCCTCTCCCACACTCTCTCCCACTCTCACACTCTCTCCCTCTCCCACACAGTCACCCACTCTCACACTCTCTCCCTCTCTCACACTCTCTCCCTCTCCCACACTGTCACCCACTCTCACACTCTCTCCCTCTCCCACACTGTCACCCACTCTCACACTGTCTCCCTCTCTCACACTCTCTCCCTCTCCCAGACTGTCTCCCTCTCTCACACTCTCTCCCTCGCTCACACTCTCTCCCTCTCAACAATCCCTCACACTCTCACACTCTCTCCCTCACTCACACTGTCTCCCTCTCTGACACTCTCTCCCTCTCCCACACTGTCTCCCTCTCTCACACTCTGTCCCCCTCTCACACTCTCTCCCTCTCCCACACTACCTCCCACTCTCACACTCTCTCCATCTCTCACACTCTCTCCCTCTCCCACACGCTCTCCCCCTCTCACACTCTCTCCCTCTCTCACACTCTCACCCTCGCTCACACTCTCTCCCTCTCAACAATCCCTCCCACTCCAAACTCTCTGCCTCTCCCACACTGCCTCCCACACTCTCTCCCTCTCTCAAACTCTGTCCCTCTCCCACACTGTCTCCCTCTCTCACACTCTCTCACACTCTCTCCCTCTCTCACACTCTCTCCCTCTCCCACACTGTCTCCGTCTCTCACACTTTCTCCCTCTCTCACACTCTCTCCCTCTCTCACACTTTCTCCCTCTCTGACACTCTCTCCCTCTATCACATTCTGTCCCCCTCTCACACTCCCTCCCTCTCTCACAGTGTCTCACACTCTCACACTCTCTCACTCTCTCACCCTCCCTCTCTCACCCTCCCTCTCTCACACTGTCTCCCTCTCTGACACTCTCTCCCTCTCCCACACTGTCTCCCTCTCTCACACTCTGCCCCACTCTCACACTCTCTCCCTCTCCCACACCACCTCCCACTCTCACACTCTCTCCCTCTCTCACACTCTCTCCCTCTCCCACACGCTCTCCCCCTCACACTCTCTCCCTCTCTCACACTCTCTCCCTCGCTCACACGCTCTCCCTCTCAACAGTCCCTCCCACTCTCTCACTCTCTGCCTCTCCCACACTGCCTCCCACACTCTCTCCCTCTCTGACACTCTGTCCCTCTCCCACACTGTCTCCCTCTCTCACACTCTCTCACACTCTCTCCCTCTCTCACACTCTCTCCCTCTCCCACACTGTCTCCGTCTCTCACACTTTCTCCCTCTCTCACACTCTCTCCCTCTCTCACACTTTCTCCCTCTCTGACACTCTCTCCCTCTATCACATTCTGGCCCCCTCTCACACTCCCTCCCTCTCTCACACTTTCTCCCTCTCTCACACTCTCTCCCCCTCTCCCCTTTCGCATTCTCTCTTTTGTACTCCCTCCCTCTCTAGCACTCTCACCCTCTCTCACACTCTCCCCCTCCCATTCTCTCCCTCTGACACATTCTCTACCTCAGTCACCCTCCCTCTCTCCCAATGTCTCCCACTTTGTCTCCCTGTCAGACTCTCTCCCTCTCTCACACTCTCTCCCTGTCTAACACAATCTACCTGTCTCACTCACTCTCCCTTCCTCACACTCTCTCCATCTCTCACCCTCCATCTCTCACTATCCCTCCATCTCTCACACTCCCTCTCTCAATTCTTCTTCATTGATACTCACTCCCACTCTCCCACTCTCTCCAGCAGATTTCCCTTGTCTCACACTTACCCCTCTCTCACATTCTGTCCCTCTCTCTCACTCTCCCCCCCTCTCTCTCTCTGCATCATGCCTCCCTCCCTCTCTCACATCTCCGTGAGACACTTTCACACTCTGTCCCTCTCTCTCTCCATCCCTATATCTCTCTCCCTCCATGCCTCCCTCCCTCTCACAAAACTCCCTCAATGACACTTTCTCTCACACTCTTTCTCTCTCTCACACTTTGTCCCTCTCTCACACTTTCTCTCACTCTCTATCCCTCTCTCACAATTTCTCTAACACTCTTTCCCTCTCTCACACTTTCTCTCACTCTCGATCCCTCTCTCACACTTTCTCTCACACACTTTCCCTCTCTCACACTTTCTCTCACTCTATTTCCCTCTCTCACAGTTTTTCTCACTCTCTTTCCCTCTCTCACAATTTCTCTCACTCTCTTTCCCTCTCTCACACTTTCCCTCACACTCATTCCCTCTCTCACAATTTCTCTCACTCTCTTTCCCTCTCTCACAATTTCTCTCACACTCTTTCTCTCTCTCACACGTTCTCTCACATTCTTTCCCTCTCTCACACTTTCCCTCTCTCACACTTTTTCTCACTCTCTTTCCCTCTCTCACAATGTCGCTGACTCTATTTCACTCTCTCACACTTTGTCTTAAACTCTTTCCCTCTCTCACACTTTCTCTCATGCTCTTTCCCTCTCTCACACTTTCCGTCTCTCACACTTTCTGTCACACTTTCCCTCTCTCACACTTTCTCTGACTCTATTTCCCTCTCTCACACTTTCTCTCACACTCGTTCCCTCTCTCACACTTTCTCTCACACTCTTTCCCTCTTTCACACTTTCTCTGACTCTCTTTCCCTCTCTCACATTTTCTCTCACACTCTTTCCCTCTCTCACACGTTCTCTCACACTCTTTCCCTCTATCACACTTTCGCTCACTCTGTTTCCCTCTCTAACACTTTCCCTCACAATCTTTCCCTCTCCCGCTCCCTCTGTCACTCAGTTCCTCTCTCCTGTACTTATGTCTAAGATTATGTGAGTATTTAATACACCATCCTTCTCACCCAATCTGCCTCGTCAGCCACTCACCCTCTCCACTATCTGCTTCCCTTTCTCTCAGACAATCCACCTCTTTCTCCCGTTTTATCCTTTATTTCTCCACCCTCTTTCTCTCCCAATATCTCTCCTCCCACCCTCTTTCTCTCTCACCCTGTCTTCTATCAGCACATCTCACACACCAGTTCTCTCTTCCTCCACATCTCACCCCGCCTCTCTCCCAGTTGAAGTGTGTGTATCAGATGGAGGCCGGTGTCAGTTAGAGACGGGGTACTAGTTTTCACAGCTGACTATGTATTAATGCTGCTCTCTGAGGTGATGAGTTTGTTGCTGCCGCAGCCTCTGAGTTTTCTGATGTTCCAATGATGCTAAATATTTTCTTAGTTTGAGGGGCTGAATCAGATTTAGATTTGGGATCACATACTTTGCACTTTAAATAGTTCCAGATTTTGGAGACATTGAAATGTTCTACTTATGCTCAAACAGAAACTACTGAAATAAAATAAAGGAATGGTCACAGTTACAGAGACAGCTACATCCCAGAGTGCAGTGGACCCACACAGAGAAACACACTGACAATTGGAACTGAATCACTGAATGGTCACAGTTACAGAGGCAGCTACACCCCAGAGTGCAGTGGACCCACCCAGAGAAACACACTGACAATTGGAACTGAATCACTGAATGGTCACAGTTACAGAGGCAGCTACACCCCAGGGTGCAGTGGAACCACCCAGAGAAAAACACTGACAATTGGAACTGAATCTCTGAATGGTCACAGCTACAGAGGCAGCTCCATCCCAGAGTGCAGTGGAACCACCCTGAGAAACACACTGACAATTGGAACTGAATCACTGAATGGTCACAGTTACAGAGGCAGCTACATCCCAGAGTGCAGTGGGCCCACCCAGAGAAACACACTGACAATTGGAACTGAATCACTGAATGGTCACCGTCACAGAGACAACTACACACCAGGGTGCAGTGGAACCACCCAGATAAACACACTGACAATTGGAACTGAATCACTGAATGGTCACAGTTACAGAGGCAGCTACACCCCAGAGTGCAGTGGAACCACCCAGAGAAACACACTGACAATTGGAACTGAATCACTGAATGGTCACAGTTACAGAGGCAGCTCCATCCCAGAGTGCAGTGGAACCACTCAGAGAAACATACTGACACTTGGAACTGAATCACTGATTGGTCACAGTTACAGAGACAGCTACACCCCAGGGTGCAGTGGAACCACCCAGAGAAACACACTGACAATTGGAACTGAATCACTGAATGGTCACAGTTACAGAGACAGCTACACCCCAGGGTGCAGTGGAACCACCCAGAGAAACACACTGACAATTGGAACTGAATCACTGAATGGTCACAGTTACAGAGGCAGCTACACCCCAGAGCGCAGTGGAAAACACCCAGAGAAACACACTGACAATTGGAACTGAATCACTGAATGGTCACAGTTACAGAGGCAGCTCCACCCCAGAGTGCAGTGGAACCACCCAGAGAAACACACTGACAATTGGAACTGAATCACTGAATGGTCACAGTTACAGAGACAGCTACACCCCAGAGTGCAGTGGAACCACCCAGAGAAACACACTGACAATTGGAACTGAATCACTGAATGGTCACAGTTACAGAGACAGCTACAACCCAGAGTGCAGTGGAACCACACAGAGAAACACACTGACAATTGGAACTGAATCACTGAATGGTTACAGTGGAGTGAGGGATATCACTGAAACGATGTGAGATGTAGAGATGGGACTGATGGTGTCTGAGTGGACAGCATCCTTTCTGTTAATGTTAGTTGAACAATGTGATCAGCACGGTACAGTGTTTGGAAAGAGGTCACTCACTCAGAAAAATAATATTTGCTTTCACTGAACACAACATCGTAATATGTTTTTTCACATCTTTGAAAAATAAGTTAAACGATGTCACAACCTCAATATCCCTGAGGTGGTTCCACAGGTATTAATTAAAAGCTTGGAGAATATATAACCTCAGAGTTTTAGACAGTGAGATTGCCAATCGCTGGAAGGGACACATCACTTCACACTGAAAATGCATCGTCCAATTGATATGGTTGAGAAAGTATTCTACCCAATCCTGGCTATTGTTGGTGTTCCTGGTAAGTGACTGTCACCATTGAATTGGTGTAAATCTGTGTGTGAGCGGCTCTCTGATTTTAAACTGCGACTGAAAATACCTGATCCTGATCTCGTGCTCACTGTGAAATAGACACCTGGTCAACGATATAATTGTCAAATGTATTCAAGCCTGTCAATGGTTTGAATCCCTTTCATCAACTCACAATAAACCACTGTTTATAACTCACTGGATCTCTGACCGGGGAAGTTATTATATTGAGTGGAATCTTATATAATGTTAGATTGGATCTCAGTGAAGGCAATCTCTCTGAACGGAGGGTTAAGAGGAGAAAGAATTAAATCACACTGAGTGTGGGTATCTGTCAGTGTAGAATTGTACTGACTGTGGGTCTCTCACCAGAGTTGAATATCTGATCCAATTATCTATCTATTACTGGGACTATCTGTCCGTGTGGAATTGTATTGTGTGTGGGTCAGTAACTGGACTGAAATTAGTTGGTTCTGTTTTGAAATGCTGCATTTTATTGGTGAGGGGTCGCTCCATTCTGTGGAGTCCTCTCTCTGTGTTTTAACTTTGGAATAGGTTGAAAACAGGAAGAGTTTGGCTGTGTTTTGAAGATGTTTATATTTATTGTATGAAGTGAATTGTCTCTGTTTCTGTTTTCTATTGATCTACTCCAACAGGAACAGATATCACCCACACTCTAATATTTAATAAAACCCACAACAGTGCAGTATTCCACTAGGTTTTGTGATATTTTCTCATTCCTATTCATCCTGAAATGAACTCACATGTCTGATCAATTTTTATGGGTGTTTTTAAACTGTCTTTCTGCTTCACACGATTTGTGAATCTATTCACCTGAAGCCAGAAACCCCTCCAGTCCATTCACACACTGGTTTTCCAAGGAGCGATTGGGGACTTATTGTTCTGAACAAAATGCATCAGCGGACACTGATCTCTCGGGACATTAATGTCCCATTGAAATACCCACTTTGCAAATTCATAATGAATGATGATGTGTGCCTGTAATTAGTTGTATTCTGCCTCTGTATTCACTATCACTCCCAATTTGATTCTGTCTGTAAATTGTGTAATTATCATTCTGCTTCCCGATCCTATACTGTTGATGGGAATGGTGAAGGAGAGTGATCCCAGTGCTGATCCTTGTGGAACACCACTTCCCACTTCCACCAACCAGCCTAAATCCCTTTAACTCCTCTCCCTGTTTCCTCTGTGTGTCGCCAGCATGTGTCCATCCTGCTGCTGTGTCCCCTAACTCCACTGGCTCTGAGATTACCCATCAGTCTGTTATGTCGGATCTTACTGACGGCCTTTAGAAAAATCAAATTGTTTAACATCTATCATACTACTCAGATCTATTATTTCTGGTAGTTATTGCAATAATTGGATGAAATATGTCTGGAATAATGTTGACTTTGGAATATGTGCCGGCTATTTCGTCTACTCTGTGTTGCTGGATTTCTTTTAACTCATGCTTCTAATTCAATTTTTCCAACTGTTGAACATAGAACATAGAAAATACAGCACAGAACAGGCCCTTCGGCCCACGATGTTGTGCCGAACCTTTGTCCTAGATTAATCATAGATTATCATTGAATTTACAGTGCAGAAGGAGGCCATTCGGCCCTTTGAGTCTGCACCGGCTCTTGGAAAGAGCACCCCACCCAAACTCAACACCTCCACCCAACACCAAGGGCAATTTGGACATTAAGGGCAATTTATCATTGGCCAATTCACCTAACCCGCACATCTTTGGACTGTGGGGGGAAACCGGAGCACCCGGAGGAAACCCACGCAGACACGGGGAGGATGTGCAGACTCCGCACAGAGAGTGACCCAAACCGGAATCGAACCTGGGATCCTGGAGCTGTGAAGCAATTGTGCTAGCCACAATGCTACCGTGCTGCCCTTAAGAACAAATACATCTACACTATATAATTTTACCGTAATCCATGTACCTATCCAATAGCTGCTTGAAGGTCCCTAATGTTTCCGACTCAACTACTTCCACAGGCAGTGTATTCCATGCCCCCACTACTCTCTGGGTAAAGAACCTACCTCTGATATCCCTCCTATATCTTCCACCTTTCACCTTAAATTTATGTCCCCTTGTAATGGTGTGTTCCACCCGAGGAAAAAGTCTCTGACTGTCTACTCTATCTATTCCCCTGATCATCTTATAAACCTCTATCAAGTCGCCCCTCATCCTTCTCCGCTCTAATGAGAAAAGGCCTAGCACCCTCAACCTTTCCTCGTAAGACCTACTCTCCATTCCAGGCAACATCCTGGTAAATCTTCTTTGCACCTTTTCCAGAGCTTCCACTTCCTTCCTAAAATGAGGCGACCAGAACTGTACACAGTACTCCAAATGTGGCCTTACCAAAGTTTTGTACAGCTGCATCATCACCTCTCGGCTCTTAAATTCAATCCCTCTGTTAATGAACGCGAGCACACCATAGGCCTTCTTCACAGCTCTATCCACTTGAGTGGCAACTTTCAAAGATGTATGAACATAGACCCCAAGATCTCTCTGCTCCTCCACATTGCCAAGAACTCTACCGTTAACCCTGTATTCCGCATTCATATTTGCCCTTCCAAAATGGACAACCTCACACTTTTCAGGGTTAAACTCCATCTGCCACTTCTCAGCCCAGCTCTGCATCCTATCAATGTATCTTTGCAGCCGACAACAGCCCTCCTTACTATCCACAACTCCACCAATCTTTGTATCGTCTGCAAATTTACTGACCCACCCTTCAACTCCCTCATCCAAGTCATTAATGAAAATCACAAATAGCAGAGGACCCAGAACTGATCCCTGCGGTACGCCACTGGTAACTGGGATCCAGGCTGAATATTTGCCATCCACCACCACTCTCTGACTTCTATCGGTTAGCCAATTTGTTATCCAACTGGCCAAATTTCCCACTATCCCATGCCTCCTTACTTTCTGCATAAGCCTACCATGGGGAACTTTATCAAATGCCTTACTAAAATCCATGTACACTACATCCACTGCTTTACCTTCATCCACATGCTTGGTCACCTCCTCAAAGAATTCAATAAGACTTGTAAGGCAAGACCTACCCCTCACAAATCCGTGCTGACTATCCCTAATCAAGCAGTGTCTTTCCAGATGCTCAGAAATCCTATCCTTCAGTACCCTTTCCATTACTTTGCCTACCACCGAAGTAAGACTAACTGGCCTGTAATTCCCAGGGTTATCCCTAGTTCCTTTTTTGAACAGGGGCACGACATTCGCCACTCTCCAATCCCCTGGTACCACCCCTGTTGACAGTGAGGATGAAAAGATAATTGCCAACGGCTCTGCAATTTCATCTCTTGCTTCCCATAGAATCCTTGGATATATCCCGTCAGGCCCGGGGGACTTGTCTATCCTCAAGTTTTTCAAAATGCCCAAAACATCTTCCTTCCTAACAAGTATTTCCTCGAGCTTACCAATCTTTTTCACACTGTCCTCTCCAACAATATCGCCCCTCTCATTTGTAAATACAGAAGAAAAGTACTCATTCAAGACCTCTCCTACCTCTTCAGACTCAATACACAATCTCCCGCTACTGTCCTTGATTGGACCTACCCTCGCTCTAGTCATTCTCATATTTCTCACATATGTGTAAAAGGCCTTGGGGTTTTCCTTGATCCTACCCGCCAAAGATTGTTCATGCCCTCTCTTAGCTCTCCTAATCCCTTTCTTCAGTTCCCTCCTGGCTATCTTGTATCCCTCCAATGCCCTGTCTGAACCTTGTTTCCTCAGCCTTACATAAGTCAACTTTTTCCTCTTAACAAGACATTCAACCTCTCTTGTCAACCATGGTTCCCTCACTCGACCATCTCTTCCCTGCCTGACAGCGACATACATATCAAGGACACGTAGCACCTGTTCCTTGAACAAGTTCCACATTTCACTTGTGTCCTTCCCTGCCAGCCTATGTTCCCAACTTATGCACTTCAATTCTTGTCTGACAACATCGTATTTACCCTTCCCCCAATTGTAAACCTTGCCCTGTTGCACGTACCTAAACCTCTCCATTACTAAAGTGAAAGTCACAGAATTGTGGTCACTATCTCCAAAATGCTCCCCCACTAACAAATCTATCACTTGCCCTGGTTCATTACCCAGTACTAAATCCAATATTGCCCCTCCTCTGGTCGGACAATCTACATACTGTGTTAGAAAATCTTCCTGGACACACTGCACAAACACCACCCCATCCAAACTATTTGATCGAAAGAGTTTCCACTCAATATTTGGGAAGTTAAAGTCGCCCATGACTACTACCCTATGACTTCTGCACCTTTCCAAAATCTGTTTCCCAATCTGTTCCTCCACATCTCTGTTACTATTGGGGGGCCTATAGAAAACTCCTAACAAGGTGACTGCTCCTTTCCTATTTCTGACTTCAACCCATACTACCTCAATAGGGTGATAGTCCTCGAACTGCCTTTCTGCAGCTGTTATACTATCTCTAATTAATAATGCCACCCCCACCTCTTTTACCACCCTCCCTAATCTTATTGAAACAGCTATAACCAGGGACCTCCAACAACCATTTCTGCCCCTCTTCTATCCAAGTTTCCGTGATGGCCACCACATCGTAGTCCCAAGTACCGATCCATGCCTTAGGTTCACCCACCTTATTCCTGATGTTTCTTGCATTGAAGTATACACACTTCAACCCATGTCCGTGCCTGCAAATACTCTCCTTTGTCAGTGTTCCCTTCCCCACTGCCTCATTACATGCTTTGGCGTCCTGAATATCGGCTACCTTAGTTACTGGACTACAAATCCGGTTCCCATTCCCCTGCCAAATTAGTTTAAACCCTCCCGAAGATTACTAGCAAACATCCCTCCCAGGATATTGGTGCCCCTCTGGTTCAGATGCAACCCGTCCTGCTTGTACAGGTCCCACCTTCCCCAGAATGCGCTCCAATTATCCAAATACCTGAAGCCCTCCCTCCTACACCATTCCTGCAGCCACGTGTTCAACTGCACTCTCTCCCTATTCCTAGCCTCGCTATCACGTGGCACCGGCAACAAACCAGAGATGACAACTCTGTCTGTCCTGGCTTTCAACTTCCAGCCTAACTCCCTAAACATGTTTATTGCCTCCACACCCCTTTTCCTACCTATGTCGTTGGTACCAATGTGCACCACGACTTCTGGCTGCTCACCCTCCCCCTTAAGGATCCTGAAGACACGATCCGAGACATCCCTGGCCCTGGCACCCGGGAGGCAACATACCTTCCGGGAGTCTCGCTCGCGACCACAGAATCTCCTATCTATTCCCCTAACCATTGAATCTCCTACAACTATTGCTTTTCTATTCTCCCCCCTTCCCTTCTGAGCCCCAGAGCCAGACTCCGTGCCAGAGACTTGAACCCCTAGGGCCTTCCCCCGGTAGGTCATCCCCCCCCCCCCCCCAACATCATCCAAAACGGTATACTTGTTTTGAAGGGGAACGGCCACGAAGGATCCCTGCACTGTCTGCCTGTTTGTTTTTTTTCCCCCTGACTGTAACCCAGCTATTCTTGTCCTGTACCTTGGGTGTGGTTACCTCCCTGTAACTCTTCTCAATCACCCCCTCTGCCTCCCGGATGATCCGAAGTTCATCCAGCTTCAGCTCCAGTTCCCTAACACGGTCTTTGAGGAGCTGAAGTTGGGTGCACTTCCCGCATGTATAGTCAGTGGGGACACCGGTGGTATCCCTCACCACCCACATCCTACAGGAGGAGCATGTAACTGGCCTAGCCTCCATCCCCTCTTACCTTACAGAATATAGCTGCTGTGTGGACTAACTAGGTCTCCGCCCTCCGACTCTGCTCCCAGTCAGCTACACTTCCTGTAAATTCCTGGCTCTCTTCGCACTCTTTGCGGAAATGTCGGAAACAAATGAAAGGAGCACCTTACTCCCTCCTCACCTAACTCCCTCGGTCACCAAACTCTCACTATCGCACTCAAAAAGCACCAAATTCAGCACTCAGTGGAAAAAAAAAGAAGACATTCTTACTGGACGATTTGATTATATTCTGTTCTAAGTTCAAGGATAACAGAGACCGACACTGCTTTTCAATTCTTTGGTAATTATTCTGATGGTGATCAGTGAATAGATAATATTGTCTCTGCTGTTTCTCACTGTCTATTTTATGAATATTTGTTGTGAAATCCATCCACCTCCAGTAATCTCCCTCTACCTGGACCCCACCCTCTGGCCTCCTATCAGCTCTTGATCTTTTCATTGAGATCTGTCAGTGCGACATCGACCGTCTCAATTTCCCTGTGCCTCTCACCAACTCTATCCTGACTCACTCTAAACTTGCTCCAATCCTCTCTCTGATATCCAACCCTGGCCTGGTGATCTAAGCTGCTCACAAGGGTGGTGTCATTATTGTCTGGTGTCCTGACCTCTTCCTCACAGAGGCTGGCCGTCCGCTCTCAGGCCCATCCTGGTACCTCCCCCTGGACCAGCAGCACACCACCAAACATCATGATATTGTTTCCAGGACTTTCACTGACCTCGTTGACTCTGGATATCTTCTGTCCTCAGCCTGGGACAGCATTGTCCCACAATCCCACACATCCTGCATCAACCTCCCGCTTCTACCTCCTTCCCAAAATCCACAAACAGGAAAGTCCCAGTGCACCCATTATTTTGGCCTGTTCCAGCCCCACCAAGATCATTTCTTCCGATCTTGATTCCATCCGCTTTACCCTGTTCAGCCCCTTCCCAAAGACAGTGATGTCACAGTGACACAGTGGTTTGCACGGCTGCCTCACAGCACCAGGATCCCGAAATCAATTCCTACCTTGGGTGACTGTCTGTGTGGAGACTGCACTTTTTCTCCGTGTCTGCGTGGGTTTCCTCCGGGTCTCCGGTTACCTCCCATAGTCCAGGTTAGGTGGATTGAAACTGAAAATTGAAATTGAAAATCGCTTATTGTCACAAGTAGGCTTCAAATGAAGTTACTGTGAAAAGCCCCTAGTCGCCACATTCCGGTGCCTGTTCGGGGAGGCTGTTACGGTAATCGAACCGTGCTGCTGGCCTGCCTTTGTCTGCTTTCAAAGCCAGCGATTTAGCCCTGTGCTAAACAGCCCCTGGATTGGCCACGCTAAATTACTGCGTAGTGTCCAAAAAGATGTGTAGGTTAAATTAAGGGGTTAATGAGATAGGCGGGGGAGTGAGCTTGGTTGAGGTTCTCTTTCAGAGGTTCGGTACAGACTTAATGGGCCGAATGGCCTCCTTCTGCACTGTGGGGATTCTATGATTCCTGATTCCTCTGATGTCGCATGTCAAATAAACAAGGTCCATTTACCTGGCCCTAACCGCCTAATCTTCACAATGGATGTCCAATCCCTCTGCACCTCCGTTCCCCAACACGAGGGTTGTGTATAGATCCTCATACCCTGCTTCCTGTCAAGACTGCATCTCATTCTCCCACTTTCTCCGCCTCCATCGCCTCTGTTCTGATGCTGGCGTGTTCGAAAATAGCCCCCCTGGCATGTCTGCCTTTTCCTTAACCTGGCTGTCCCCACCACCTTCCTTTGTTAACAGGGCTCTCGATCGTGTTCAATTCACTTCTCACACATCTGTCCTCACATATCCCCCTCCCTCCCGGAAACATGATAGGGTTCCTCTCCTCACTTTCCACACCATCAGCCTCCCCATTGAAAGGAAAATCCTCCTCCATTTCTGCCAACTCCAGCATGATGTCACCACCAAACACATCTTCACCTCTCTCCAACCACTCCCCTCAATGTCTGCATTCCTCAAGTACCGCTCCCTCCCCCTTGTCCACTTCCCCCTCACACCCCACACCCCTTTCCCTTCCCCCAGCACCTTCCCCTACAATCCCAGACGGTGCAACAACTGTCCCTTTACCTCCTCCCGTCTCCCGGTTCTCAGCAGCAAACTCCCCTTTCTGGGGAAGCAGCGTTTCACTTCTGTGCCTTCAGTTTGTTCTCCTGTATTCGCTGCTGCCAATACCGTCTCCTCGACATTGGGGAGACTAAACGCAGACTGGGAGACTGCTTTGTGGAACACCTTCACTCAGCCCACAGCATGGCCCCAGCCTTCCTGTTGTGGCCATGTTAACTCAGCACCTTGCTCTCAGGCCCACATGTCTGTCCTTGGCCTGCTGCCAGAATGCAGTGAAGCCCAACGCAAGCTGGAGGAGCAACATCTCATCGTCCAATTCGGATGTTCGGTCCCGCAGGACGTAACTTTAATTTCAACAACTTTAGTCTGGGAACTTTCTCCTCCATCTTAACGCTCTTGTTTTGGAATGTTCCTACTTTTTTGTCGAATGCAATGAGTCCGAATCTGGAGAGAGTCTATTCCGGCCAAGTGAACCCTGGGGAATGTCCAATGCCGGAGCGGGAATACTCCTGAGAAAAGCTTGGCAGGGATTCTTTCCAAACAGGGAGAGGATGGATTCCTGGGAACAGTGATGTTGGGATGTTCGAGGCATGGCAATGGGGGATTCCCGGGAGCGGGTGCTTTACGAATGACTAAACCTGGGAGGGATGATCCCTCGGGATGTTCTGGAGAATGGATAGACTCTATTCTGGACAGGCTGGGCTGCACGGTAGCACACTGGTTGGCACAGTTGATTCACAGCTCCAGGGTCCCAGGTTCGATTCCCGGCTTGGGTCATTGTCTGTGCGGAGTCTGCACTTTCTCACCCGTGTCTGTGTGGGTTTCCTCCGGGTGCTCCAGTTTCCTCCCACAGTCCAAAGATGTGCGGGTTCGGTGGATTGGCCAAGATAAATTGTGTTTTGTTTCCAAACAATTTTGATGGGGTCACTGGGTTATGGGGATGGGGTGGGCTGAACTGGTTTTCTCTTTCCAAGGGCCGGTGCAGACTCGATGGGCCGAATGGCCTCCTTTTGCACTGAGCATTCTGTATTTCTATTTCTCCCATGGTTATGAAGTGGGAAGGTCCCGCGTTTGTTTTATTTTTTTCCATTGATCGTGGAGTATTCAAATAAACCAGGAGTGGGGTCCAACCCCATCAGAAATCCAGTCCAGGGAACGGTCCAATCCGGGGTGTGGTCCAATAATTGAGCTGGGGTGACAATCTCTGGTATGTTTGTATCCGGTTTGGGAAACTTGGCCGGCCTGAGTGAATCCTGTAAATCAGACTAAATGAGAAATGTAACCTCTCCCAAAGGTCTCTGAATTATAAACATTTTCCTCCCACTGCCATCAAACTGACAGGGCTGCAATTCACACTTTCCCCCCCATTCCCCACCTTTAACACTGGAGTTACATTTCCTACTCCCCTCTCTGCAATGTTAATCTCTGTGCCCACTCCTCTCCCAGCACCCCCACCCACCCACTGTCCATTATATTGGTGCTGCAATTGTGCCCTGGTTCAGACAGGGAGATTCATTACCCAGTAATTTCCCGCGCCTCTCCTTTCTCTCTCTGACAGTTAATATACTGGGAATTGTGATTCTGTGTCGGGGGAAGTGTGGCCTCTCTACCTGCACCACTCGCTACCTGGTGGCCATGGCAACGGCGGATCTGCTGTTTATTATCACTAAACCCATACTGAACAGGATCAATGTTTATTATTTCCCCTGGAATTTCCTGGATCTCACCCCTGTGTGTCGTGTTAACTCTGTCCTGCAGGCTGCAGCCAGGGACTGTTCTGTCTGGTTCACCCTCACTTTCTCCTTTGATCGATTTGTGGCCATTCGCTGCCAGAAACTGAAAAGTAAATATTGCACCGGGAAAACTGCGGCTGTGGTTCTGTCCACAAGCGGCCTCCTGCTCTGTGTGAAAAACATCCCCCTGTACTTTATATTGGAACATGCGAGGATAATCGACAATGTCCAGTGGGACTGCGTCACAAAGAGCAGCGTTTACACTGACCCGGGATGGGGTGGGTATCTATGGTTTGATCAGGTTGTAGCCCCATTGGTGCCGTTCTTCTCAATCCTGTTGACCAACGCTCTGACAGTCAGACACATTTTACTCAGCAGTCGGGTCAGGAAGACACTGAGGGCCCAGAGTCAGGGAGACAATCGCACCGACCCAGAGATGGAGAGCAGAAGGAAGTCAATGATTTTACTCTTCAGCATCTCCGGAACTTTCATCCTCCTCTGGACCGTGTCTGTTATAAAATTTTTCTATATGGATGTGAGAGGATTATATTACCTCACCCTACCTCAATATAATTTACAAAAAGTCGGATTTATGCTGCGGGATTTAAATTGCTGCACAAACACATTTATTTATGTGGTGACTCAGTCCAGGTTCAGGGAGCAGATCAAGGTCGCGGTGAAATATCCGGTTAAATCAATTATTAAATTAATGAGAAAATAAAACGGACTGACAGGCTCTCAGCCAATCAGGAGCCCCAACCGCTGACTGACAGCCTCTCAGCCAATCAGGAGCCCCAACCGCTGACTAACAGTCTCTCAGCCAATCAAGTGCTCCAACCGCTGACTCACAGACGCTCAGCCAATCAGTAGCTCCTGGCGCTGACTGAAAGCCTCTCATCCAATCAGCAGCTCCAGCCGCTGACTGACAGCCTCTCAGCCAATCAGGAGCCCCAACCGCTGACTAACAGCCTCTCAGCCAATCAGGAGCTCCAGCCGCTACTAACAGCCTCTCAGCCAATCAGGAGCTCCAGCCGCTGACTGAAACCATCTCAGCCAATCAGGAGCCCCAACCGCTGAATAACAGCCTCTCAGCCAATCAGGAGCTCCAGCCGCTACTAACAGCCTCTCAGCCAATCAGGAGCTCCAGCCGCTGACTGACAGTCACTCAGCCAATCAGGGGCTCCAACCGCTGACTGATAGTCTCTCAGCCAATCAGAAGCTCCAACCGCTGACTGATAGTCTCAGCCAATCAGTAGTCCCTGGCGCTGACTGACAGCCTCTCATCCAATCAGCAGCTCCAGCCGCTGACTGACAGCCTCTCAGCCAATCAGGAGATCCAGCCGCTGACTGAAACCATCTCAGCCAATAAGGAGCTCCCGCCGCTGACCGACAGTCTCTCAGCCAATCAGAAGCTCCAACCGCTGACTGATAGTCTCTCAGCCAATCAGGAGCTCCAGCCGCTGTCTGACAGTCTCTCAGCCAATCAGGAGCTCCAGCCGCTGACTGACAGCCTCTCAGCCAATCAGGAGCCCCAACCGCTGACTAAAAGCCTCTCAGCCAATCAGGAGCTCCAGCCGCTACTAACAGCCTCTCAGCCAATCAGGAGCTCCAGCCGCTGACTGAAACCACCTCAGCCAATCAGGAGCTCCAGCCGCTGACTGACAGTCTCTCAGCCAATCAGGAGCTCCAACCGCTGACTGATAGTCTCTCAGCCAATCAGGAGCTCCAGCCGCAGACTGACAGTCTCTCAGCCAATCAGGAGCTCCAGCCGCTGACTGACTGTCTCTCAGCCAATCAGGAGCTCCAGCCGCTGACTGACAGCCTCTCAGGCAGTCAGGAGATCCAGCCGCTACTAACAGCCTCTCAGCCAACCAGGAGCTCCAGCCGCTGACTGACAGTCTCTCAGCCAATCAGGAGCTCCAGCCGCTGACTGAAACCACCTCAGCCAATCAGGAGCTCCAGCCGCTGGCTGACAGTCTCTCAGCCAATCAGGAGCTCCAACCGCTGACTGATAGTCTCTCAGCCAATCAGGAGCTCCAGCCGCTGACCGACGGCCTCTCAGCTAATCAGCAATTCTAGTCTCTGACTGACAGTCTCTCAGCCAATCAGTAGCTCCTGGCGCTGAATGACAGCCTCTCATCCAATCAGCAGCTCCAGCCGCTGACTGACAGCCTATGAGCCAATCAGGAGCTGGGTCTGGGGCGTGGGTTGCACTGACAGTGCTGGCTGTGTGGTGGGAGCACTGACAGTGCTGGCTGTGTGGTGGGAGCACTGACAGTGCTGGCTGTGTGGTGGGAGCACTTACAGTGCTGGCTGTGTGGTGTGTGGTGGGAGCACTGACAGTGCTGGCTGTGTCGTGGGAGCACTGACAGTGCTGGCTGTGTGGTGGGAGCACGGACAGTGCTGGCTGAGTGGTGGGAGCACTGACAGTGCTGGCTGTGTGGTGGGAGCACTGACAGTGCTGGCTATGTGGTGGGAGCACTGACAGTGCTGGCTGTGTGGTGGGAGCACTTACAGTGCTGGCTGTGTGGTGGGAGCACTGACAGTGCTGGCTGTGTGAGGGAGCACTGACAGTGCTGGCTGTGTGGGGAGAACTGTCAGTGCTGGCTGTGTGGTGGGAGCACTGACAGTGCTGGCTGTGTGGGGGAGCACTGACAGTGCTGGCTGTGTGGGGGGAGCACCGACAGTGCTGGCTGTGTAGGGGAGCACTGACAGTGCTGACTGTGTGGTGGGAGCACTGACAGTGCTGGCTGTGTGGTGGGAGCACTGACAGTGCTGGCTGTGTGGGGGGGGCACTGACAGTGCTGGCTGTGTGGGGGAGCACTGACAGTGCTGGCTGTGTGGTGGGAGCACTGACAGTGCTGGCTGTGTGGGGGAGCACTGACAGTGCTGGCTGTGTGGTGGGAGCACTGACAGCGCTGGCTGTGTGGTGGGAGCACTGACAGTGCTGGCTGTGTGGGGAGCACTGACAGTGCTGGCTGTGTGGTGGGAGCATTGACAGTGCTGGCTGTGTGGTGGGAGCACTGCCAGTGCTGGCTGTGCGGTGGGAGCACTGACAGCGCTGGCTGTGTGGTGGGAGCACTGACAGTGCTAGCTGTGTGGTGGAAGCACTGACATTGCTGGCTGTGAGGTGGGAGCACTGACAGTGCTGGCTGTGTGGGGAGCACTGACAGTGCTGGCTGTGTGGTGGGAGCACTGACAGTGCTGGCTGTGTGGTGGGAGCACTGACAGTGCTGGCTGTGTGGGGAGCACTGACAGTGCTGGCTGTGTGGGGGGCACTGACAGTGCTGACTGTGTGGGGGAGCACTGACAGTGCTGGCTGTGTGGTGGGAGCACTGACAGTGCTGGCTGTGTGGGGGAGCACTGGCAGTGCTGGCTGTGTGGGGGGAGCACTGACAGTGCTGGTTGTGTGGGGGAGCACTGACATAGCTGGCTGTGTGGTGGGAGCACTGACAGTGCTGGATGTGTGGGGGAGCACTGACAGAGCTGGCTGTGAGTTGGGATCACTGACAGTGCTGGCTGTGTGGTGGGAGCACTGACAGTGCTGGCTGTGTGTCGGGATCACTGACAGTGCTGGCTGTGTGGTGGGAGCACTGACAGTGCTGGCTGTGTGAGGGGAGCACTGACAGTGCTAGCTGTGTGGTGGGGGCACTGACGGTGCTGGCTGTGTGGTGGGAGCACTGCCAGTGCTGGCTGTGTGCGGGGAGAACTGACAGTGCTTGCTGGGTCAAGGGGAGCAATTGCAGTGTTGGCTGTGGGGAGCACTGACAGTGCTGGCTGTGTCGTGGGGGCACTGTCAGTGCTGGCTGTGTGGGGTGCACTGATAGTGCTGGCTGTGTGAGGGGGAGCACTGACAGTCCTGGCTGTGTGTTGGGAGCACTGACAGTGCTGGCTGAGTGGTGGGAGCACTGACAGTGCTGGCTGTGTGGTGGGGGCACTGACAGAGCAGGCTGTGTGGTGGGAGCACTGACAGTGCTGGCTGTGTGGTGGGACCACTGACAGTGCTGGCTGCGTGGGGGAGCACTGACAGTGATGGCTGTGTGGGGGAGCACTGACAGTGCTGCCTGTGTGGGGGGGGGCACTGACAGTGCTGGCTGTGTGGTGGGTGCACTGACAGTGCTGGCTGTGTGGTGGGAGCACTGACTGTGCTCGCTGTGTGGGGGAGCACTGACACTGCTTGCTGTGTGGGGGGGGGGCACTGACAGTGCTGGCTGTGTGGTGCTAGCACTGACAGTGCTGGCAGTGCGGGGGGAGCACTGACAGTGCTGGCTGTGTGAGGGGAGCACTGGCAGGGCTGGCTGTGTGGCGGGAGCCCTGACAGTGCTGGCGGTGTGGATGGAGCACTGACAGTGCTGGCTGTGTGGTGGGAGCACTGACAGTGCTGGCTGTGTGGTGGGAGCACTTACAGTGCTGGCTGTGTGGTGTGTGGTGGGAGCACTGACAGTGCTGGCTGTGTCGTGGGAGCACTGACAGTGCTGGCTGTGTGGTGGGAGCACGGACAGTGCTGGCTGAGTGGTGGGAGCACTGACAGTGCTGGCTGTGTGGTGGGAGCACTGACAGTGCTGGCTATGTGGTGGGAGCACTGACAGTGCTGGCTGTGTGGTGGGAGCACTTACAGTGCTGGCTGTGTGGTGGGAGCACTGATAATGCTGGCTGTGTGAGGGAGCACTGACAGTGCTGGCTGTGTGGGGAGAACTGTCAGTGCTGGCTGTGTGGTGGGAGCACTGACAGTGCTGGCTGTGTGGGGGAGCACTGACAGTGCTGGCTGTGTGGGGGGAGCACCGACAGTGCTGGCTGTGTAGGGGAGCACTGACAGTGCTGACTGTGTGGTGGGAGCACTGACAGTGCTGGCTGTGTGGTGGGAGCACTGACAGTGCTGGCTGTGTGGGGGGGGCACTGACAGTGCTGGCTGTGTGGGGGAGCACTGACAGTGCTGGCTGTGTGGTGGGAGCACTGACAGTGCTGGCTGTGTGGGGGAGCACTGACAGTGCTGGCTGTGTGGTGGGAGCACTGACAGCGCTGGTTGTGTGGTGGGAGCACTGACAGTGCTTGCTGTGTGGTGGGAGCACTGACAGTGCTGGCTGTGTGGTGGGAGCACTGACAGTGCTGGCTGTGTGGGGAGCACTGACAGTGCTGGCTGTGTGGTGGGAGCATTGACAGTGCTGGCTGTGTGGTGGGAGCACTGCCAGTGCTGGCTGTGCGGTGGGAGCACTGACAGCGCTGGCTGTGTGGTGGGAGCACTGACAGTGCTAGCTGTGTGGTGGAAGCACTGACATTGCTGGCTGTGAGGTGGGAGCACTGACAGTGCTGGCTGTGTGGGGAGCACTGACAGTGCTGGCTGTGTGGTGGGAGCACTGACAGTGCTGGCTGTGTGGTGGGAGCACTGACAGTGCTGGCTGTGTGGGGAGCACTGACAGTGCTGGCTGTGTGGGGGGCACTGACAGTGCTGACTGTGTGGGGGAGCACTGACAGTGCTGGCTGTGTGGTGGGAGCACTGACAGTGCTGGCTGTGTGGGGGGAGCACTGGCAGTGCTGGCTGTGTGGGGGGAGCACTGACAGTGCTGGTTGTGTGGGGGGAGCACTGACATAGCTGGCTGTGTGGTGGGAGCACTGACAGTGCTGGATGTGTGGGGGAGCACTGACAGAGCTGGCTGTGAGTTGGGATCACTGACAGTGCTGGCTGTGTGGTGGGAGCACTGACAGTGCTGGCTGTGTGTCGGGATCACTGACAGTGCTGGCTGTGTGGTGGGAGCACTGACAGTGCTGGCTGTGTGAGGGGAGCACTGACAGTGCTAGCTGTGTGGTGGGGGCACTGACGGTGCTGGCTGTGTGGTGGGAGCACTGCCAGTGCTGGCTGTGTGCGGGGAGAACTGACAGTGCTTGCTGGGTCAAGGGGAGCAATTGCAGTGTTGGCTGTGGGGAGCACTGACAGTGCTGGCTGTGTCGTGGGGGCACTGTCAGTGCTGGCTGTGTGGGGTGCACTGACAGTGCTGGCTGTGTGAGGGGGAGCACTGACAGTCCTGGCTGTGTGTTGGGAGCACTGACAGTGCTGGCTGAGTGGTGGGAGCACTGACAGTGCTGGCTGTGTGGTGGGGGCACTGACAGAGCAGGCTGTGTGGTGGGAGCACTGACAGTGCTGGCTGTGTGGTGGGACCACTGACAGTGCTGGCTGCGTGGGGGAGCACTGACAGTGATGGCTGTGTGGGGGAGCACTGACAGTGCTGCCTGTGTGGGGGAGCACTGACAGTGCTGGCTGTGTGGGGGAGCACTGACAGTGCTAGCTGTGTGGGGGGTGCACTGACAGTGCTGGCTGTGTGGTGGGAGCACTGACTGTGCTCGCTGTGTGGGGGAGCACTGACACTGCTTGCTGTGTGGGGGAAGGGGCACTGACAGTGCTGGCTGTGTGGTGCTAGCACTGACAGTGCTGGCAGTGCGGGGGGAGCACTGAAAGTGCTGGCTGTGTGAGGGGAGCACTGGCAGGGCTGGCTGTGTGGCGGGAGCCCTGACAGTGCTGGCGGTGTGGATGGAGCACTGACAGTGCTGGCTGTGTGGTGGGAGCACTGACAGGGCTGGCTGTGTGGGGGTGCACTGACAGTGCTGGCTCTGTGGGGGAGCACTGACAGTGGTGGCTGTGGGGATTACAGGCATTCTGACTGTGGGGGGAGCACTGGCCGTGCTGGCTGTGTGGGGGAGCACTGACAGTGCAGAATGTGTGGGTGGAGCACTGACAGTGCTGGCTGTGTGGGGAGCACTGACAGTGCTGGCTGTGTGGGGGGAGCACAGACAGTTCTGGCTGTGGGGGAGCACTGGCAGTGCTAGCTGAGTGAAGGGGAGCACTGGCAGTGTTGGCTGTGGGGAGCACTGACAGTGCTGGCTGTGTGGTGGGGCACTGACAGTGCTGTCTGTGTGGGGTGCACTGACAATGCTGGCTGTGTGGGAGGAGCACTGACAGTGTTGGCTGTGTGGTGGGAGCACTGACAGTGCTGGCTGTGTGGTGGGAACACTGACAGTGCTGGCTGCGTGGGGGGTGCACTGACAGTGATGGCTGTGTGGGGGGGGTGCACTGACAGTGCTGCCTGTGTGGGGGAGCACTGACAGTGCTGGCTGTGTGGGGGAGCACTGACAGTGCTGGCTGTGTGGGGGAGCACTGACAGTGCTGGCTGTGTGGGGGTTGCGCTGACAGTGCTGGCTGTGCGGGGGAGCACTGACATTTCTGGCTGCGTGGGGGAGCACTGACAGTGCTGGCTGTGTGGGTGGAGCACTCAAAGTGCTGTCTGTGTGGGGGGGGGCACAGAAACTGCTGGCTGTGTGTGAGAGCACTGACAGTGCTCGCTGTGTGGTGCTAGCACTGACAGTGCTGGCAGTGCGGGGGGAGCACTGACAGTGCTGGCAGTGCGGGGGAGCACTGGCAGTGCTGGCTGTGTGGTGGGAACACTGACAGTGCTGGCTGTGTTGGGGAGCACTGACAGTGCTGGCTGTGTGGGGAGCACTGACAGTGCTGGCTGTGTGGATGGAGCACTGACAGTGCTGGCCGTGTGGTGGGAGCACTGACAGTGCTGGCTGTGTGGGTGAGGACTGACAGTGCTGCCTCTGTGGGGAGCACTGACAGTGGTGGTGGTGTGGTGGGAGCACTGACAGTGCTGGCTATTTGGGGAGCACTGACAGTGCTGGCTGGTTTTGCGGATCACTGACAGTGCTGGCTGTGTGGGGAGCACTGACAGTGCTGGCTGTGTGGTGGGAGCACTGGCAGGGCTGGCTGTGTGGTGGGACTGCTGGCAGTGCTGGCTGTATGGTGGGAGCACTGACAGTGCTGGTTGTGTGGTGGGAGCACTGACAGTGCTGGCTGTGTGGTGGGAGCACTGACAGTGCTGGCTGTGTGGTGGGAGCACTGACAGTGCTCGCTGTGTGGTGGGAGCACTGACAGTGCTGGCTGTGTGGTGGGAGCACTGACAGTGTTGGCTGTATGGTGGGAGCACTGACAGTGCTGGCTGTGTGTTGGGAGCACTGACAGTGCTGGCTGTGTGGGGGTGCACTGACAGTGCTGGCTGTGTGGGGGAGCACGGACAGTGCTGGCTGTGTGGGTGGAGCACTGACAGTGATGGCTGTGTGGGGGAGCACTGACAGTGCTGCCTGTGTGGGGTGCACTGACAGTGCTGGCTGTGTTGGGGGAGCACTGACAGTGCTAGCTGTGTGGGTGGTGCACTGACAGTACTGGCTGTGTGGTGGGAGCACTGACTGTGCTCGCTGTGTGGGGGTGCACTGACACTGCTTGCTGTGTGGGGGGGGGGGCACTGACAGTGCTGGCTGTGTGGTGCTAGCACTGACAGTGCTGGCAGTGCGGGTGGAGCACTGACAGTGCTGGCTGTGTGAGGGGAGCACTGGCAGGGCTGGATGTGTGGGGGGAGCCCTGACAGTGCTGGCGGTGTGGATGGAGCACTGACAGTGCTGGCTGTGTGGTGGGAGCACTGACAGGGCTGGCTGTGTGGGGGTGCACTGGCAGTGCTGGCTCTGTGGGGGAGCACTGACAGTGGTGGCTGTGGGGATAACAGGCATTCTGAGTGTGGGGGGAGCACTGGCCGTGCTGGCTGTGTGGGGGAGCACAGACAGAGCTGAATGTGTGGGTGGAGCACTGACAGTGCTGGCTGTGTGGGGGAGCACTGACAGTGCTGGCTGTGTGGAGGGAGCACAGACAGTTCTGGCTGTGGGGGAGCACTGGCAGTGCTAGCTGAGTCAAGGGGAGCACTGGCAGTGTTGGCTGTGGGGAGCACTGACAGTGCTGGCTGTGTGGTGGGGGCACTGACAGTGCTGGCTGTGTGGGGTGCACTGACAGTGCTGGCTGTGTGGGAGGAGCACTGACAGTGTTGGCTGTGTGGTGGGAGCACTGAAAGTGCTGGCTGTGTGGTGGGAACACTGACAGTGCTGGCTGCCTGGGGGTAGCACTGACAGTGATGGCTGTGTGGAGGAGCACTGACAGTGCTGGCTGTGTGGGGGAGCACTGACAGTGCTGCCTGTGTGGGGGAGCACTGACAGTGCTGGCTATGTGGGGGTTGCGCTGACAGTGCTGGCTGTGCGGGGGAGCACTGACATTCCTGGCTGTGTGGGGGAGCACTCACAGTGCTGGCTGTGTGGGGGGGGGCACAGAAACTGCTGGCTGTGTGTGAGAGCACTGACAGTGCTCGCTGTGTGGTGCCAGCACTGACAGTGCTGGCAGTGCGGGGGGAGCACTGACAGTGCTGGCAGTGCGGGGGGAGCACTGGCAGTGCTGGCTGTGTGGTGGGAACACTGACAGTGCTGGCTGTGTGGGGGAGCACTGACAGTGCTGGCTGTGTGGGGAGCACTGACAGTGCTGGCTGTGTGGATGGAGCACTGACAGTGCTGGCTGTGTGGTGGGCGCACTGACAGTGCTGGTTGTGTGGGGGAGGACTGACAGTGCTGCCTCTGTGGGGAGCACTGGCAGTGGTGGTGGTGTGGTGGGAGCACTGACAGTGCTGGCTATGTGGGGGAGCACTGACAGTGCTGGCTGGTTTTGCGGATCACTGACAGTGCTGGCTGTGTGGGGGGCACTGACAGTGCTGGCTGTGTGGTGGGAGCACTGGCAGGGCTGGCTGTGTGGTGGAACCGCTGGCAGTGCTGGCTGTATGGTGGGAGCACTGACAGTGCTGGTTGTGTGGTGGGAGCACTGACAGTGCTGGCTGTGTGGTGGGAGCACTGACAGTGCTGGCTGTGTGGTGGGAGCACTGACAGTGCTGGCTGTGTGGTGGGAGCACTGACAGTGCTGGCTGTGTGGTGGGAGCACTGACAGTGTTGGCTGTATGGTGGGAGCACTGACAGTGCTGGCTGTGTGTTGGGAGCACTGACAGTGCTGGCTGTGTGGTGGGAGCACTGACAGTGCTGCCTTTGAGGGGAAGCACTGACAATGCTGGCTGTGTGGTGGGAGCACTGACAGTGCTGGCTGTGTGGTGGGAGCACTGACAGTGCTGGCTGTGTCGTGGGAGCACTGACAGTGCTGGCTGTGTGGTGGGAGCACAGACAGTGCTGGCTGTGTGGGGGGAGCACTGACAGTGCTGGCTGTGTGGGGGAGCACGGACAGTGCTGGCTGTGTGGGTGGAGCACTGACAGTGCTGGCTGTGTGGTAGGATCACTGACAGTGCTGGCTCATTGTGGAGAGCACTGACAGTGCTGGCTGTATGGTGGGAGCACTGACAGTGTTGGCTGTGTGGGGGAGCACTGACAGTGCTGGCTGTGTGGGGAGCTTTTTTTCAAAAAGAACAAAGAACAAAGAAATGTACAGCACAGGAACAGGCCCTTCGGCCCTCCAAGCCCGTGCCGACCATGCTGCCCGACTAAACTACAATCTTCTACACTTCCTGGGTCCGTATCCTTCTATTCCCATCCTATTCATATATTTGTCAAGATGCCCCTTAAATGTCCCTATCGTCCCTGCTTCCACTACCTCCTCCGTTAGCGAGTTCCAGGCACCCACTACCCTCTGCGTAAAAAACTTACTCGTACACCTACTCCTTATAACTCAAACCATCAAGTCCCGGCAACATCCTAGTAAATCTTTTCTGCACTCTTTCCAGTTTAATAATATCCTTCCTATAATAGGGTGACCAGAACTGCACACAGTATTCCAAGTGTGGCCGTACCAGTGTCTTGTACAACTTCAACAAGACGTCCCAACTCCTGTATTCAATGTTCTGACCAATGAAACCAAGCATGCCGAATGCCTTCTTCACCACCCTGTCCACCTGCGACTCCACCTTCAAGGAGCTATGAACCTGTACTCCTAGATCTCTTTGTTCTCTTACTCTCCCCAACGCCATACCATTAACTGAGTAGGTCCTGGCCTGATTCGATCTGCCAAAATGCATCACCTTACATTTATCTAAATTAAACTCCATCTGCCATTCGTCGGCCCACTGGCCTAATTGATCAAGATCCCGTTGCAATCCTAGATAACCTTCTTCACTATCCACTGTGCCACCAATCTTGGTGTCATCTGCAAACTTACTAACCATGCCTCCTAAATTCTCATCCAAATCATTAATATAAATCACAAATAACAGTGGACCCAGCACCGATCCCTGAAGCACACCACTGGTCACAGGCCTCCAGTTTGAAAAACAACCCTCTACAACCACCCTCTGCCTTCTGTCGTCCAGACAATTTTGAATCCAATTGGCAACCTCACCCTGGATCCCGTGAGCTTTAACCTTCTGCAACAACCTACCATGCGGTACCTTGTCAGAGGCTTTGCTAAAATCCATGTAGACAACGTCTACTGCACTGCCCTCATCTACCTTCTTGGCCACCCCCTCAAAAAACTCAATCAAATTTGTGAGACATGATTTTCCACGCACAAAGCTATGCTGACTGCTCCGAATCAGTCCTTGCCTCTCTAAATGCTGGTAGATCCTGTCTCTCAGAATACCTTCAAGCAACTTACCTACTACAGACGTTAGGCTCACCGGTCTGTAGTTCCCAGGCTTTTCCCTGCTGCCCTTCTTAAACAAGGGCACAACATTCGCCACTCTCCAATCTTCAGGCACCTCACCTGTGGCTGCCGAAGATTCAAATATCTCTGTTAGGGGACCCGCAATTTCCTCCCTAGCCTCCCACAACACCCTGGGATACATTTCATCAGGTCCCGGGGGTTTATCTACCTTGATGCGCTTTAAGACTTCCAGCACCTCCTCCTCTGTAATATGCACACTTCTCAAGACATCACTATTTATTTCCCTTAGTTTCCTAACATCCATGCCTTTCTCCACCGTGAATACCGATGAGAAATATTCATTCAGGATCTCACCCAACTCTTGTGGCTCTGCACATAGATGCCCTTGTTGATCCTTAAGAGGCCCTACTCTGTCCCTAGTTACTCTTTTCCCCTTTATGTATTTGTAGAATCTCTTTGGATTCTCCCTTGCATTATTTGCCAAAGCAATTTCATGCCCCCTTTTTGCCCTCCTGATTTCCCTCTTAACTCTATATCGACAATCTCTATACTCTTCAAGGGATCCACTTGATCCCAGTTGCTTATGTACATCATATGCCTCCTTCTTCTTTTTGACCAGAGTCTCAATATCTCGAGTCATCCAGGGTTCCCTACTTCTGCCAGCCTTACCCTTCACTCTAAAGGGAATGTGCTTACCCTGCACCCTGGTTAACACATTTTAAAAAACCTCCCATTTACCAGCCGTCCCTTTGCCTGCCAACAGTCTCCCCCAATCTACCTCTGCAAGTTCCTGTCTGATACCATCAAAATTGGCCTTGCCCCAATTAAGAATTTTAACTCTTGGGCCAGACCTATCATTCTCCATAGCTATCTTAAAACTAATGGAGTTATGGTCACTTATCCCAAAGTGATCCCTCACTTCTGTCACTTGCCCTTCCTTATTTCCCAAGACGAGGTCAAGTTTTGCCCCCTCGCTAGTCGGTCCACCCACATACTGAATGAGAAATTCCTCCTGAATACACTCAACAAATTTCCCTCCATCCAAGCCCCTAATGCTCTGGCTGTCCCAGTCAATGTTGGGAAAGTTAAAGTTCCCTACTACTACCACCCTATTATTCTTGCAGCTATCTGTAATCTCCTTACATATTTGCTCCTCAATTTCCCGCTGACTATTTGGGAGCCTGTAGTACAGTCCTACCAAGGTGATCTCTCCCTTCTTATTTTTCAGTTCCACCCATATAGACTCAGTGGGCGAACCCTCGGATATACCCCCTCTAAGTACTGCCGTGATGTTCTCCCTAATCAAAAACGCCACTCCCCCTCCTCTCTTACCTCCTGTTCTATCCTTTCTATAGCATCTGTACCCCGGAACATTGAGCTGCCAGTCCTGCCCCTCCCTTAGCCATGTTTCAGTCATTGCTATAATATCCCAGTCCCATGTGCCCGTCCATGCCCTGAGTTCATCCGCTTTGCCCGTCAGGCCCCTTGCATTGAAATAAATGCAGTTTAATGTAGACCGTCCTTGCTCTCTGCCCTGCTTTCTCAGGTCATGCTTTACACACTCTCCCTTCCTGCCTTTTGTTTCCGTCCCCACTGACTTCCTACATCGGTTCCCATCCCCTGCCACATTAGTTTAAACCCTCCCCAACTGCACTAGCAAACACACCACCGAGAACATTGGTTCCGGTCCCACCCAGATGCAGACCGTCCGATTTGTACAGGTCCCACCTCCCCAGAACCGGTCCCAATGTCCCAGGAATTTGAAACCCTCCCTCTTGCACCATCTCTCAAGCCACGTATTCATCCTAGCTATCCTGTCATTCCTACTCTGACTATGACGTGGTACTGGTAGCAATCCTGAGATTACTACCTTTGAGGTCCTACTTTTTAGTTTAACTCCTAACTCCCTAAATTCAGCTTGTAGGACCTCATCCCGTTTTTTACCTATATTGTTGGTGCCTATATGCACCACGACAGCTGGCTGTTCACCCTCCCCCCCCCCCCCCCCAGAATGTCCTGCAGCCGCTCCGAGACAACCATGACCCTTGCACCAGGGAGGCAACATACCATCCTGGGTTCTCGTTTGCGTCCACAGAAACGCCTGTCTATTCCCCTTACAATTGAATCCCCTATCACTATACCTCTGCCACTCTTTTTCCCGCCCTTCTGTGCAGCAGAGCCAGCCACGGTGCCATGAACCTGGCTGCTGCCACCTTCCCCTGGTGAGCCATCTCCCCCAACAATTTCCAAAACGGTAAATCTGTTTTGGAGGGAGATGGCCGCAGGGGATCCCTGCACTGCCTTCCTACTCTTCCTCTGTCTGTTGGTCACCCATTCCCTATCTGCCTCAGTAATTTTAATCTGCGGTGTGACCAACTCACTGAATGTGCTATCCACAACTTCCTCAGCATCGCGGATGCTCCAAAGTGAGTCCATCCGCAGCTCCAGAGCCGTCAAGCGGTCTAACAGGAGCTGCAGTTGGACACACTTCTTGCAGATGAAGGAGTCAGGGACACCAGAAGGGTCCCTGACTTGCCACATCTCACAAGAGGAGCATGACACAGGTCTGAGCTCTCCTGCCATGACTTAAACCTGAAGTTAAATTTGAACTACACTACACAGCTAAGAGAAAGTAAAAGAGAGATAAATCACTTACCAGTCACAAGCCAATCACTTACCTGCTGGCTGTGATGTAATTGCTCCCGAGACTCCCTCACAGGTCTGCTTCTCTGTACCTCCTTAAGATGAGCACCAAATTCCCTTAACTAGTTAATTAATTAAATTAATTAATTGGATTTTTTCTTTTTCTTTTTGGGGGGGTGGGGGGGGGGAAACTTAACCCCAAACACCGAACTCCAAAAAAAACACAGTCCTCACTCCCCTCTTACCCGAACTCAGCCTTACCCAAACTCAGATACACTCTGTTTGCCTCCAGCACTGTTTCTAAAGGCACTTCAACCACACCCTTTGTATCCTTCCTGATTTACAGTCAGCCAATAGGCCTGCTCCCAAAACTGATCTCCCGAAACTAACAGCTGACCTGCAAGGTAAGGAAGTTGTTAAGCAGTACTTACCTCACCCACGCCACGACCTTTTAAACTGTTCCCTCTGCCTCGCAGCTCCCGCGCTTTTTCAAACTCCCGCGCTGTTTCCAAGGTCCCGGCTCTCTCTCTCCCCAACTAACAGCTGACCTGCAAGGTAAGGAAGTTGTTAAGTAGTACTTACCTCACCTACGCCAGCACGATCCTTTAAAACAGAGATGTGGAGGAATTTATTCAGCCAGACTGTACTGAATTTGTGGAACTCTCTGTCACAGAAGGCTGTGGAGGCCAAATCACTGAGTGTCTTTAAGACAGAGACAGATAGGTTCTTGGTTAATAAGGAGATCAGGGGTTATGGGGAGAAGGTGAGAAGGTAGGAGAATGAGGGTGAGAAACATATCAGCCATGATTGACTGGCGGAGCAGGCTCGCTGGGCCTAGTGACCAAGTTCAGCTCCTGTGTCTTCTGGTCTTACGGCCGTAAATGTCCAACTCGGTTTGAAATATGGCTTTGGGTGTCAGCCTCCATTATTCTTACAGAAAATGAGGTAATGAAAGGATGTGAGGAACAAGCGGGAAATGACATTGAGGCAGAAGCTGAGCAGTGATTAAATTGAATGGTGGAGGAGGTGTGAGTGACCGTGTAGTCTCCCCATGTTGTCATTTGTTATCAGTTCCGGCTCTGCATTACTCCTGATGAATGTAGCTGCATGATCATATACTTCAGTTACATCTTTCCCACAGATATTTATATTGTTCATGGAAACAGTTCATTTACATCCAGATTATCCAAAACTTTATCATCTTAAATGTGTGGAACGAATCTCACATCACCGTCTTTTATTCCCAATAACCCAGCCCCAGCCAATCCAATCATCCCGAAGGGAAAACTGCTTCTAAACGATTCACACAGCGAGTGGTTCTGATCTGGTCTGCACGGCCTGGGACACTGGTGCCGGCAGATACAACAGTGGTTTCACAGGGAATGGCAGGAGTGACAGAAATCAAATGTACGTCTCCAGGGAAAGGGCGGTGCAGTCGGATTGAATCATCTGCTCATCTACAGAGCCGCTGAGTTCAAACGGAATGAAATGAAACGGAATGAAATGAAATGAAAATCGCTTATTGTCACAAGTAGGCTTCAAATGAAGTTACAGTGAAAAGCCCCTAGTCGCCACATTCCGGTGCCTGTTCGTGGAGGCTGTTACGGGAATTGAACCGTGCTGCTGGCCTGCCTTCGTCTGTTTTAAAAGCCAGCGATTTATCCCAGTGTGCTAAACCAGCCCCAGGAATGAATGTCCTCCTTTGGGACTTCACGCATTTTAAAGGCTTTGGATGTGGTCTGGCTGTGAGATGATGGGACCAACACCTGCAGGTTCCCTCCAAGTTCCCCAGCACCGCGAGTATTCTCACTGTAATCCATTCTATTGACTGTGTCCATGTGCGAACCCAGCGCCCGCTTTAGCTCACTGCTTACTTCACAGCATCAACTTCATTGTAAGTTCCAATCTGTCTGACCCTGGGCGCTGCCTGTGCTTAAATATTGAAAACATCTGTGTTGCTCCCAATAAAAGCAGACGCACATTTAATCATTAGAGGGAGGTCTACCTTTTTTCAGGTTGCTTTACAATTATTTTTAAAAGCGGCTGTGCCACGTGTTTGCTTTCTGGCCTCTGACTAGGGAAAGACAAGTTCTATTCCAGCGCTGCACAATAACTGACCTATCCCACACTGTCAGTTATTCACAACTTAAATGGTGCAATACTGCACGAAGGGCATTTACTTCATCCAGGATCTGATTTTATAATTTAGGAACAAGTTTGTTTCCTCAGCAAATGTATTAATCGGTATTGTGTTTTCCCTTTGTTTCACCCTTTATTTTTCCCACTCTCTTTCTCTCTCACCCTGTCTTCTATGAGCACATCTCACAGACCAGTTCTCTCTTCCTCCACATCTCACCCCGCCTCTCTCCCAGTTGAAGTGTGTGTATCAGATGGAGGCCGGTGTCAGTTAGAGACGGGGTACGAGTTTTCACTGCTGACTATGTATTAATGCTGCTCTCTGAGGTGATGAGTTTGTTGCTGCCGCAGCCTCTGAGTTTTCTGATGTTCCAATGATTCTAAATATTTTCTTAGTTTGAGGGGCTGAATCAGATTTTGATTTGGGATCACATACTTTGCACTTTAAATAGTTCCAGATTTTGGAGACATTGAAATGTTCTACTTATGCTCAAACAGAAACTACTGAAATAAAATAAAGGAATGGTCACAGTTACAGAGACAGCTACACCCTAGAGTGCAGTGGAACCACCCAGAGAAACACACTGACAATTGGAGCTGAATCACAGAGTGGTCACAGTTACAGAGACAGCTACACCCCAGGGTGCAGTGGAACCACCCAGAGAAACACACTGACAATTGGAACTGAATCACTGAATGGTCAGAGTTATAGAGACAGCTACGCCCCAGAGTGCAGTAGAGCCAACCAGAGAAACACACTGACAATTGGAACTGAATCACTAAGTGGTCACAGTTACAGAGGCAGCTACACCCCAGAGTGCAGTGGAACCACCCAGAGAAACACACTGACAATTGGAACTGAATCACTGAATGGTCACAGTTACAGAGGCAGCAACACCCCAGAGTGCAGTGGACCCACCCAGAGAAACACACTGACAATTAGAACTGAATCACTGAATGGTCACAGTTACAGAGGCAGCTACACGCCAGAGTGCAGTGGAACCACCCAGAGAAACACACTGACAATTGGAACTGAATCACTGAATGGTCACAGTTACAGAGGCAGCTACACCCCAGGGAGCAGTGGAACCACCCAGAGAAACACACTGACAATTGGTACTGAATCACTGAATGGTCACAGTTACAGAGGCAGCTACATCCCAGAGTGCAGTGGAACCACCCAGAGAAACACACTGACAATTGGAACTGAATCACTGAATGGTCACAGTTACAGAGGCAGCTACACCCCAGAGTGCAGTGTAACCACCCAGAGAAACACACTGACAATTGGAACGGAATTACTGAATGGTCACCGTCACAGAGACAACTACACTCCAGAGTGCAGTGGAACCACCCAGAGAAACACACTGACAATTGGAACTGAATCACTGAATGGTCACAGTTACAGAGGCAGCTACACCCCAGAGTGCAGTGGGCCCACCCAGAGAAACACACTGACAATTAGAACTGAATCACTGAATGGTCACAGTTACAGAGGCAGCTACACGCCAGAGTGCAGTGGAACCACCCAGAGAAACACACTGACAATTGGAACTGAATCACTGAATGGTCACAGTTACAGAGGCAGCTACACCCCAGAGCGCAGTGGACCCACCCAGAGAAACACACTGACAATTGGAACTGAATCAATGAATGGTCACAGTTACAGAGACAGCTACACCCTAGAGCGCAGTGGAACCACCCAGAGAAACACACTGACAATTGGAACTGAATCACTCAATGGTCACAGTTACAGAGGCAGCTACACCCCAGGGAGCAGTGGAACCACCCAGAGAAACACACTGACAATTGGAACTGAATCACTGAATGGTCACAGTTACAGAGGCAGCTACATCCCAGAGTGCAGTGGAACCTCCCAGAGAAACACACTGACACTTGGAACTGAATCTCTGAATGGTCACAGTTACAGAGGCAGCTACATCCCAGAGTGCAGTGGAACCACCCAGAGAAACACACTGACAATAGGAACTTAGTCGCTGAATGGTCACAGTTACATGGGCAGCTACACCCCAGAGTGCAGTGGAACCACCCAGAGAAACACACTGACAATTGGAACTGAATCACTGAATGGTCACAGTTACAGAGGCAACTACACCCCAGAGTGCAGTGGAACCACCCAGAGAAACACACTGACAATTGGACCTGAATCACTGAATGGTCACAGTTAAAGAGGCTGCTACACCCCAGAGTGCAGTGGAACCACCCAGAGAAAAACACTGACAATTGGAACTGAATCACTGAATGGTCACAGTTACAGAGGCAGCTACACCCCAGAGTGCAGTGGACCCACCCAGAGAAACACACTGACAATTGGAACTGAATCACTGAATGCTCACAGTTACAGAGGCAGCTCCATCCCAGAGTTCAGTGGAACCACCCAGAGAAACACACTGACAATTGGAACTGAATCACTGAATGGTCACAGTTACAGAGGCAGCTCCATCCCAGAGTGCAGTGGAATCACCCAGAGAAACACATTGACAATGTGAACTCAATCACTGAATGGTCACAGTTACAGAGACAGCTACCCCCCAGATTGCAGTGGAACCACCCAGAGAAACACACTGACAATTGGAACTGAATCTCTGAATGGTCACAGTTACAGAGGCAGCTCCATCCCAGAGTGCAGTGGAACCACCCAGCGAAACACACTGACAATTGGAACTGAATCACTGAATGATCACAGTTACCGAGGCAGCTACATCCCAGAGTGCAGTGGACCCACCCAGAGAAACACACTGACAATTGGAACTGAATCATTGAATGGTCACAGTTACAGAGGCAGCTACACCCCAGAGTGCAGTGGAACCACCCAGAGAAACACACTGACAATTGGAACTGAATCACTGAATGGTCACAGTTACAGAGACAGCTACACCCCAGAGTGCAGTGGAACCACCCAGAGAAACACACTGACAATTGGAACTGAATCTCTGAATGGTCACAGTTACAGAGGCAGCTACACCCCAGAGTGCAGTGGACCCACCCAGAGAAACACACTGACAATTGGAACTGAATCATTGAATGGTCACAGTTACAGAGGCAGCTACATCCCAGAGTGCAGTGGACCCACCCAGAGAAACACACTGACAATTGGAACTGAATCACTGAATGGTCACAGTTACAGAGGCAGCTCCATCCCAGAGTGCAGTGGAACCACCCAGAGAAACACTGAAAAATGGAACTGAATCACTGAATAGTCACAGTTACAGAGGCAGCTACACCCCAGAGTGCAGTGGGACCACCCAGAGAAACACACTGACAATTGGAACTGAATCACTGAATGGTCACAGTTACAGAGACAGCTACACTCTAGAGCGCAGTGGAACCACCCAGAGAAACACACTGACAATTGGAACTGAATCACTGAATGGTCACAGTTACAGAGGCAGCTACATCCCAGAGTACAGTGGAACCACCCAGAGAAACACACTGACAATTGGAACTGAATCTCTGAATGGTCACAGTGACAGAGGCAGCTCCATCCCAGAGTGCAGTGGAACCACCCAGAGAAACACACTGACAATTGGAACTAAATCACTGAATGGTCACAGTTACAGAGACAGCTACATCCCAGAGTGCAGTGGAACCACCCAGAGAAACACACTGACAATTGGAACTGAATCACTGAATGGTCACAGTTACAGAGGCAGCTACACCCCAGAGCGCAGTGGAAAACACCCAGAGAAACACACTGACAATTGGAACTGAATCACTGAATGGTCACAGTTACAGAGGCAGCTCCATCCCAGAGTTGTGTGGAACCACCCAGAGAAACACACTGACAATAGGAACTGAGTCGCTGAATGGTCACAGTTACATAGGCAGCTACTCCCCAGAGTGCAGTGGAACCACCCAGAGAAACACACTGACAATTGGAACTGAATCACTGAAAGGTCACAGTTACAGAGGCAGATACACCCCAGAGTGTAGTGGAACCACACAGAGAAACACACTGAGAATTGGAACTGAATCACTGAATGGTCATTGTTACAGAGGCAGCTACACCCCAGAGTGCAGTGGAACCACACAGAGTAACACACTGACAATGGGAAGTGAATCACTGAATGATCACAGTTACAGAGGCAGCTACACCCCAGAGTGCAGTGGACCCACCCAGCGAAACACACTGACAATTGGAACTGAATCATTGAATGGTCACAGTTACCGAGGCAGCTACATCCCAGAGTGCAGTGGAACCACCCAGAGAAACACACTGGCAATTGGAACTGAATCACTGAATGGTCACAGTTACAGAGGCAGCTACACCCCAGAGTGCTGTGGAACCACACAGAGAAACACACTGACAATTAGAACTGAATCATTGAATGGTCACAGTTACAGAGGCAGCTACATCCCAGAGTGCAGTGGAACCACCCAGAGAAACACACTGGCAATTGGAACTGAATCACTGAATGGTCACAGTTACAGAGGCAGCTACACCCCAGAGTGCAGTGGAACCACCCAGAGAAACACACTGACAATTGGAACTGAATCACTGAATGGTCACAGTTACAGAGGCAACTACACCCCAGAGTGCAGTGGAACCACCCAGAGAAACACACTGACAATTGGAACTGAATCACTGAATGGTCACAGTTAAAGAGGCTGCTACACCCCAGAGTGCAGTGGAACCACCCAGAGAAAAACACTGACAATTGGAACTGAATCACTGAATGGTCACAGTTACAGAGGCAGCTACACCCCAGAGTGCAGTGGACCCACCCAGAGAAACACACTGACAATTGGAACTGAATCACTGAATGCTCACAGTTACAGAGGCAGCTCCATCCCAGAGTTCAGTGGAACCACCCAGAGAAACACACTGACAATTGGAACTGAATCACTGAATGGTCACAGTTACAGAGGCAGCTCCATCCCAGAGTGCAGTGGAATCACCCAGAGAAACACATTGACAATGTGAACTCAATCACTGAATGGTCACAGTTACAGAGACAGCTACCCCCCAGAGTGCAGTGGAACCACCCAGAGAAACACACTGACAATTGGAACTGAATCTCTGAATGGTCACAGTTACAGAGGCAGCTCCATCCCAGAGTGCAGTGGAACCACCCAGCGAAACACACTGACAATTGGAACTGAATCACTGAATGATCACAGTTACCGAGGCAGCTACATCCCAGAGTGCAGTGGACCCACCCAGAGAAACACACTGACAATTGGAACTGATTCATTGAATGGTCACAGTTACAGAGGCAGCTACACCCCAGAGTGCAGTGGAACCACCCAGAGAAACACACTGACAATTGGAACTGAATCACTGAATGGTCACAGTTACAGAGACAGCTACACCCCAGAGTGCAGTGGAACCACCCAGAGAAACACACTGACAATTGGAACTGAATCTCTGAATGGTCACAGTTACAGAGGCAGCTACACCCCAGAGTGCAGTGGACCCACCCAGAGAAACACACTGACAATTGGAACTGAATCATTGAATGGTCACAGTTACAGAGGCAGCTACATCCCAGAGTGCAGTGGACCCACCCAGAGAAACACACTGACAATTGGAACTGAATCACTGAATGGTCACAGTTACAGAGGCAGCTCCATCCCAGAGTGCAGTGGAACCACCCAGAGAAACACTGAAAAATGGAACTGAATCACTGAATAGTCACAGTTACAGAGGCAGCTACACCCCAGAGTGCAGTGGAACCACCCAGAGAAACACACTGACAATTGGAACTGAATCACTGAATGGTCACAGTTACAGAGACAGCTACACTCTAGAGCGCAGTGGAACCACCCAGAGAAACACACTGACAATTGGAACTGAATCACTGAATGGTCACAGTTACAGAGGCAGCTACATCCCAGAGTACAGTGGAACCACCCAGAGAAACACACTGACAATTGGAACTGAATCTCTGAATGGTCACAGTGACAGAGGCAGCTCCATCCCAGAGTGCAGTGGAACCACCCAGAGAAACACACTGACAATTGGAACTAAATCACTGAATGGTCACAGTTACAGAGACAGCTACATCCCAGAGTGCAGTGGAACCACCCAGAGAAACACACTGACAATTGGAACTGAATCACTGAATGGTCACAGTTACAGAGGCAGCTACACCCCAGAGCGCAGTGGAAAACACCCAGAGAAACACACTGACAATTGGAACTGAATCACTGAATGGTCACAGTTACAGAGGCAGCTCCATCCCAGAGTTGTGTGGAACCACCCAGAGAAACACACTGACAATAGGAACTGAGTCGCTGAATGGTCACAGTTACATAGGCAGCTACACCCCAGAGTGCAGTGGAACCACCCAGAGAAACACACTGACAATTGGAACTGAATCACTGAATGGTCACAGTTACAGAGGCATATACACCCCAGAGTGTAGTGGAACCACACAGAGAAACACACTGAGAATTGGAACTGAATCACTGAATGGTCATTGTTACAGAGGCAGCTACACCCCAGAGTGCAGTGGAACCACACAGAGTAACACACTGACAATGGGAACTGAATCACTGAATGATCACAGTTACAGAGGCAGCTACACCCCAGAGTGCAGTGGACCCACCCAGCGAAACACACTGACAATTGGAACTGAATCATTGAATGGTCACAGTTACCGAGGCAGCTACATCCCAGAGTGCAGTGGAACCACCCAGAGAAACACACTGGCAATTGGAACTGAATCACTGAATGGTCACAGTTACAGAGGCAGCTACACCCCAGAGTGCAGTGGAACCACACAGAGAAACACACTGACAATTAGAACTGAATCATTGAATGGTCACAGTTACAGAGGCAGCTACATCCCAGAGTGCAGTGGAACCACCCAGAGAAACACACTGGCAATTGGAACTGAATCACTGAATGGTCACAGTTACAGAGGCAGCTACACCCCAGAGTGCAGTGGAACCACCGAGAGAAACACATTGACAATTGGAACTGAATCACTGAATGGTCACAGTGACAGAGACAGCTACATCCCAGAGTGCAGTGGAACCACCCAGAGAAACACACTGGCAATTGGAACTGAATCACTGAATGGTCACAGTTACAGAGGCAGCTACACCCCAGAGTGCAGTGGAACCACCCAGAGAAACACACTGACAATTGGAACTGAATCACTGAATGGTCACAGTGGAGTGAGTGATATCACTGAAACGATGTGAGATGTAGAGATGGGACTGATGGTGTCTGAGTGGACAGCATCCTTTCTGTTAATGTTAGTTGAACAATGTGATCAGCACGGTACACTGTTTGGAAAGAGGTCAATCACTCAGAAAAATAATATTTGCTTTCACTGAACACAACATCGTAATCTGTTTTTTCACATCTTTGAAAAATAAGTTAAACGATGTCACAACCTCAATTTCCCTTGTGTGGTTCCACAGGGTATTAATTAAAAGCTTGGAGAATATATAACCTCAGAGTTTTAGACAGAGAGATTGCCAATCGCAGGAAGGGACACATCACTTCACACTGAAAATGCATCGTCCAATTGATATGGTTGAGAAAGTATTCTACCCAATCCTGGCTATTGTTGGTGTTCCTGGTAAGTGGCTGTCACCATTGAATTGGTGTAAATCTGTGTGTGAGCGGCTCTCTGATTTTAAACTGGGACTGAAAATACCTGATCCTGATCTCGTGCTCACTGTGAAATAGACACCTGGTCAACGATATAATTGTCAAATGTCTTTAAGCATGTCAATGGTTTGAATCCCTTTCACCAACTCACAATAAACCACTGTTTATAACTCACTGGATATCTAACCGGGGAAGTTATTATATTGAGTGGAATCTTATATAATGTTAGATTGGATCTCAGTGAAGGCAATCTCTCTGAACGGAGGGTTAAGAGGAGAAAGAATTAAATCACTCTGAGTGTGGGTTTCTGTCAGTGTAGAATTGTACTGACTGTGGGTCTCTCACCAGAGTTGAATATCTGATCCAATTATCTATCTATTACTGGGACTATCTGTCCGTGTGGAATTGTATTGTGTGTGGGTCAGTAACTGGACTGAAATTAGTTGGTTCTGTTTTGAAATGCTGTATTTTATTGCTGAGGGGTCGCTCCATTCTGTGGAGTCCTCTCTGTGTGTTTTAACTTTGGAATAGGTTGAAAACAGGAAGAGTTTGACTGTGTTTTGAAGATGTTTATATTTATTGTATGAAGTGAAATGTCTCTGTTTCTGTTTTCTATTGATCTACTCCACCAGGGACAGATATCACCCACGCTCTAATATTTAATAAAACCCACAACAGTGCAGTATTCCACTAGGTTTTGTGATATTTTCTCATTCCTATTCATCCTGAAATGAACTCACATGTCTGATCAATTTTTATGGGTGTTTTTAAACTGTCTTTCTGCTTCACACGATTTGTGAATCTATTCACCTGAAGCCAGAAACCCCTCCAGTCCATTCACACACTTGTTTTCCAAGGAGTGATTGGGGGACTTATTGTTCTGAACAAAATGCAGCAGCGGACACTGATCTGTCGGGACATTAATGTCCCATCGAAATACCCACTTTGCAAATTCATAATGAATGATGATGTGTGCCTGTAATTATTTGTATTTTGCCTCTGTATTCACTATCACTCCCAATTTGATTTTATCTGTAAATTGTCTCATTATCATTCTGCTTCCCGATCCTATACTGTTGATGGGAAGGGTGAAGGAGAGTGATCCCAGTGCTGATCCTTGTGGAACACCACTTCCCACCTTCCACCAACCAGTCTAAATCCCTTTAACTCCTCTCCCTGTTTTCTGTGTGTGTCGCCAGCCTGTGTCCATTCTGCTGCTGTGTCCCCTAACTCCACTGGCTCTGAGATTACCCATCAGTCTGTTATGTCGGATCTTACTGACGGCCTTTAGAAAAATCAAATTGTTTAACATCTATCATACTACTCAGATCTATTATTTCTGGTAGTTATTGCAATAATTGGATGAAATATGTCTGGAATAATGTTGACTTTGGAATATGTGCCGACTATTTAGTGTACTCTGTGTTACTGGATTTCTTTTAACTCATGCTTCTAATTCAATTTTTCCAACTGTTGAACATAGAACATAGAAAATACAGCACAGAACAGGCCCTTCGACCCACGATGTTGTGCCGAACCTTTGTCCTAGATTAATCATAGATTATCATTGAATTTGCAGTGCAGAAGGAGGCCATTCGGCCCTTTGAGTCTGCACCGGCTCTTGGAAAGAGCACCCCACCCAAACTCAACACCTCCACCCAACACCAAGGGCAATTTGGACATTAAGGGCAATTTATCAGTGGCCAATTCACCTAACCCGCACATCTTTGGACTGTGGGGGGAAACCGGAGCACCCGGAGAAAACCCACGCAGACACGGGGAGGAGGTGCAGACTCCGCACAGAGAGTGACCCAAGCCGGAATCGAACCTGGGACCATGGAGCTGTGAAGCAATTGTGCGAGCCAAATACATCTACACTATATCATTTTACCGTAATCCATGTACCTATCCAATAGCTGCTTGAAGGTCCCTAATGTTTCCGACTCAACTACTTCCACAGGCAGTGTATTCCATGCCCCCACTACTCTCTGGGTAAAGAACCTACCTCTGATATCCCTCCTGTATCTTCCACCTTTCACCTTAAATTTATGTCCCCTTGTAATGGTGTGTTCCACCCGGGGAAAAAGTCTCTGACTGTCTACTCTATCTATTCCCCTGATTATCTTATAAACCTCTATCAAGTCGCCCCTCATCCTTCTCCGCTCTAATGAGAAAAGGCCTAGCACCCTCAACCTTTCCTCGTAAGACCTACTCTCCATTCCAGGCAACATCCTGGTAAATCTTCTTTGCACCTTTTCCAGAGCTTCCACATCTTTCCTAAAATGAGGCGACCAGAACTGTACACAGTACTGCAAATGTGGCCTTACCAAAGTTTTGTACAGCTGCATCATCACCTCACGGCTCTTAAATTCAATCCCTCTGTTAATGAACGCGAGCACACCATAGGCCTTCTTCACAGCTCTATCCACTTGAGTGGCAACTTTCAAAGATGTATGAACATAGACCCCAAGATCTCTCTGCCCCTCCACATTGCCAAGAACTCTACTGTTAACCCTGTATTCCGCATTCATATTTGTCCTTCCAAAATGGACAACCTCACACTTTTCAGGGTTAAACTCCATCTCCCACTTCTCAGCCCAGCTCTGCATCCTATCAATGTATCTTTGCAGCCGACAACAGCCCTCCTTACTATCCACAACTCCACCAATCTTTGTATCGTCTGCAAATTTACTGACCCACCCTTCAACTCCCTCATCCAAGTCATTAATGAAAATCACAAATAGCAGAGGACCCAGAACTGATCCCTGCGGTACGCCACTGGTAACTGGGATCCAGGCTGAATATTTGCCATCCACCACCACTCTCTGACTTCTATCGGTTAGCCAGTTTGTTATCCAACTGGCCAAATTTCCCACTATCCCATGCCTCCTTACTTTCTGCATAAGCCTACCACGGGGAACGTTATCAAATGCCTTACTAAAATCCATGTACACTACATCCACTGCTTTACCTTCATCCACATGCTTGGTCACCTCCTCAAAGAATTCAATAAGATTTGTAAGGCAAGACCTACCCCTCACAAATCCGTGCTGACTATCCCTAATCAAGCAGTGTCTTTCCAGATACTCAGAAATCCTATCCTTCAGTACCCTTTCCATTACTTTGCCTACCACCGAAGTAAGACTAACTGGCCTGTAATTCCCAGGGTTATCCCTAGTTCCTTTTTTGAACAGGGGCACGACATTCGCCACTCTCCAATCCCCTGGTACCACCCCTGTTGACAGTGAGGATGAAAAGATAATTGCCAACGGCTCTGCAATTTCATCTCTTGCTTCCCATAGAATCCTTGGATATATCCCGTCAGGCCCGGGGGACTTGTCTATCCTCAAGTTTTTCAAAATGCCCAAAACATCTTCCTTCCTAACAAGTATTTCCTCGAGCTTACCAATCTTTTTCACACTGTCCTCTCCAACAATATCGCCCCTCTCATTTGTAAATACAGAAGAAAAGTACTCATTCAAGACCTCTCCTACCTCTTCAGACTCAATACACAATCTCCCGCTACTGTCCTTGATTGGACCTACCCTCGCTCTAGTCATTCTCATATTTCTCACATATGTGTAAAAGGCCTTGGGGTTTTCCTTGATCCTACCCGCCAAAGATTGTTCATGCCCTTTCTTAGCTCTCCTAATCCCTTTCTTCAGTTCCCTCCTGGCTATCTTGTATCCCTCCAATGCCCTGTCTGAACCTTGTTTCCTCAGCCTTACATAAGTCAACTTTTTCCTCTTAACAAGACATTCAACCTCTCTTGTCAACCATGGTTCCCTCACTCGACCATCTCTTCCCTGCCTGACAGCGACATACATATCAAGGACACGTAGCACCTGTTCCTTGAACAAGTTCCACATTTCACTTGTGTCCTTCCCTGCCAGCCTATGTTCCCAACTTATGCACTTCAATTCTTGTCTGACAACATCGTATTTACCCTTCCCCCAATTGTAAACCTTGCCCTGTTGCACGTACCTAAACCTCTCCATTACTAAAGTGAAAGTCACAGAATTGTGGTCACTATCTCCAAAATGCTCCCCCACTAACAAATCTATCACTTGCCCTGGTTCATTACCCAGTACTAAATCCAATATTGCCCCTCCTCTGGTCGGACAATCTACATACTGTGTTAGAAAAGCTTCCTGGACACACTGCACAAACACCACCCCATCCAAACTATTTGATCTAAAGAGTTTCCACTCAATATTTGGGAAGTTAAAGTCGCCCATGACTACTACCCTATGACTTCTGCACCTTTCCAAAATCTGTTTCCCAATCTGTTCCTCCACATCTCTGTTACTATTGGGGGGCCTATAGAAAACTCCTAACAAGGTGACTGCTCCTTTCCTATTTCTGACTTCAAACCATACTACCTCAATAGGGTGATACTCCTCGAACTGCCTTTCTGCAGCTGTTATACTATCTCTAATTAATAATGCCACCCCCACCTCTTTTACCACCCTCCCTAATCTTATTGAAACAGCTATAACCAGGGACCTCCAACAACCATTTCTGCCCCTCTTCTATCCAAGTTTCCGTGATGGCCACCACATCGTAGTCCCAAGTACCGATCCATGCCTTAAGTTCACCCACCTTATTCCTGATGTTTCTTGCATTGAAGTATACACACTTCAACCCATGTCCGTGCCTGCAAATACTCTCCTTTGTCAGTGTTCCCTTCCCCACTGCCTCATTACATGCTTTGGCGTCCTGAATATCGGCTACCTTAGTTACTGGACTACAAATCCGGTTCCCATTCCCCTGCCAAATTAGTTTAAACCCTCCCGAAGAGTACTAGCAAACCTCCCTCCCAGGATATTGGTGCCCCTCTGGTTCAGATGCAACCCGTCCTGCTTGTACAGGTTCCACCTTCCCCAGAATGCGCTCCAATTATCCAAATACCTGAAGCCCTCCCTCCTACACCATTCCTGCAGCCACGTGTTCAACTGCACTCTCTCCCTATTCCTAGCCTCGCTATCACGTGGCACCGGCAACAAACCAGAGATGACAACTCTGTCTGTCCTGGCTTTCAACTTCCAGCCTAACTCCCTAAACATGTTTATTGCCTCCACACCCCTTTTCCTACCTATGTCGTTGGTACCAATGTGCACCACGACTTCTGGCTGCTCCCCCTCCCCCTTAAGGATCCTGACGACACGATCCGAAACATCCCTGGCCCTGCCACCCGGGAGGCAACATACCTTCCGGGAGTCTCGCTCGCGACCACAGAATCTCCTATCTATTCCCCTAACCATTGAATCTCCTACAACTATTGCTTTTCTATTCTCCCCCCTTCCCTTCTGAGCCCCAGAGCCAGACTCCGTGCCAGAGACCTGACCGCTAGGGCCTTCCCCCGGTAGGTCATCCCCCCCAACAGCATCCAAAATGGTATACTTGTTTTGAAGGGGAACGGCCACGAAGGATCCCTGCACTGTCTGCCTGTTTGTTTTTTTCCCCCTGACTGTAACCCAGCTATTCTTGTCCTGTACCTTGGGTGTGGTTACCTCCCTGTAACTCTTCTCAATCACCCCCTCTGCCTCCCGGATGATCCGAAGTTCATCCAGCTTCAGCTCCAGTTCCCTAACACGGTCTTTGAGGAGCTGAAGTTGGGTGCACTTCCCGCAGGTATAGTCAGTGGGGGCACCGGTGGTATCCCTCACAACCCACATCCTACAGGAGAAGCATGTAACTGGCCTAGCCTCCATCCCCTCTTACCTTACAGAATATAGCTGCTGTGTGGACTAACTAGATCTCCGACTCTGCTCCCAGTCAGCTACACTTCCTGTAAACTCCTGGCTCTCTTCGCACTCTTTGCGGAAATGTCGGAAACAAATGAAAGGAGCACCTTACTCCCTCCTCACCTAACTCCCTCGGTCACCAAACTCTCAATATCGCACTCAAAAAGCACGAAATTCAGCACTCTGTGCAAAAAAAAAAAAAAAATGACATTCTTACTGGACGATTTGATTATATTCTGTTCTAAGTTCAAGAATAACAGAGACCGACTTCTGCTTCTCAATTCTTTGGTAATTATTCTGATGGTCATCAGTGAATAGATAATATTGTCTCTGCTGTTTCTGTCTTTTTTATGAATATTTGTTGTTGAAATCCATCCGCCTCCAGTGATCTCCCTCTACCTGGACCCACCCTCTGGCCTCCTATCAGCTCTTGATCTTTTCATTGAGATCTGTCAGTGCGACATCGACCGCCTCAATTTCTCTGTGCCTCTCACCAACTCTATCCTGACTCACTCTAAACTTGCTCCAAACCTCTCTCGAATATCCAACCCTGGCCTGGTGATCTAAGCTGCTCACAAGGGTGGTGTCATTATTGTCTGGTGTACTGACCTCTTCCTCACAGAGGCTGACCGTCAGCTCTCAGGCACAGCCTGGTACCTCCCCCTGGACCAGCAGCACACCACCAAACATCAGGATATTGTTTCCAGGACTTTCACTGACCTCGTTGACTCTGGATATCTTCTGTCCTCAGCCTGGGACAGCATTGTCCCACAATCCCCACACATCCTGCATCAACCTCCCGCTTCTACCTCCTTCCCAAAATCCACAAACAGGAAAGTCCCAGTGCACCCATTATTTCGGCCTGTTCCAGCCCCACCAAGATCATTTCTTCCGATCTTGATTCCATCCGCTTTACCCTGTTCAGCCCCTTCCCAAAGACAGTGGTGTCACAGTGACACAGTGGTTTGCACTGCTGCCTCACAGCAGCAGGATCCCGAAATCAATTCCTACCTTGGGTGACTGTCTGTGTGGAGACTGCACTTTTTCTCCGTGTCTGCGTGGGTTTCCTCCGGGTCTCCGGTTACCTCCCATAGTCCAGGTTAGGTGGATTGAAACTGAAAATTGAAATTGAAAATCGCTTATTGTCACAAGTAGGCTTCAAATGAAGTTACTGTGAAAAGCCCCTAGTCGCCACATTCCGGTGCCTGTTCGGGGAGGCTGTTACGGTAATCGAACCGTGCTGCTGGCCTGCCTTTGTCTGCTTTCAAAGCCAGCGATTTAGCCCTGTGCTAAACAGCCCCTGGATTGGCCACGCTAAATTACTCCGTAGTGTCCAAAAAGATGTGTAGGTTAAATTAAGGGGTTAATGAGATAGGCGGGGGAGTGAGCTTGGTTGAGGTTCTCTTTCAGAGGTTCGGTACAGACTTAATGGGCCGAATGGCCTCCTTCTGCACTGTGGGGATTCTATGATTCCTGATTCCTCTGGTGTCGCATGTCAAATAAACAAGGTCCATTTACCTGGCCCTAACCGCCTAATCTTCACAATGGATGTCCAATCCCTCTGCACCTCCGTTCCCCAACACGAGGGTTGTGTACAGATCCTCATACCCTGCTTCCTGTAAAGACTGCATCTCATTCTCCCACTTTCTCCGCCTCCATCGCCTCTGTTCTGATGCTGGCGTGTTCGAAAATAGCCCCCCTGGCATGTCTGTCTTTTCCTTAACCTGGCCCCACCACCTTCCTTTGTTAACAGGGCTCTCAATCGTGTTCAATTCACTTCTCACACCTCTGTCCTCACACATCCCCCTCCCTCCCGGAAACATGATAGGGTTCCCCTCCTCACTTTCCACACCATCAGCCTTCTCATTGAAAGGAAAATCCTCGATTTCTGCCAACTCCAGCATGATGTCACCACCAAACACATCTTCACCTCTCTCCAACCACCCCCCTCAATGTCTGCATTCCTCAGGTACCGCTCCCTCCCCCTTGTCCACTTCCCCCTCACACCCCACACCCCTTTCCCTTCCCCCAGCACCTTCCCCTGAAATCACAGACGGTGCAACAACTGTCCCTTTACCTCCTCCCGTCTCCCGGTTCTCAGCAGCAAACTCTCCTTTCTGGGGAAGCAGCGTTTCACTTCTGTGCCTTCAGTTTGTTCTCCTGTATTCGCTGCTGCCAATACCGTCTCCTCTACATTGGGGAGACTAAACGCAGACTGGGAGGCTGCTTTGTGGAACACCTTCACTCAGCCCACAGCATGGCCCCAGCCTTCCTGTTGTGGCCATGTGAACTCAGCACCTTGCGCTCGGGCCCACATGTCTGTCCTTGGCCTGCTGCCAGAATGCAGTGAAGCCCAACGCAAGCTGGAGGAGCAACATCTCATCGTCCAATTTGGATGTTAGTTACAGGATGTAACTTTAATTTAAACAACTTTATTCTGGGAACTTTCTCCTCCATCTTAACGCTCTTGTTTTGGAATGTTCCTACTTTTTTGTTGAATGCAATGAGTCCGAATCTGGAGAGAGTCTATTCCGGCCAAGTGAACCCTGGGGAATGTCCAATGCCGGAGCGGGAATATTCCTGAGAAAAGCTTGGCAGGGATTCTTTCCAAACAGGGAGAGGATGGATTCCTGGGAACAGTGATGTTGGGATGTTCCAGACATGGCAATGGGGGATTCCCGGGAGCGGGTGCTTTACGAATGACTAAACCTGGGAGGGATGATCCCTCGGGATGTTCTGGAGGCTGGACAGACTCTATTCTGGACAGGCTGGGCTGCACGGTAGCACACTGGTTGGCACAGTTGATTCACAGCTCCAGGGTCCCAGGTTCGATTCCCGGCTTGGGTCACTGTCTGTGCGGAGTCTGCACTTTCTCACCCGTGTCTGCGTGGGTTTCCTCCGGGTGCTCCGGTTTCCTCCCACAGTCCAAAGATGTGCGGGTTAGGTGGATTGGCCAAGATAAATTGTGTTTAGTTTCCAAACGATTTTGATGGGGTCACTGGGTTATGGGGATGGGGTGAGCTGAACTGGTTTTCTCTTTCCAAGGGCCGGTGCAGACTCGATGGGCCGAATGGCCTCCTTTTGCACTGTACATTCTATATTTCTATTCCTCCCATGGTGATGAAGTGGGAAGGTCCCGCGTTTGTTTTATTTTTTTCCATTGATCGTGGAATATTCAAATAAACCAGGAGTGGGGTCCAACCCCATCAGAAATCCAGTCCAGGGAACGGTCCAATCCGGGGTGTGGTCCAATAATTGAGCTGGGATGACAATCTCTGGTATGTTTGTATCCGGTTTGGGAAACCTGGCCGGCCTGAGTGAATCCTGTAAATCAGACTAAATGAGAAATGTAACCTCTCCCAAAGGTCTCTGAATTATAAACATTTTCCTCCCACTGCCATCAAACTGACAGGGCTGCAATTCACACTTTCCCCCCATTCCCCACCTTTAACACTGGAGTTACATTTCCTACTCCCCTCTCTGCAATGTTAATCTCTTTGCCCACTCCTCTCCCCACACCCCCACCCACCCACTGTCCATTATATTGATGCTGCAATTGTGTCCTGGTTCAGACAGGGAGATTCATTACCCAGTAATTTCCCGCGTCTCTCCTTTCTCTCTCTGACAGTTAATATACTGGGAATTGTGATTCTGTGTCGGGGGAAGTGTGGCCTCTCTACCTGCACCACTCGCTACCTGGTGGCCATGGCAATGGCGGATCTGCTGTTTATTATCACTAACCCCATACTGAACAGGATCAATGTTTATTATTTCCCCCGGAGTTTCCTGTCCCTCACCCCTGTGTGTAGTGTTAACTCTGTCCTGCGGGCTGCAGCCACGGACTGTTCTGTCTGGTTCACCCTCACTTTCTCCTTTGATCGATTTGTGGCCATTCGCTGCCAGAAACTGAAAAGTAAATATTGCACCGGGATAACTGCGGCTGTGGTTCTGTCCACAAGCGGCCTCCTGCTCTGTGTGAAAAACATCCCCCGGTACTTTACATTCGAACCTGGGGGGATAATCGACAATGTCCAGTGGTTCTGCGTCACAAAGAGCAGCGTCGTCACTGACCCGGGATGGGGTGGGTATCACTGGTTTTCTCAGGTTTTAACCCCATTGGTGCCGTTCTTCTCAATCCTGTTGACCAACGCTCTGACAGTCAGACACATTTTACTCAGCAGTCGGGTCCGGAAGGCACTGAGGGCCCAGAGTCAGGGAGACAATCGCAGCGACCCAGAGATGGAGAGCAGAAGGAAGTCAATGATTTTACTCTTCAGCATCTCCGGAACGTTCATCCTCCTCTGGACCGTGTCTGTTATTAAATTTTTCTATATCGATGTGAGAGGATTATATTACCTCACCCTTCCTCAATATACTTTACAACAAGTCGGATAGATGCTGCAGGATTTAAATTGCTGCACAAACACATTTATTTATGTGGTGACTCAGTCCAGGTTCAGGGAGCAGATCAAGGTCGGGGTGAAATATCCGGTTACATCAATTATTAAATTAATGAGAAAATAAAACTGACTGAAAACCCCTCAGCCAATCAGGAGCTCCAGCCGCTGACTAACAGTCGCTCAGCCAATCAGGAGCTTCAGCCGCTAACTGACAGTCTCTCAGCCAATCAGGAGCTCCAGCCGCTAACTGACAGTCAATCAGCCAATCAGGAGCCCCAACCGCTGACTGTCAGCCTCTCAGCCAATCAGGAGATCCAGCCGCTGACTGACAGCCTCTCAGCCAATCAGGAGCTCCAGCCGCTGACTGACAGTCTCTCAGCCAATCAGGAGCTCTAGCCGCTGACTGACAGTCTCTCAGCCAATCAGGAGCTCCAGCCGCTGACTGACAGCCTCTCAGCCAATCAGGAGCTCCAGCCGCTGACTGACAGTCTCTCAGCCAATCAGGAGCCCCGACCGCTGACTGACAGTCTCTCAGCCAATCAGGAGCTCCAGCCGCTGACTGACAGCCTCTCAGCCAATCAGGAGCCCCAACCGCTGACTGACAGCCTCTCAGCCAATCAGGAGCTCCAGCCGCTGACTGACAGCCTCTCAGCCAATCAGGAGCTCCAGCCGCTGACTGACAGCCTCTCAGCCAATCAGGAGCTCCAGCCGCTGACTGACAGCCTCTCAGCCAATCAGGAGCTCCAGGCGCTGACTGACAGTCTCTCAGCCAATCAGGAGCTCCAGCCGCTGACTGACAGCCTCTCTGCCAATCAGGAGCTCCAGCCGCTACGAACAGCCACATAGCCAATCAGGAGCTCCAGCCGCTTACTGAAACCATCTCAGCCAATCAGGAGCTCTAGCCGCTGACTGACAGTCTCTCAGCCAATCAGTATCTCCTGGCGCTGACTGACAGCCTCTCAGCCAATCAGGAGCTGGGTCTGGGGCGTGGGGAGCACTGACAGTGCTGGCTGTGCGGTGGGAGCACTGACAGTGCTGACTGTATGGGGGAGCACTGACAGTGCTGGCTGTTTGGGGGAGCACTGACAGTGCTGGCTGTGTGGTGGGAGCACTGACAGTGCTGGCTGTGTGGTGGGAGCACTGACAGTGCTGGCTGTGTGGGGGAGCACTGACAGTGCTGGCTGTGTGGTGGGAGCACTGACAGTGCTGGTTGTGTGGGGGGAGCACTGACAGTGCTGGCTGTGTGGGGGGAGCACTGACAGTGCTGTCTGTGTGGTGGGAGCACTGACAGTGCTTGCTGTGTGGGGGAGCACTGACAGTGCTGGCTGTGTGGGGGGGGCACTGACAGTGCTGGTTGTGTGGTGGGAGCACTGACAGTGCTGGGTGTGCGGGGGGAGCACTGACAGTGCTGGCTGTGTGGGGGGAGCACTGACAGTGCTGGCTGTGTGGTGGGAGCACTGACAGTGCTGGCTGTGTGCGGGGAGCACTGACAGTGCTGGCTGTGTCGGGGAGCACTGACAGTGCTGGCTGTGTGGTGGGAGCACTGACAGTGGTGGCTGTGTGGGGAGCACTGACAGTGCTGGCTCTGTGGGGGAGCACTGACAGTGCTGGCTGTGTGGGGGAGCACTGACAGTGCTGACTGTGTGGGGAGCACTGACAGTGCTGGCTCTGTGGGGGAGCACTGACAGTGCTGGCTGTGTGGGGGAGCACTGACTGTGCTGGCTGTGTGGGGGGAGCACTGACAGTGCTGGCTGTGTGGTGGGAGAACTGACAGTGCAGGCTGTGTGGGGGAGCACTGACAGTGCTGGTTGTGTGGTGGGAGCACTGACAGTGCTGGCTGTGTGGGGGAGCACCGGCAGTGCTGGCTGTGTGGGGGGAGCACTGACAGTGCTGGCTGTGTGGGGTGAGCAATGACAGTGCTGGCTGTGTGGTGGGAGCACTGACAGTGCTGGCTGTGTGTGGGGAGGACTGACAGTGCTGGCTGTGTGGGGCGAACTCTGACAGTGCTGGCTCTGTGGGGAGCACTCACAGTGCTGGCTGTGTGGGGTGAGCACTGACAGTGCTGGCTGTGGGGTGGGAGCACTGACAGTGCTGGTTGTGTGGTGGGAGCACTGACAGTGCTGGCTGTGTAGGGGGAGCACTGACAGTGGTGGCTGTGTGGGGGCAGCACTGACAGTGCTGGCTGTATGGGGGAGCACTGACAGTGCTGGCTGTGTGGGGTGAGCACTGACAGTGCTGGCTGTGTGGTGGGAGCACTGACAGTGCTGGCTGTGTGGGGGGAGAACTGACAGTGCTGGCTGGGGGGGGGCACTGACAGTGCTGGCTGTGTGCGGGGAGCACTGACAGTGCTGGCTGTGGGGTGGGAGCACTGGCAGTGCTGGCTGTGTGGTGGGAGCGCTGACAGTGCTGGCTGTGTGGTGGGAGCACTGACAGTGCTGGCTGTGTGGTGGGAGCACTGGCAGTGCTGGCTGTGTGTGGGGAGCACTGACAGTGCTGGCTGTGTGGGGGAGCGCTGACAGTGCTGGCTGTGTGGTGGGAGCACTGACAGTGCTGGCTGTGTGGTGGGACCACTGACAGTGCTGGCTGTGTGGGGGGAGCACTGACAGTGCTGGCTGTGTGGTGGGAGCACTGACAGTGCTGGCTGTGTGGTGGGAGAACTGACAGTGCAGGCTGTGTGGGGGAGCACTGACAGTGCTGGCTGTGTGGGGGGATCACTGACAGTGCTGGCTGTGTGGGGGAGCACTGACAGTGCTGGCTGTGTGGTGGGAGCACTGACAGTGCTGGCTGTGTGGGGTGAGCACTGACAGTGCTGGCTGTGCGGGGGGAGCACTGACAGTGCTGGCTGTGTGGGGGGAGCACTGACAGTGCTGGCTGTGTGGTGGGAGCACTGACAGTGGTGGCTGTGTGGGGAGCACTGACAGTACTGGCTGCGTGGTGGGAACACTGACAGTGCTGGCTCTGTGGGGGAGCACTGACAGTGCTGGCTGTGTGGGGGAGCACTGACAGTGCTGACTGTGTGGGGAGCACTGACAGTGCTGGCTCTGTGGGGGAGCACTGACAGTGCTGGCTGTGTGGGGGAGCACTGACTGTGCTGGGTGTGTGGGGGGAGCACTGACAGTGCTGGCTGTGTGGTGGGAGAACTGACAGTGCAGGCTGTGTGGGGGGAGCACTGACAGTGCTGGCTGTGTGGGGTGAGCAATGACAGTGCTGGCTGTGTGGTGGGAGCACTGACAGTGCTGGCTGTGTGGGGGAGCACTGACAGTGCTGGCTGTGGGGGAGCACTGACAGTGCTGGCTGTGTGCGGGGAGCACTGACAGTGCTGGCTGTGTGGGGGAGCACTGACAGTGCTGGCTGTGTGGTGGGAGCACTGACAGTGCTGGCTGTGTGGTGGGAGCACTGACAGTGCTGGCTGTGTGGGGGAGCACTGACAGTGCTGGCTGTGTGGTGGGAGCACTGACAGTGCTGGTTGTGTGGGGGGAGCACTGACAGTGCTGGCTGTGTGGGGGGAGCACTGACAGTGCTGTCTGTGTGGTGGGAGCACTGACAGTGCTTGCTGTGTGGGGGAGCACTGACAGTGCTGGCTGTGTGGGGGGGGCACTGACAGTGCTGGTTGTGTGGTGGGAGCACTGACAGTGCTGGGTGTGCGGGGGGAGCACTGACAGTGCTGGCTGTGTGGGGGGAGCACTGACAGTGCTGGCTGTGTGGTGGGAGCACTGACAGTGCTGGCTGTGTGCGGGGAGCACTGACAGTGCTGGCTGTGTCGGGGAGCACTGACAGTGCTGGCTGTGTGGTGGGAGCACTGACAGTGGTGGCTGTGTGGGGAGCACTGACAGTGCTGGCTCTGTGGGGGAGCACTGACAGTGCTGGCTGTGTGGGGGAGCACTGACAGTGCTGACTGTGTGGGGAGCACTGACAGTGCTGGCTCTGTGGGGGAGCACTGACAGTGCTGGCTGTGTGGGGGAGCACTGACTGTGCTGGCTGTGTGGGGGGAGCACTGACAGTGCTGGCTGTGTGGTGGGAGAACTGACAGTGCAGGCTGTGTGGGGGAGCACTGACAGTGCTGGTTGTGTGGTGGGAGCACTGACAGTGCTGGCTGTGTGGGGGAGCACCGGCAGTGCTGGCTGTGTGGGGGGAGCACTGACAGTGCTGGCTGTGTGGGGTGAGCAATGACAGTGCTGGCTGTGTGGTGGGAGCACTGACAGTGCTGGCTGTGTGTGGGGAGGACTGACAGTGCTGGCTGTGTGGGGCGAACTCTGACAGTGCTGGCTCTGTGGGGAGCACTCACAGTGCTGGCTGTGTGGGGTGAGCACTGACAGTGCTGGCTGTGGGGTGGGAGCACTGACAGTGCTGGTTGTGTGGTGGGAGCACTGACAGTGCTGGCTGTGTGGGGGGAGCACTGACAGTGGTGGCTGTGTGGGGGCAGCACTGACAGTGCTGGCTGTATGGGGGAGCACTGACAGTGCTGGCTGTGTGGGGTGAGCACTGACAGTGCTGGCTGTGTGGTGGGAGCACTGACAGTGCTGGCTGTGTGGGGGGAGAACTGACAGTGCTGGCTGGGGGGGGGCACTGACAGTGCTGGCTGTGTGCGGGGAGCACTGACAGTGCTGGCTGTGGGGTGGGAGCACTGGCAGTGCTGGCTGTGTGGTGGGAGCGCTGACAGTGCTGGCTGTGTGGTGGGAGCACTGACAGTGCTGGCTGTGTGGTGGGAGCACTGGCAGTGCTGGCTGTGTGTGGGGAGCACTGACAGTGCTGGCTGTGTGGGGGAGCGCTGACAGTGCTGGCTGTGTGGTGGGAGCACTGACAGTGCTGGCTGTGTGGTGGGACCACTGACAGTGCTGGCTGTGTGGGGGGAGCACTGACAGTGCTGGCTGTGTGGTGGGAGCACTGACAGTGCTGGCTGTGTGGTGGGAGAACTGACAGTGCAGGCTGTGTGGGGGAGCACTGACAGTGCTGGCTGTGTGGGGGGATCACTGACAGTGCTGGCTGTGTGGGGGAGCACTGACAGTGCTGGCTGTGTGGTGGGAGCACTGACAGTGCTGGCTGTGTGGGGTGAGCACTGACAGTGCTGGCTGTGCGGGGGGAGCACTGACAGTGCTGGCTGTGTGGGGGGAGCACTGACAGTGCTGGCTGTGTGGTGGGAGCACTGACAGTGGTGGCTGTGTGGGGAGCACTGACAGTACTGGCTGCGTGGTGGGAACACTGACAGTGCTGGCTCTGTGGGGGAGCACTGACAGTGCTGGCTGTGTGGGGGAGCACTGACAGTGCTGACTGTGTGGGGAGCACTGACAGTGCTGGCTCTGTGGGGGAGCACTGACAGTGCTGGCTGTGTGGGGGAGCACTGACTGTGCTGGGTGTGTGGGGGGAGCACTGACAGTGCTGGCTGTGTGGTGGGAGAACTGACAGTGCAGGCTGTGTGGGGGGAGCACTGACAGTGCTGGCTGTGTGGGGTGAGCAATGACAGTGCTGGCTGTGTGGTGGGAGCACTGACAGTGCTGGCTGTGTGGGGGAGCACTGACAGTGCTGGCTGTGGGGGAGCACTGACAGTGCTGGCTGTGTGCGGGGAGCACTGACAGTGCTGGCTGTGTGGGGGAGCACTGACAGTGCTGGCTGTGTGGGGGGAGCACTGACAGTGCTGGCTGTGTGATGGGAGCACTGGCAGTGCTGGCTGTGTGGTGGGAGCACTGGCAGTGCTGGCTGTGTGGGGGGAGCACTGACAGTGCTGGCTGTGTGTTGGGAGCACCGACAGTGCTGGCTGTGTGGGGTGAGCACTGACAGTGCTGGCTGTGTGGGGGGAGCACTGACAGTGCTGGCTGTGTGGGGGGATCACTAAAAGGGCTGGCTGTGTGGGGGAGCACTGACAGTGCTGGCTTTGTGGTGGGAGCACTGACAGTGCTGGCTGTGTGGTGGGAGCACGGGCAGTGCTGGCTGTGTGGTGGGAGCACTGGCAGTGCTGGCTGTGTGGGGGGAGCACTGACAGTGCTGGCTGTGTGGGGAGCACTGACAGTGCTGGCTGTGCGGTGGGAGCACATTTATTTATGTGGTGATTCAGTCCAGGTTCAGGGAGCAGATCAAGATCGCGGTGAAATATCCGGTTGCATCAATTATTAAATTAATGAGAAAATAAAACTGACTGAAAGCCCCTCAGCCAATCAGGAGTTCCAACCGCTGACTGACTGTCTCTCAGCCAATCAGGAGCTCCAGCCGCTGACTGACAGTCTCTCAGCCTATCAGTATCTCCTGGCGCTGACTGACAGCCTCTCAGCCAATCAGGAGCTGGGTCTGGGGCGTGGGGAACACTGACAGTGCTGGCTGTGTGGTGGGAGCACTGACAGTGCTGGCTGTGTGGGGGAGCACAGACAGTGCTGGCTGTGTGGGGGAGCGCTGACAGTGCTGGCTGTGTGGTGGGAGCACTGTTAGTGCTGGCTGTGTGGTGGGAGCACTGACAGTGCTGGCTGTGTGGGGGAGCGCTGACAGTGCTGGCAGTGTGGTGGGAGCAATGACAGTGCTGGCTGTGTGGTGGGAGCACTGACAGTGGTGGCTGTGTGGGGAGCACTGACAGTGCTGGCTGCGTGGTGGGAACACTGACAGTGCTGGCTCTGTGGGGGAGCACTGACAGTGCTGGCTATGTGGAAGAGCACTGACAGTGCTGGCTGTGTGGGGAGCACTGACAGTGCTGGCTCTGTGGGGGAGCACTGACAGTGCTGGCTGTGTGGGGGAGCACTGACTGTGCTGGCTGTGTGGGGGGAGCACTGACAGTGCTGGCTGTGTGGTGGGAGAACTGGCAGTGCAGGCTGTGTGGGGGAGCACTGACAGTGCTGGTTGTGTGGTGGGAGCACTGACAGTGCTGGCTGTGTGGGGGAGCACTGACAGTGCTGGCTGTGTGGGGGGAGCACTGACAGTGTTGGCTGTGTGGGGTGAGCACTGACAGTGCTGGCTGTGTGGTGGGAGCACTGACAGTGCTGGCTGTGTGGGGGGAGCACTGACAGTGCTGGCTGTGGGGGAGCACTGACAGTGCTGGCTGTGTGCGGGGAGCACTGACAGTGCTGGCTGTGTGGGGAGCACTGACAGTGCTGGCTGTGTGGGGGGAGCACTGACAGTGCTGGCTGTGTGGGGTGAGCACTGACAGTGCTGGCTGTGTGGTGGGAGCACTGACAGTGCTGGCTGTGTGGGGTGAGCACTGACAGTGCTGGCTGTGCGGGGGGAGCACTGACAGTGCTGGCTGTGTGGGGGGAGCACTGACAGTGCTGGCTGTGTGGTGGGAGCACTGACAGTGCTGGCTGTGTGCGGGGAGCACTGACAGTGCTGGCTGTGTCGGGGAGCACTGACAGTGCTGGCTGTGTGGTGGGAGCACTGACAGTGGTGGCTGTGTGGGGAGCACTGACAGTACTGGCTGCGTGGTGGGAACACTGACAGTGCTGGCTCTGTGGGGGAGCACTGACAGTGCTGGCTGTGTGGGGGAGCACTGACAGTGCTGACTGTGTGGGGAGCACTGACAGTGCTGGCTCTGTGGGGGAGCACTGACAGTGCTGGCTGTGTGGGGGAGCACTGACTGTGCTGGCTGTGTGGGGCGAGCACTGACAGTGCTGGCTGTGTGGTGGGAGAACTGACAGTGCAGGCTGTGTGGGGGAGCACTGACAGTGCTGGTTGTGTGGTGGGAGCACTGACAGTGCTGGCTGTGTGGGGGAGCACCGGCAGTGCTGGCTGTGTGGGGGGAGCACTGACAGTGCTGGCTGTGTGGGGTGAGCAATGACAGTGCTGGCTGTGTGGTGGGAGCACTGACAGTGCTGGCTGTGTGGGGGAGCACTGACAGTGCTGGCTGTGTGGGGGAGCGCTGACAGTGCTGGCTGTGTGGTGGGAGCACTGTTAGTGCTGGCTGTGTGGTGGGAGCACTGACAGTGCTGGCTGTGTGGGGGAGCGCTGACAGTGCTGGCAGTGTGGTGGGAGCACTGACAGTGCTGGCTGTGTGGTGGGAGCACTGACAGTGGTGGCTGTGTGGGGAGCACTGACAGTGCTGGCTGCGTGGTGGGAACACTGACAGTGCTGGCTCTGTGGGGAGCACTGACAGTGCTGGCTATGTGGAAGAGCACTGACAGTGCTGGCTGTGTGGGGAGCACTGACAGTGCTGGCTCTGTGGGGGAGAACTGACAGTGCTGGCTGTGTGGGGGAGCACTGACTGTGCTGGCTGTGTGGGGGGAGCACTGACAGTGCTGGCTGTGTGGTGGGAGAACTGGCAGTGCAGGCTGTGTGGGGGAGCACTGACAGTGCTGGTTGTGTGGTGGGAGCACTGACAGTGCTGGCTGTGTGGAGGAGCACTGACAGTGCTGGCTGTGTGGGGTGAGCACTGACAGTGCTGGCTCTGTGGTGGGAGCACTGACAGTGCTGGCTGTGTGGGGGGAGCACTGACAGTGCTGGCTGTAGGGGAGCACTGACAGTGCTGGCTGTGTGCGGGGAGCACTGACAGTGCTGGCTGTGTGGGGGAGCACTGACAGTGCTGGCTGTGTGGGGGGGAGCACTGACAGTGCTGGCTGTGTGGGGTGAGCACTGACAGTGCTGGCTGTGTGGTGGGAGCACTGACAGTGCTGGCTGTGTGGGGTGAGCACTGACAGTGCTGGCTGTGCGGGGGGAGCACTGACAGTGCTGGCTGTGTGGGGGGAGCACTGACAGTGCTGGCTGTGTGGTGGGAGCACTGACAGTGCTGGCTGTGTGCGGGGAGCACTGACAGTGCTGGCTGTGTCGGGGAGCACTGACAGTGCTGGCTGTGTGGTGGGAGCACTGACAGTGGTGGCTGTGTGGGGAGCACTGACAGTACTGGCTGCGTGGTGGGAACACTGACAGTGCTGGCTCTGTGGGGGAGCACTGACAGTGCTGGCTGTGTGGGGGAGCACTGACAGTGCTGACTGTGTGGGGAGCACTGACAGTGCTGGCTCTGTGGGGGAGCACTGACAGTGCTGGCTGTGTGGGGGAAGCACTGACTGTGCTGGCTGTGTGGGGGGAGCACTGACAGTGCTGGCTGTGTGGTGGGAGAACTGACAGTGCAGGCTGTGTGGGGGGAGCACTGACAGTGCTGGCTGTATGGGGTGATCAATGACAGTGCTGTCTGTGTGGTGGGAGCACTGACAGTGCTGGCTGTGTGGGGGAGCACTGACAGTGCTGGCTGTGGGGGAGCACTGACAGTGCTGGCTGTGTGCGGGGAGCACTGACAGTGCTGGCTGTGTGGGGGAGCACTGACAGTGCTGGCTGTGTGGGGGGAGCACTGACAGTGCTGGCTGTGTGGGGTGAGCACTGACAGTGCTGGCTGTGTGGTGGGAGCACTGACAGTGCTGGCTGTGTGGTGGGAGCACGGGCAGTGCTGGATGTGTGGTGGGAGCACTGGCAGTGCTGGCTGTGTGGGGGAGCACTGACAGCGCTGGCTGTGTGGGGAGCACTGACAGTGCTGGCTGTGTGGTGGGAGCACTAACAGTGCTGGCTGTGTGTGGGGAGGACTGACAGTGCTGGCTGTGTGGGGCGAACTCTGACAGTGCTGGCTCTGTGGGGGAGCACTGACAGTGCTGGCTGTGTGGGGGAAGCACTGACAGTGCTGGCTGTGTAGGGGAGCACGGGCAGTGCTGGCTGTGTGAGGGGAGCACTGACAGTGATGGCTGTGTGGGGGGGGGGGCACTGACAGTGCTGGATTTGTGGTGGGAGCACTGACAGTGCTGGCTGTGTGGTGGAGCTCTGACAGTGCTGGTTGTGTGGTGGGAGCACTGACAGGGCTAGCTGTATGGGTGGAGGACTGACAGTGCTGGCTCTGTGGGGGAGCACTGACAGTGCTGGCTGTGTGAGGGGAGCACTGACAGTGCTGGCTGTGTAGGGGAGCACTGGCAGTGCTGGCTGTGTGGGGGGAGCACTGACAGTGCTGGCTGGGTGGGGGGAGCACTGACAGTGCTGGTTGTGTGGGGGATCACTGACAGTGCTGGCTGTGTGGGGGAGCACTGACAGTGCTGGCTGTGCGGTGGGAGCACTGACAGTGCTGGCTGTGTGGTGGGAGCACTGACAGTGCTGGCTGTGTGGGGGAGCTCTGACAGTGCTGGCTGTGTGGGGGAGCACTGACAGTGCTGGCTGTGTGGGGGGAGCACTGACAGTGCTGGGTGTGGGGGGGGAGCACTGACAGTGCTGGCTGTGTGGTGGGAGAACTGACAGTGCTGGCTGTGTGGGGGAGCACTGACAGTGCTGGCTGTGTGGGGGGATCAGTGACAGTGCTGGCTGTGTGGGGGAGCACTGACACGCTGGCTGTGCGGGGGAGCACTGACAGTGCTGGTTGTGTCGTGGGAGCACTGACAGTGCTGGCTGTGTGGGGGGAGCACTGACAGTGCTGGCTGTGTGGGGGGGTACTGACATTGCTGGCTGTATGGCGGAGCACTGACAGTGCTGGCTGTGTGGGGTGAGCACTGACAGTGCTGGCTGTGTGGTGGGAGCACTGACAGTGCTGGCTGTGTGGGGGAGCACTGACAGTGCTGGCTGTGGGGGGAGCACTGACAGTGCTTGCTGTGTGCGGGAAGCACTGACAGTGCTGGCAGTGTGGGGAGCACTCACAGTGCTGGCTGTGTGGGGTGAGCACTGACAGTGCTGGCTGTGGGGTGGGAGCACTGACAGTGCTGGCTGTGTGGTGGGAGCACTGACAGTGCTGGCTGTGTGGTGGGAGCACTGACAGTGCTGGCTGTGTGTTCGGAGCACTGACAGTGCTGGCTGTGTTGGTGGAGCACTGGCAGTGCTTGCTGTGTGATGGGAGCACTGGCAGTGCCGGCTGTGTGGTGGGAGCACTGGCAGTGCTGGCTGTGTGGGGGAGCACTGACAGTGCTGGCTGTGTGTTGGGAGCACTGACAGTGCTGGCTGTGTGGGGTGAGCACTGACAGTGCTGGCTGTGTGGGGGAGCACTGACAGTGCTGGCTGTGTGGGGGGATCACTGGAAGGGCTGGCTGTGTGGGGGAGCACTGACAGTGCTGGCTGTGTGGTGGGAGCACTGACAGTGCTGGCTGTGTGGTGGGAGCACGGGCAGTGCTGGCTGTGTGGTGGGAGCACTGGCAGTGCTGGCTGTGTGGGGGGAGCACCGACAGTGCTGGCTGTGTGGGGAGCACTGACAGTGCTGGCTGTGCGGTGGGAGCACATTTATTTATGTGGTGACTCAGTCCAGTTTCAGGGAGCAGATCAAGATCGAGGTGAAATATCCGGTTGCATCAATTATTAAATTAATGAGAAAATAAAACTGACTGAAAGCCCCTCAGCCAATCAGGAGTTCCAACCGCTGACTGACAGTCTCTTAGCCAATCAGGAGCTCCAGCCGCTGACTGACAGTCTCTCAGCCTATCAGTATCTCCTGGCGCTGACTGACAGCCTCTCAGCCAATCAGGAGCTGGGTCTGGGGCGTGGGGAACACTGACAGTGCTGGCTGTGTGGTGGGAGCACTGACAGTTTTGGCTGTGTGAGGGGAGCACTGACAGTGCTGGCTGTGTAGGGGGAGCACTGGCAGTACTGACTGTGTGGGGGGAGCACTGACAGTGCTGGCTGGGTGGGGGAGCACTGACAGTGCTGGTTGTGTGGGGGGATCACTGACAGTTCTGGCTGTGTGGGGTAGCACTGGCAGTGCTGGCTGTGTGGGGGAGCACTGACAGTGCTGGCTGTGTGGGGGAGCACTGACAGTGCTGGCTGTGTGGTGGGAGCACTGACAGTGCTGGCTGTGTGGTGGGAGCACTGACAGTGCTGGCTGTGTGGGGGAGCTCTGACAGTGCTGGCTGTGTGGGGGAGCACTGACAGTGTTGGCTGTGGTGGGAGCACTGACAGTGCTGGCTGTGTGGGGGGAATACTGACAGTGCTGGATGTGTGGGGGAGCACTGACAGTGCTGGCTGTGTGGAGGGAGCACTGACAGTGCTGGCTGTGTGGTGGGAGCACTGACAGTGCTGGCTGTGTGGGGGGAGCACTGACAGTGCTGGCTGTGTGGGGAGCACTGGCAGTGCTGGCTGTGTGTTGGGAGCACTGACAGTGCTGGCTGTGTGGGGGAGCACTGACAGTGCTGGCTGTGTGGTGGGAGCACTGACATTGCTGGCTGTTGTGACGAGGCACTGGCAGTGATGGCTGTGTGGGTGGAGCACTGACAGTGCTGGCTGTGTGGGGGAGCACTGACAGTGCTGGCTGTGTGGGGGGAGCACTGACAGTGATGGCTGTGTCGGTGGAGCACAGGCAGTGCTGGCTGTGGGATGGCTCTGAACTGACATAACCTGTCCATTGTGAACTGACATAAAATGGCCACCGTGAACTGACATAAAATGGCTGCCGTGAACTGACATAAAATGGCCAACGTGAACTGACATAACATGGCCACCGTGAACTGACATAAAATGGCCATTGCGAGCTGACATAAAATGCTCCCCTTCAACCAATATAAAATGACCACCGTGAACTGACATAAAATGGCTGCCATGAACTGACATTAAATGGTCACCGCGAATGGACATAAAATGGCTGCCGTGAGCTAACATAAAATAGCCACCGTGACCTGACATAAAATGGCCACCGTGAACTGAAATACAATGGCCACCGTGAACTGACATAAAATGGCCACCATGAACTGACATAAAATGGCCATTGCGAGCTGACATAAAACGGCCCCCGTGAACGGACATACAATGGCAACCGTGAACTGACATAAAATGGCCATTGCGAGCTGACATAAAACGGCCCCCTTCAACCGACATAAATTGACCACCATGAACTGACATAAAATGGCCCCCGTGAACTGACATAAAATGGCCACCGTGAACCGACATGAACTGGCCACCGCAACTGAGATAAAATGGCCATTGCAAACTGACATAACATGGCCATTGTGAACTGACATACAATGGCCATTGTGAACTGACATACAGTGGCCATTGTGAACTGGCATACAATGGCCACCATGAACTGACATAAAATGGCCATTGTGAACTGACATAAAATGGCCATTGCGAACTGACATACAATGACCATTGTGAACTGACATACAATGGCCACCATGAACTGACATAAAATGTCCACTTTGAACTGACATACAATGGCCATTGTGAACTGACATACAATGGCCACCATGAACTGACATAAAATGGCCATTGTGAACAGACATAAAATGACCACCGTGAACTGACATACAATGGCCACCGTGAACTGACATAAAATGTCCACTGTGAACTGACATACAATGGCCACCGTGAACTGACATAAAATGACCATTGTGAACAGACATAAAATGGCCACCGTGTACTGACATAAAATGGACCCCGTGAACTGACATAAAATGGCATTGTGAACAGATATACAATGGCCACCGTGAACTGACATAAAACGGCCATTGTGAACTGACATACAATGGCCATTGTGAACTGACATACAATGGCCCCCGTGAACTGACATAAAATGGCCATTGCGACCTGACATAAAACAGCCCCCTTGAACTGACATAAACTGTCCATTGTGAACTGACATACAATGGCCCCCTTGAACTGACATAAAATGGCCAATGTGAGCAGACATAAAATGGCCATTGTGAACTGACATAAAATGGCCATTGCGACCTGACATAGAAAGGCCCCCGTGAACTGATATAAACTGTCCATTCTGAACTGACATACAATGGCCCCCATCAACTGACATGAAATGGCCATTGTGAACTGACATAAAATGGCCACTGTGAACTGAAATAAAATGGCCACTGTGAACTGATATACAATGGCCGCCGTGAACTGACATAAAATGGCCATTGCGACCTGACATAAAAAGGCACCCGTGAACTGACATAAAATGGCCCCCGTGAACTGACATAAACTGTCCATTGTGAACTGACATACAATGGCCCCCTTGAACTGACATAAAATGGCCAATGTGAACAGTCATAAAATGGCCATTGTGAACTGACATACAATGGCCACCTTGAACTGACATAAAATGTCCACTGTGAACTGACATACAATGGCCATTGTGAACTGACATACAATGGCCACCGTGAACTGACATAAAATGGTCATTGTGAACTGACATAAAATGGCCATTGTGAACTGACATACAGTGGACACCGTGAACTGACATAAAATGGCTGCCGTGAACTGACATACAATGGCCGCCGTGAACTGACATAAAATGGCCATTGCGAGCAGACATAAAAAGGCCCCCGTCAACCGACATAAAATGACTACCGTGAACTGACATAAAATGGCCACCGTGTCCTGACATAAAATGGCACCCATCGACTGAATAAAATGGCCCCCGTGAACTGACATAAAATGGCCACTGTGAACTGAGATAAAATGGCCACCGTGAACTGACATAAAATGGCCATTGTGAACTGACATACAATAGCCACCGTGAACTGACATAACTGGCCCCCGTGAACTGATATAAAATGGCCACCGTGAACTGACATAAAATGGTCCCCGTGAACCGACAAGAACTGGCCACCGCAACTGAGATAAAATGGCCATTGCAAACTGACACAAAATGGTCATTGTGAACTGACATGCAATGGCCATTGTAAACTGACATACAATGGCCACCGTGAACTGACACAAAATGGCCACCGTCAACTGAGAAAAAATGGCCATTGCAAACTGACATAAAATGGCCATTGTGAACTGACATACAATGGCCATTGTGAACTGACATACAATGGCCACCATGAACTGACATAAAATGGCCCCCATGAACTGACATAAAATGGCCACCGTGAACTGACATAAAATGGCCCCCGTGAACCGACATGAACTGGCCACCGCAACTGAGATAAAATGGCCATTGCAAACTGACATAAAATGGCCATTGTGAACTGACATAAAATGGCCATTGTGAACTGACATAAAATGGCCATTGTGAACTGACATAAAATGGCCATTGTGAACTGACATAAAATGGCCATTGTGAACAGACATAAAATGGCCACTGTGAACTGACATAAAATGGCCAATGTGAACTGACATACAATGGCCACCGTGAACTGACATAAAATGGCCCCCGTGAACTGACATAAAATGGCCAATGTCAACTGACATAAAATGGCCATTGTGAACTGACATAAATGGCCAATGTGAACTGACATACAATGGCTACCGTGAACTGACATAAAATGGCCATTCTGAACTGACATACAATGGCCATTGCGACCTGACACAAAATGGCCCCCGTGAACTGACATTAACTGTCCATTGTGAACTGACACAAAATGGCCATTGCGACCTGACATGAACTGTCCATTGTTAACTGACATAAAATGGCTGTTGTGAACTGACATAAAATGGCTCCCGTGAACCGACATAAAATGGTCACCGTGAACTGACATACAATGGCCATTGTGAACTGACATACTAATGGCCGACTGCTGGTTGTGGATTTTGTTTTGGCAGAGTCCTAGAGAGAGACGGAGAGACGAAGAGACCGAGAGAGATGGAGAGGGGAGAACAGCCTCCCCCCACCGAGAGAGATGGAGAAGGGGAACCCCCTCCCCCACCGAGAGAGATGGAGAAGAGGACCCCCCCCCCACCGAGCGAGATGAAGAAGGGGTACCCCCCTCCCCCCACAGAGAGATGGAGTTGGTGGAACCCCCCCTCCCCCACCGAGAGATATGGAGAAGGAGACCCCCCCCCCCCACAAAGCGAGATGGAGAAGGGGAACCCCCCCCCCACCGAGAGAGAGATGGAGAGGGTGGAACCCCCCCCCCCCCCACCGGGAGAGATGGAGAGGGGGGAAATCCCCCTTCACCGAGAGAGATGGAGAGGGTGGACCCGCTCTCCCCCGCCGAGAGAGATAGAGAGGGGAGCCCTGCCCCCACCGAGAGAGATGGAGAGGGGAGAACTCCCCCTCCACCGAGAGAGATGGAGAGGGTGGACCCCCCCCCCCCCCCGCTGAGAGAGAAGGAGAGGGCGACCCCCCCACCACCGAGAGAGATGGAGAGGGGGGACCCCCCCACCGAGAGAGATGGAGAGGCGGGAACCCCCACACCCACCGAGAGAGATGGAGAGGGGGGAACTCCCCCTCCACCGAGAGAGATGGAGAGGGTGCCCCCCCCCCCGCCGAGAGAGATGGAGAGGGGGTCCCCCCTCCACCGAGAGAGATGGAGAGGGGGGAACTTTGCCCCCACCGAGAGAGATGGAGAGGGGGAGTCCTGCCCCAACCGAGAGAGATGGAGAGGGGAGAACTCCCCCTCCACCGAGAGAGATGGAGAGGGTGGACCCCCCCCCCCCCGCTGAGAGAGAAGGAGAGGAAGACCCCCCCCACCACCGAGAGAGATGGAGAGGGGGGACCCCCCACCGAGAGAGATGGAGAGGGGGGACTCCCCCAGCGAGAGAGATGGAGAGGGGGACCCCCCCACCGAGAGAGATGGAGAGGCGAGAACCCCCACACCCACCGAGAGAGATGGAGAGGGGGGAACTCCCCCTCCACCGAGAGAGATGGAGAGGGTGGACCCCCCCCCCCGCCGAGAGAGATGGAGAGGGGGTCCCCCCTCCACCGAGAGAGATGGAGAGGGGGGAACTTTGCCCCCACCGAGAGAGATGGAGAGGGGGGATACCCCCAAAGAGAGAGATGGAGAGGGGGGACTCCCCCACCGAGAGAGATGGAGAGGCGGGAACACCCCACCCACCCAGAGAGATGGAGAGGGGGGACCCTTCCCCCCCCCCCCCCCCCCACCGAGACGGAGAGGAAAACTGCAGGGGATGTGCACAATGGAAATGTGGAGCTTGTTCAAAGAACAGCTACTGCGTGTCCTTGATAAGTATGTACCTGTCAGGAGGGAGGAAGTGGTCGAGCAAGGGAACCGTGGTTTACTAAGGCAGTTGAAACACTTGTCTAGAGGAAGAAGGAAAGAGGCTTATGTAAAGATGAGACATGAAGGTTCAGTAAGGGCGCTCGAGAGTTACAAGTTAGCTAGGAAGGACCTAAAGAGAGAGCTAAGAAGAGCCAGAAGGGGACATGAGAAGACTTTGGAAGGTAGGATCAAGGATAACCCTAAAGCTTTCTATAGATATGTCAGGAATAAAAGAATGACTAGGGTAAGAGTAGGGCCAGTCAAGGACAGGAGTGGGAAGTTGTGCTTGGAGTCCGTGGAGATAAGAGAGGTGCTATACGAATATTTTTCATCACTATTCACACAGGAAAAAGACAATGTTGACGAGGAGAATACTGAGATTCAGGCTACTCGACTAGAAGGACTTGAGGTTCATAAGGAGGAGGTGTTAGCAATTCTGGAAAGGGTGAAAATAGACAAGTCCCCTGGGCCGGAGGGGATTTATCCTAGGATTCTCTGGCAAATGTTGTCCCCTTGTTCAAGAAGGGGAGTAGAGACAACCCCGGTAAATATAGACCAGTGAGCCTTACTTCTGTTGTGGGCAAAATCTTGGAAAGGTTTTTAAGAGATAGGGTGTATAATCATCTGGAAAGGAATAATTTGATTAGACATAGTCAACACGGTTTTGTGAAGGGTAGGTTGTGCCTCACAAACCATATAGAGTTCTTTGAGAAGGTGAGAAACAGGTGGATGAGGGTAAAGCAGTTGATGTGGTGTATATGGATTTCAGTAACGCGTTTGACAAGGTTCCCCACGGTAGGCGACTGCAGAAAATACGGAAGCATGGGATTCAGGAAGATTTAGCAGTTTGGATCAGAAATTGGCTAGCTGGAAGAAGACAAAGGGTGGTGGTCGATGGGAAGTGTTCAGACTGGAGTCCAGTTACTAGTGGTGTACCACAAGGATCAGTATTGGGGCCACTGCTGTTTGTCATTTTTATAAATGACCTGGAGGAGGGCGCAGAAGGATGGGTGAGTAAATTTGCAGATGACACTAAAGTCGGTGGAGTTGTGGACAGTGCGGAAGGATGTTACAAGTTACAGAGGGACATAGATAAGCTGCAGCGCTGGGCTGAGAGGGGACAAATGGAGTTTAATGCAGAAAAATGTGAGGTGATTCATTTAGGAAGGAATAACAGGATGACAACGTACTGGGCTAATGGTAAGATTCTTGGCAGTGTGGATGAGCAGAGAGATCTCGGTGTCCATGTACATAGATCCCTGAAAGTTGCCACTCAGGTTGAGAGGGTTGTTAAGAAGGTGTACGGTGTGTTAGCTTTTATTGGTAGAGTGTCTGAATTTCGGAGCCATGAGGTCATGTTGCAGCTGTACAAAACTCTGGTGCGGCCGCATTTGGAGTATTGCGTGCAATTCTGGTCGCCGCATTATAGGAAGGATGTGGAAGCATTGGAAAGGGTGCAGAGGCGATTTACCAGAATGTTGCCTGGTTATGGAGGGAAGATCTTATGAGGAAAGGCTGAGGGACTTGAGGCTGTTTTCGTTAGAGAGAAGAAAGTTAAGAGGTGACTTAATTGAGGCATACAAGGTGATCAGAGGATTGGATAGGGTGGATAGTGAGCGCCTTTTTCCTCGGATGGTGATGTCTAGCACGAGGGGACATAGCTTTAGATTGAGGGGAGATAGATATAAGACAGATGTCAGAGGTAGGTTCTTTACTCAGAGAGTAGTAAGGGCGTGGAATGCTCTGCCTGCAACAGTAGTGGACTCGCCAACACTAAGGGCATTCAAATGGTCATTGGATAGACATATGGACGAGAAGGGAATAGTGTAGATGAGCTTCAGAGTGGTTTCACAGGTCGGCGCAACATCGAGGGCCGAAGGGCCTGTACTGCGTTGTAATGTTCTATGAGAGAGATGGAGAGGGGGGAACAGCCACCTCCCCACCGAGAGTGATGGAGACGGGGGGCCCCCCACCGAGAGAGATGGAGAGGGGGGACCACCCCACCGAGAGGGATGGAGAGGGGGGAACCCCCACCCCACCGAGAGAGATGGAGTGGGGGAACCCCCCCCCCACCGAGAGAGATGGAGAGGGGAAACCCCCCCACCACCGAGAGAGATGGAGGGGGGGAATACCCCCACACCGAGAGAGATGGAGAGGGCGAATCCCCCCACACCGAGAGAGATGGAGGGGTAAATCCCCCCCCCACCGAGAGTTGTGGAGTGGGGGGAACCCCCCCCCCCCCACCGAGAGGGATGGAGAGGGGGGACCCCCCACTGAGAGGGATGGAGAGGGGGGGACCCCCACCCCACCGAGAGAGATGGAGTGGGGGAACCCCCCCCCCACCGAGAGAGATGGAGAGGGGAAACCCCCCCCCCCACCACCGAGAGAGATGGAGGGGGGGAATCCCCCACACCGAGAGAGATGGAGGGGGGAATCCCCCCACACCGAGAGAGATGGAGAGGGCGAATCCCCCCACACCGAGAGAGATGGAGGGGGGAATCCCCCCCACCGAGAGTTGTGGAGTGGGGGGAACCCCCCCCCCCCCCACCGAGAGGGATGGAGAGGGGAGAACCCCCCCCCCCCAATCCACTGAAAGAACACGGCTGAAACCGATGGAGGGAGAAAAGAAAGGGGGGGTAAGGGGGTAAACAAGGAGCAGGGGGTCACACACCAGGTCGGCCCGGAAGGGCATCACGGAGGGTCTGCGGGGGAGAGAGGGGAAGGGTTAGGGAAAGGGGGGTTGGGGGGGGGGGGGCAGACACGCCGAACTGAACGGCAACAGTTTGTAACGATAGAAACGTAAGAGAAAGCCTTTTCACTCTCTGAGAAATGTAAACAAGCCGCAATGCACAGAATTGTGGAAATGGCAATAAAAATATTTTTTCAATAAATTCAGAGCCCAGTTCAGTTTTTCCAATTCAGGGGCAACTTAATGTGGCCAGTCCACCTGCCCTGCACATCTTTGGGTTGTGGGGTTGAAACCCAGGCTAACACGGGGAGAACGTGCAAACTCCACACGGACAGTGACCCAGAGCCGGGACTGAACAGTGGTTAGCACTGCTGCCTCACAGCTACAGGGTCCCAGGTTCGATTCCCGGCTTGGGTCACTGTCTGTGCGGAGTCTGGACGTCCTCCCCGTGTCTGCGTGGGTTTCCTCCGGGTGCTCCGGTTTCCTCCCACCGCCCAAAGACGTGCAGGTTAGGTGGGTTGGCCGTGATCAATCCAAATTGCCCACAGCATCTAAAGATGTTCAGGTTAGGTGGGGTGACAGCGACGGGGTAGGGGAGTGGGCCTAGGTATGGCGCTCTCTTCAGGGTTCACACTGTCTCTGTCATTATTGTTTACACCTACAATGCTGCCAAACTTTCTATCAAACTTTCTATCTCATTATCTTCAATCAGTACTCAACAAAGTCAAACTGAGACACACAGACACACACAGACACACACACACACAGACACACACACACACACACACACAGGCACACACACACACACACACACAGGCATACACACACACAGGCACACACACAGGCACACACACACACGCACACACAGGCATACACACACACAGGCACACACACAGGCACACACACACACACACACACAGACACACACAGACACACAGTCACACACTGCAATGAAGTTACTGAGAAAAGTCCCTAGTCTCCAAACTCTGGCGCCTGTTCGGGTACACAGAGGGTGAATACATAATGTCCAATTCACCAAACAGCACGTCCTTCGGGACGTCAGGGGGGAAACCGGAGCACCCGGGAGAAACCCACGCGGACAAGCGGAGAACGTGCAGACTCCGCACAGGCTGCGACCCAAGCCGGGATTCGAACCTGGGGCTCTGGAGCTGTGAGGCCGCAGTGCTACCCACTGTGCTACCGTGTAACTTCCAGTGCCGCGTAAAGAATGCCACACATAACCCCCCCCCCCTCAACACACACACACGTGTACAGAAAAACAGATACTCAAACTCAGACAGACTGGGTCAATACATCTTTCAAATGGAGCGAGATCCATTCTCCACCTTTAACTTGGAGAGGTGTATCTGGCCTGTGTGTGACCCAAGTCACACACTGACTCTGAACATCCTCACAGCAGCTTGGGGACAGATATTTCTAAAGCACTTTTCATAACCTTTGTGTATCACAAACTGCTTCACAGGCAATGGAGCCCTTTTGAAAGGTGGTAATTTAGGAAATGAACCAGCTAATTTCAGAGAGAGAGAGAGACACAGAAACAGGATGAGATTGTGCTGTACATTTTTCACAGCTGTCACTGAGACACACACGAGATGTACAATATCAATTATTATTCTGAAGCATTTTGATTAAATCAGCCCTGAGACTGAATTCCAGTGTTTCAGAGTAAAGCTCCATCTACACTGTCCATCAAACACTCACAACACAAATACTGTCTGGCTTAAATACAGAGTCAAAATCCCTCTGTCCTGTCCAAGGAATTTTTCATTGCAGATAGTTATTTCTATTTTTTGGAAAAGCAGAACTTAAATTGCACCGAATCCCAGGGTGGACTCTTGTTTATTTCAGCCCTTCACATTCAAACGTGAAGTTTAAGCTCCGATTACAGGTGTCTGCTTGTCTCTGTCTGTATATTCAATGTTCCTGTAGCTTATTCACTTGTCTGAAGTATTTGAATAATAAGCCTTGGTTAATCAATCCTTTCTCACAGCACATGGAAGTTGTGAATCTTCAAGGCTCTCAGTCTAATGTAGTTAAAAAACAACTGCTTCCTTTGATCCTCAATCCATTTCCCAACCCGAAATAGATCTCACACCTTTCCACAATGCAGGAATATCTCCATCAAAACCTCTAATCAGTTCCCCATACACTTGTTAAACTTGCCTGTGTGAAGTAAATTCCACTGACAGATTCCGAAAGCTGCACAGAAAAATGACTGCTTATTTTAAACTTTGAAATGGAACTATTTTAACTTGTGCAGCAATCCTATTAAACAGAAATGTTGTCCCTGTGGGCTGACAGTTTCTCAGCAAGATTGAAACATTGAGGGACCCCGCGTCCTGCATTTGACAACATTTGTGGCACTTCCACAATCTACGAGACATTGCTGTCTGTATTGTGTGAATCCAGCTGTGAAATATATGTCCAGTTTAAACTTCCACTGTCTCCGCCTTCTCATCATTGATAAAGATCACGGTTTGATCACCCCTCTGCCTGAGGTGGGAGTGGGAGCATCGAGGGCTGCAGGCCCGTCCTCCTGTCCTCCCACCCCTCTGCTTGACGTGGGAGCGGGACCATTCGGGGCTGCAGGCCCGGCCTCCTGTTCTCCCACCCCTCTCCCTGAGGTGGGAGTGGGACCATCCAGGGCTGCAGGCCCAGCCTCCTGTCCTCCCACCCCTCTGCCTGAGGTGGGACTGGGACCATCCAGGGCTGCAGGCCCAGCCTCCTGTCTCCCACCCCTCTGCCTGAGCTGGGACTGGGACCATCCAGGGCTGCAGGCCTAGCCTCCTGTCCTCCCACCCCTCTGCCTGAGGTGGGAGTGGGACCATCCAGGACTGCAGGCCCAGCCTCCTGCCCTCCCACCCCTCTGCCTGGGGTGGGACTGGGACCATCCAGGGCTGCAGGCCCAGTCTCCTGTCCTCCCACCCCTCTGCCTGTGGGACTGGGACCATCCAGGGCTGCAGGCCCAGCCTCCTGTCCTCCCACCCCTCTGCCTGAGGTGGGAGTGGGACCGCCTGGGGCTGCAGGCCCGGCCTCCTGTCTCCCACCCCTCTGCCTGAGGTGAGAGTGGGACCGCCTGGGGCTGCAGGCCCGGCCTCCTGTCTCCCACCCCTCTGCCTGAGGTGGGAGTGTGACCATCCAGGGCTGCAGGCCCGGCCTCCTGTCCTCCCACCCCTCTGCCTGAGGCGGGACTGTGACCATCCAGGGCTGCAGGCCCAGCCTCATGTCCTCCCACCCCTCTGCCTGAGGAGGGAGTGTGACCATCCAGGGCTGCAGGCCGAGCCTCCTGTCCTCCCACCCCTCTGCCTGAGGTGGGAGTGGGACCGCCTGGGGCTGCAGTCCCGGCCTCCTGTCCTCCCACCCCTCTGCCTGAGGTGGGAGTGGGACCATCCAGGGCTGCAGGCCCAAACTCCTGTCCTCCCACCCCTCTGCCTGAGGTGGGAGTGGGACCATCCTGGGCTGCAGGCCCAGTCTCCTGTCCTCCCACCCCTCTGCCTGAGGTGGGACTGGGACCATCCAGAGCTGCAGGCCCGGCCTCCTGTCCTCCCACCCCTCTGCCTGAGGTGGGACTGGGACCATCCAGGGCTGCAGGCCCAACCTCCTGTCCTCCCTCCCCTCTGCCTGAGGTGGGAGTGGGACCATCCAGGGCTGCAGGCCCAGCCTCCTGTCCTCCCGCCCCTCTGCCTGAGGTGGGACTGGGACCATCCAGGCTGCAGGCCCAGCCTCCTGTCCCCCACCCCTCTGCCTGAGGTGGGTGGGACCATCCAGGGCTGCAGGCCCGGCCTCCTGTCCCCCACCCCTCTGCCTGAGGTGGGAGTGGGACCATCGAGGGTTGCAGGCCCGGCCTCCTGTCCTCCCACCCCTCTGCCTGAGGTGGGACTGGGACCATCCAGGGCTGCAAGCCCGGCCTCCTGTCCTCCTACCCCTCTGCCTGAGGTGGGACTGGGACCATCCAGGGCTGCAGGCCCAGCCTCCTGCCCTCCCACCCTCTGGCCAGCACCTCGGGGGCATCCTCCACTGCCGGGGGCAGGGCGGACAAGACATTATGTGGGGGCGGCAGCCTCCCGTCGCTCCGCTGCCCCCGCGGCGCCCTCGCCCTCCCGCCTGCTCACGCGGCAGCTGGGGGTGAAGTGCTATGACCACCCTACCATGGCCATTGAGGCGGACACCCGTGCGATGGGCAGGGCTGTCGGCCCCTCGGCCATCGTAGCCGCCTCGCGGATGTACGGCAAGGCCGGGTTCTTCCTGGGGGCCGAGCAGGCGGCCCACCGGGCCCTGGAAAGGGTGCTCACGGTGGGCGGGACACACGTGGCGGTGGAGCCGCTGGAGGCCACCGCAGAACGTGTTGTTCTATCAAACGTCCCGCCCTCCCTCCCCACCGAGCTCCTCCTGCCCCATCTCTCCCGTGTTGGTGCCCATCCCCCTGACGCCTGGCCCGGGGCACACAATGAAGAGAAGCAAGGCCGGGGGGGGCCTCCGAGGCCCCCGAGCCACTCGAGCTGCTGTCGCCCCCCGAGCAGGAGGACCCGGGGTCGAGCGGAGTCGAAGCCCCTGGGGGCCCGTCCCGCCCGGTGCAAGTTTCCTCCCCGGACGCCTCCTCTTCACCATCGCCGGGGGCCGGCAGCAGCAGCGACCGCTCATCGTGCCACTGTGGGCCGTGGACGGGGGAGGACGGGGAAGGCTCCCCGCCCTCTACACCCGAGCGGGCGACGCCGGAGAGCCCTGTTTTCAAGCCGGACATGTTTCTGGGGGGCCTCTCCGAGGTCCCGGAGTCGCCGGCGTGGGTGGAGGCGCCGTCCACGGGCCCTGAGCCGCGGGAGGAGCCTGCGAGGGACCTGTCTGAGGATGACCCTGGGGGGTGGGGTCGACTCGGGCCAAGGGTTAGCCAGTGGGCCCGTGCCGCCCGCAATACTCCATGTGGCGGGCGACTCGAGCTCGGGAGGTGACCGTTCGGAGGAGGAAGGCTGCTCTGTGGCGGGTGAGGAGGAGGATTTAGACACGCTCTGCAGCGAGGCAGAGGGCACCCTCACACCCGGCACCGAGTCTCCCCTCGTCCCCCCTGGGGAACGCCGGACATTTCTGGGAGCGCACCATGGTCACCCGGACTGTGTGCGGCTGGCCCTGGGCAGCTGGGGAAATCTGGGGCTGCTCCTTGGCTCCGCCCGGGCCTATGTCAGAGAGGCCCGGGAGTTTGATCAAGACCAGGAGGAGCAGCGCCAAGCTGTTCAGGTCCTTGTGGGACTCCTGAGGGAGTGGAGGGGGCGGTACCCCCACTCTGAGCACTAAAGGTGATGGATAACTATTGCTGCTGACATGGATGTAACCATGGCCAGCCTCAACATCAACGGCAGCAGGGACGCGCACCACCGTCTTCAGTTCTTGTCTATCCTCCGGGATGGAAAGTACGGGGTGTGCTTCCGGCAGGAAACCCAGGCTATCCGGGTGACGAAGCTCAGTGGACCCTGGAGGGGCAAGGAGGAGTCTCCATGAGTCACCTGGCCCCACGTTCGGGCGGGGTGGCTATCTTGTTGGCTCCACATTTTCAGCCGGAGATCTTGGGCGGTCAAGGAGCCGGTGCCAGGCCGTCTGCTGCACCTAAAGGCCCGTTTCGGGGCAGCGGTGATTCACTTTGTAAATGTATCCGCTCCCGTGGCCGGACCGCAGCAGGCGACTTTCTTCCAAAAGGTGTCCACTCTTCTCGGCACCATCCAGGTGGGAGAGTTGTTATTGAAAATATGGAAAGATGTGTCATTTGAAACATGGAAGTCTGGCAATATCTGGTCTGCGAGAGACATGAGAGGATACAGGGAAAGATCCCACAAAGGGTTAACAGCAGCTGCCAGGAGAGGATTGTAAAATGCAGATAGCCTTGCTCAAGCAGGCTCAGCAAACAAGACAAACAGGATTTTGAATGAAGCCAAAAACAATGGCTCACACCTTCATTGAAAGTAACTGTCTTAGTTAGCAGCTGGAAAAAAGGATGAGGTTCAGTTGAATTTGGTGATAATTCTAGATGTGAAAATTTGCTAAACCAGGTAAATTAAAGAAAGCTGGAGACCATCAGTCTACGAGAAACATAATTCAAAGCCAAAATCAAAGTCACAATTATGAGCTGAGGACACAATTGGAAAATAAAACTACAGAAATGACAGGAATTAAAAGTAACACCTCTTGAAACCAAAGCATTTTGATCATCACAAAGGAAACAATGTAATCAGATCTCTGAGATGCAGTTCTGTCAAAATGAATACTTAGTTGGATTAGAAGGTTTAATCAAACGTACTTTGTACAATCAAAGTGAAATAAGTTACTTTACAATAAAATCATAAAAACTAGATAACTGTGAGAAAAATATATGAACCCAGGGACCAGGGCAGGAACTACCAGAACCAGAACCAGAACTCAGAGGGAGGGAGAGAGAGAAGCAGAGAAGAAACAAGCAGCTCAGAGTCAGATTACAGTCAGCTCGGCCATGGGAAAGACAAGGCATAGCAGCCGAGCTAAAACAGCTAATACATCTCAGGAAGACTATAATTCAAAGAGTCAGCTCTATGTCAGCTCAGAGATAGCCAGCAGAGCCAGCTCTCACAGCTCGGTACATGGGAAAGACAGGACACAGCAACCGAGCTCATCAGCGATTACATCTAAAGAAGACCAGACTTTATAAAGAAGATTGATTGTCAAGGTGGGCCTGAAGGTCCCTTCAACCACTCAGAAGGACCCAGAAGCAAGGTCTTTTTCCTTTCTGTAAAGAAAGTATTTGCAGCTTTTAAAAGAAAAAATATAATCATAAAATAACTTAATTTGACCTGAAATAGTGGTTATTCCAAAGTCTACTTTACTTACTTAGCAATGCGGGACCCAGGATCGATGCTACTAAGTGGGCAGTAGGTGAAATCTTCGGTGAATGTATGGGCTATACCGGGGGATAACTTGAAAATATAGTTTGACCTGAATAGCACCCACTGAAGCCTGCATCGGAGTCGGGAGTGAGAATCCCTGATCACCATTTAGAATCTCGGCCCTTTTTGGTATTGGGGGAATTCTAAGAATAGTGGTGAGTTTTCAAAAACAGAGTGCATCGTCCTCGGAGGGGATTTTAATTGCACCCTCAAGGACAAGGATCGTGGTGAAGTCCAGCGCGGCCCGGCGGCGGTGGTGAAGTTGAGGGACCTGGTTAGGTCCTTTGACTTGGTGGATGTCTGGCGGACTCTCCATCCTGAATTGCGGGTGTGCACCTCTGTGCGGCCCCAGTTCAGAGCATCCAGCATCGACCGTCTTTACATTTCCAAGACGTACTTGCCCAGCGTTCCGACGGCCTCCATGGAGCAGGTGCCGAGCTCGGATCACCATCTGGTGTGGGCGGGTCTCGCCCCGTCCCGCGCTCAGACACGGTCCGCGTACTGGCACTTTAACAACCTGCTGCTGGAGGACGAGCGGTTCCTGGACTCCTTCTGCCGTTTCTGGGCCGGCTGGAGAAGGAAGCGGGGTGCCTTCCCCTCCTTGAGGCTACGGTGGGATGTGGGCAAGGCCCAGAACCGTGCCTTCTGTCAGGGGTACACGAAGGGGTCTTCGGCGGGACGGAACTCCACGATCGCCAACCTGGCTGAGGAACTCCTCGATCTGGAGTCACGTCTCGCTCAGCCCGATGAGGCCCGGCCCTGGGGCTGGTGTACAGGGAGAAGAGGGGCGCACCGCGGGGCCTGCAACTCGCCGGGTCCAGCGGCGAGGACGTGAGGTCGCGGATCCGTCGCCTAACGGACATGGACCGCGGCTCCCGCTTCTTCTACTCGCTGGAAAGAGGACGCGGGGCCCGTCGGCAGGTTTCTACGCTGCTGGCCGACGACCGGCCCCTCGTCTCGGATCCGGAGGGGGTCAGGGCCCTGATCAGGGATTTTTACTCCGACCTCTTCTCTCCGGGTCCGTCCAGCGAGGACGCTTGCAGAGTTCTGTGGGAGGACCTGCCGCAGGTGGGCCCGGAGGGCGCCGGGAAGCTCGATAATGCCATCAACCTCCAAGAGCTGACCGGCGCCCTGGACAGCCTCTCACGGGGCAAATCCCCAGGGCTGGACGGGCTGACCGTGGAGTTCTTCAGGGCGTGCTGGGACGTCCTGGGGAGTGACTACGCGGGGGTCCTGGGGGAATGTACCGCGACCGGGGAGATGCCCCTTTCGTGGCGCAGGGCCGTCGTTGCCCTGCTGCCCAAGAAGGGGGATCTCCACCGAATTAAGAACTGGCGACCGGTCTCCCTCCTCATCACGGACTATAAAATTTTTGCCAAGGTGCTGTGTTTACGCCTTGGCCCCGAGCTGGACCACATGATCCACCCTGACCAGTCCTACACAGTCCCGGACCGCACAATCTATGACAATATCCACCTGGCCCGGGACATTATTCACTTTACCCAGAGGACTGGTATGTCGAGCGCCTCCCTGTCTCTTGACCAGGAGAAGGCGTTCGACAGGGTGGGGCCCGGGGATTTGCTCGGGACTCTGCGAGCTGTCGGGTTCGGGTGGTATTTTGTCCCCCGGATCCGGTTACTGTCCGCCGCCTCGGAGAGTCTGATTAAGGTTAACGGGTCCCTGACGGCGCCCCTTCGCTTTGGGAGAGGAGTGCGTCAGGGCTGCCCCCTGTCCGGCCAACATTATTCCCTCTGCGTGGGGCCTTTCCTGTGCCTCCTGCGGAGGGGGTTCACGGGGCTGGTTCTGCGCGAGCCGGACGGGGGGGTGGTCCTCTCGGCGGACGCTGATGCCGTGTTCCTCATGGTCACTGACCCCGGGGACCCCCGGAGGATGCGAGAGAGCCAAGCTGTCTACTCCGCCGCGTCTTGCGCACGGATCAACTGGGACAAATGTTCTTGACTCCTGGTCGGTCCGTGGCAGGTGGACCCCCTCCCGGAGGAGCTCGGGCCCTTCAGCTGGAGTCGGACCAACAGCCTCTACCTGGGAGTCCATCTTTGCCCGGCAGAGGGAGCCTGGCCGGCGAACGGGCAGGAGCTGGAGACCAAGGTCACCGCTGGCCTGGGACGCCGGACAGGACGGCTCCGAGTGCTGTCCCACAGGGGCCGAGTTCTCGTCATAAACCAGCTGATCGCCTCCATGCTGTGGTCCCGGCTGGTCACTGACTCCCCCCCCTGGCTTTGTCACACCACCCAGAGAGCCCGGCTTCGGTTCCTCTGGGACAATCGACTGCACTGGGTCGCTGCGGAGGTCTGGAGTCTCCCGATTGCGGAGGGCGGTCAGGCGCTGGTGTGCCTCCGCACCCAGACTGCCACTTTCCACCCTCAGACTCTGCAGCGTTACCTGTACGCTGAGCCTCCTCCACGGTGGGGCCCTGGCGACGGATTTCTCCCCCCAGGGGCTCGGCCTGAACTACGACGTGCAGCTCCTGTCTGTGGACCAGCAGGGTCTTCAGAATTCTCTGTTGGCGCTGCCCGTCTTGTACCAGGACCTCCTCAAAGTCTGGAACACGGTCTCCAGGCGCCGCAGCTCTCCCCCGTCAGGAGTGGCGGCTGTCATAGAACATAGAACAATACAGCGCAGTACAGGCCCTTCGGCCCACGATGTTGCACCGAAACAAAAGCCATCTAACCTACACTATACCATTATCATCCATATGTTTATCCAATAAACTTTTAAATGCCCTCAATGTTGGCGAGTTCACTACTGTAGCAGGTAGGGCATTCCACGGCCTTACTACTCTTTGCGTAAAGAACCTACCCCTGACCTCTGTCCTATATCTATTACCCCTCAGTTTAAGGCTATGTCCCCTCGTGCTAGCCATTTCCATCCGCGGGAGAAGGCTCTCACTGTCCACCCTATCTAACCCTCTGATCATTTTGTATGTCTCTATTAAGTCTCCTCTCAACCTTCTTCTCTCTAACGAAAACAACCTCAAGTCCATCAGCCTTTCCTCATAAGATTTTCCCTCCATACCAGGCAACATCCTGGTAAATCTCCTCTGCACCCGTTCCAAAGCCTCCACATCCTTCCTATAATGCGGTGACCAGAACTGTACGCAATACTCCAAATGCGGCCGTACCAGAGTTCTGCAGAGCTGCAACATGACCTCCTGACTCCGGAACTCAATCCCTCTACCAATAAAGGCCAACACTCCATAGGCCTTCTTCACCACCCTATCAACCTGGGTGGCAACTTTCAGGGATCTATGTACATAGACACCTAGATCCCTCTGCTCATCCACACTTTCAAGAACTTTTCCATTAGCCAAATATTCCACATTCCTGTTTTTCCCTCCAAAGTGAATCACCTCACACTTCTCTACATTAAACTCCATTTGCCACTTCTCAGCCCAGCACTACAGCTTATCTATATCCCTCTGTAACCTGCTACTTCCTTCAACACTATCGACAACACCACCGACTTTAGTATCATCTGCAAATTTACTCACCCACCCTTCTGCGCCTTCCTCTAGGTCATTGATAAAAATGACAAACAGCAACGGCCCCAGAACAAATCCTTGTGGTACTCCACTTGTGACAGAACTCCATTCTGAACATTTCCCATCAACCACCACCCTCTGTCTTCTTTCAGCTAAATCACCCTCAATCCCCAGCCTCCGTATTTTCTGCAATAGCCTACCGTGGGGAACCTTATCAAACGCTTTGCTGAAATCCATATACACCACATAAACTGCTCTACCCTCGTCTACCTGTTCAGTCACCTTCTCAAAGAACTCAATAAGGTTTGTGAGGCATGACCTATCCTTCACAAAGCCATGCTGACTATCCCTGATCATATTATTCCTATCTAGATGAGTTTGGGTAGGGTGCTCTTTCCAAGAGCCAGTGCAGACTCAAAGGGCCGAATGGCCTCCTTCTGCACTGTAAATTCAATGATAATCTATGATTAATCTAGGACAAAGGTTCGGCACAACATCGTGGGCCGAAGGGCCTGTTCTGTGCTGTATTTTCTATGTTCTATGATTATAAATCTTGTCTCTTATAATCCCCTCCAAGACTTTACCCACTACAGACGTGAGGCTCACCGGTCTATAGTTGCCTGGGTTGTCTCTGCTCCCCCTTTTGAACAAAGGGACCACATTTGCTATCCTCCAGTCCTCTGGCACTATTCCTGTATCCAATGATGACATAAAAATCAAAGCCAATGGTCCAACAGTCTCTTCCCTGGCCTCCCAGAGAATCCTAGGATAAATCCCATCAGGTCCCAGGGACTTATCTATTTTCAGCCTGTCCAGAATTGCCAACACCTCTTCCCTACGTACCTCAATGCCATCTAATCTATTTACCTGGAGCTCAGCATTCTCCTCCACAACATTATCTTTTTCCTGAGTGAATACTGACGAAAAATATTCATTCAGTATCTCGCCTATCTCTTCAGACTGTACACACAACTTCCCATCCCTGTCCTTGACTGGTCCTACTCTGTCCCTAGTCATTCGCTTATTCCTGACATACCTATAGAAAGCTTTTGGGTTTTCCTTGATCCTTCCTGCCAAATACTTCTCATGTCCCCTCCTTGCTCGTCTTAGCTCTCTCTTTAGATCCTTCCTCGCTACCTTGTAACTATCCATCGCCCCAACTGAAACTTCACACCTCATCTTCACATAGGCCTCCTTCTTCCTCTTAACAAGAGATTCCACTTACTTGGTAAACCACGGTTCCCTCGCTCGACGCCTTCATCCCTGCCTGACCGGTACATACTTATCAAGAACACGCAGTAGCTGATCCTTGAACAAGCTCCACTTATCCAGTGTGCCCAACACTTGCAGTCTACTTCTCCACCTTATCCCCCCCCCCCCCACAAGTCACGTCTAATGGCATCATAATTGCCCTTCCCCAGCTATAACTCTTGCCCTGCGGTGTATACTTATTCCTTTCCATCCTTAACGTAAACGTCACCGAATTGTGGTCACTGTCCCCAAAGTGCTCACCTACCTCCAAATCCAACACCTGGCCTGGTTCATTACCCAAAACCAAATCCAATGTGGCCTCGCCTCTTGTTGGCCTGTCAACAAACTGTGTCAGGAAACCCTCCTGCACACACTGTACAAAAAACGACCCATCTAATGTACTCGAACTATATATTTTCCAGTCAATATTTGGAAAGTTAAAGTCTCCCATAATAACTACCCTGTTACTTTCGCTCTTATCCAGGATCATCCTCGCCATCCTTTCCTCTACATCCCTAGAACTATTTGGAGGCCGATAGAAGACTCCCAACAGTGTGACCTCTCCTTTCATGTTTCTAACCTCAGCCCATACTACCTCGGAAGATGAGTCCCCATCTAGCATCCTCTCCGCCACCGTAATACTGCTCTTGACTAGCAGCGCCACACCTCCCCCTCTTTTGCCTCCTTCTCTGAGCTTACTAAAACACCTAAACCCCGGAACCTGCAACATCCATTCCTGTCCCTGCTCTATCCATGTCTCCGAAATGGCCACAGCATCGAAGTCCCAGGTACCGACCCATGCTGCCAGTTCCCCTACCTTATTTCGTATACTCCTGGCATTGAAGTAGATACACGTCAAACCACCTACCTGAACACCGGCCCCCTCCTGCGACGTCAAATCTGAGCTCCTGACCTCTATACTCTCATTCTCCCTTACCCTAAAACTACAATCCAGGTTCCCATGCCCCTGCTGCATTAGTTTAAACCCCCCCCCCCCAAAGAGCACTAACAAATCTCCCCCCCCCAGGATATTTGTGCCCCGCAGGTTCCGATGTAGACCATCCTGTCTGTAGAGGTCCCACCTTCCCCAGAAAGAGCCCCAGTTATCCAGAAATCTGAATCCCTCCCGCCTGCACCAGCCCTGTAGCCACGTGTTTAATTGCTCTCTCTCCCTATTCCTCATCCCACTATCACGTGGCACGGGCAACAACCCAGAGATAACAACTCTGTTTGTTCTAGTTCTGAGCTTCCATCCTAGCTCCCTGAAAGCCTGCCTGACATCCTTATCCCCTTTCCTACCTATGTCGTTAGTGCCAATGTGGACCACGACTTGGGGCTGCTCCCCCTCCCCCTTAAGGACCCGGAAAACACGATCCGAGACATCACGTACCCTTGCACCTGGGAGGCAACATACCAAACGTGAGTCTCTCACGCTCCCACAAAATCTCCTATCTGTGCCCCTGACTATAGAGTCCCCAATTGCTAATGCTCTGCTCCTCTCCCCCCTTCCCTTTTGAGCAACAGGGACAGACTCCGTGCCAGAGGCCCGTACCCCATGGCTTACCCCTGGTAAGCCCCCCCCCCCCCCACAAGTATCCAAAGCGGTATACTTGTTTCTCAGGGGAACGACCGCAGGGGATCCCTGCACTGACTGTTTTGCAGAATTTAAGTTGTGAATAACTGACAGAGTGTGATAGGTCAGTTATTGTGCAGAGCTGGAATAGAACTTGTCTTTCCCCAGTCAGAGGCCAGAAAGCAAACACGTGGCACAGCCGCTTTTAAAATAATTGTAGAGCAACCTGAAAAAAGATAGACCTCCCTCTAATGATTAAATGTGCGTCTGCTTTTATTGGGAATACAGAAAATGAGGTAATGAAAGGATGTGAGGAACAAGCGGGAAATGACATTGAGGCAGAAGCTGAGCAGTGATTAAATTGAATGGTGGAGGAGGTGTGAGGGACCGTGTAGTCTCCCCATGTTGTCATTTGTTATCAGCTCCGGCTCTGCATTACTCCTGATGAATGTAGCTGCATGATCATATACTTCAGTTACATCTTTCCCACAGATATTTATATTGTTCATGGAAATAGTTCATTTACATCCAGATTATCCAAAACTAATATCATCTTAAATGTGTGGAACGAATCTCACATCATCGTCTTTTATTCCCAATAACCCAGCCCCAGCCAATCCAATCATCCCGAAGGGAAAACTGCTTCTAAACGATCCACACAGCGAGTGGTTCTGATCTGGTCTGCACGGCCTGGGACACTGGTGCCGGCAGATACAACAGTGGTTTCACAGGGAATGGTAGGAGTGACAGAAATCAAATGTACGTCTCCAGGGAAAGAGCGGTGCAGTCGGATTGAATCATCTGCTCATCTACAGAGCCGCTGAGTTCAAACGGAATGAAATGAAATGGAATGAAATGAAATGAAAATCGCTTATTGTCACAAGTAGGCTTCAAATGAAGTTACAGTGAAAAGCCCCTAGTCGCCACATTCCGGCGCCTGTTCGGGGAGGCTGGTACGGGAATTGAACCGTGCTGCTGGCCTGCCTTGCTCTGCTTTAAAAGCCAGCGATTTATCCCACTGTGCTAAACCAGCCCCAGGAACGAATGTCCTCCTTCGGGACTTCACGCATTTTAAAGGCTTTGGATGTGGTCTGGCTGTGAGATGATGGGACCAACACCTGCAGGTTCCCTCCAAGTTCCCCAGCACCGCGAGTATTCTCACTGTAATCCTTTCGATTCACTGTGTCCATGTGTGAACCCAGCGTCCGCTTTAGCTCACTGCTTACTTCACAGCATCAACTTCATTGTAAGTTCCAATCTGTCTGACCCTGGGCGCTGCCTGTGCTTTAATATTGAAAACATCTGTGTTGCTCCCAATAAAAGCAGACGCACATTTAATCATTAGAGGGAGGTCTATCTTTATTCAGGTTGCTTTACAATTATTTTTAAAAGCGGCTGTGCCACGTGTTTGCTTTCTGGCCTCTGACTGGGGAAAGACAAGTTCTATTCCAGCTCTGCACAATAACTGACCAATCACACTCTGTCAGTTATTCACAACTTAAATGGTGCAATACTGCATGGAGGACATTTACTTCATCCAGGATCTGATTTTATAATTTAGGAACAAGTTTGATTCCTCAGCAAATGTATTAATCGGTATTGTGTTTCCCACATGATAGCCAGTTTCCCATATCTCCAAGAACACTCCCTCACACTCTATCTCTCCCTTGCACTCTCTCCCTCCCTCACCCTCACTCTCTCACACTATCCCTCTCTCAGACTCTCTCCCTCGCTCACACTCTCTCCCTCTCAACAATCCCTCCCACTCTCACACTCTCTCCCTCTCCCACACTGTCACCCACTCTGACACTCTCTCCCTCTCCCACACTGTCTCCCTCTCTCACACTGTCTCCCTCTCTCACAGTCTCTCCCTCTCTCACACTGTCTCCCTCTCTCAAACTCTCTCCCTCTCTCACATTGTCACCCACTCTCACACTCTTTCCCTCGCTCACACTCTCTCCCTCTCAACAATCCCTCCCTCTCTCACACTCTCTCCCTCTCCCACACTCTCTCCCTCTCTCACACTCTCTCCCTCTGTCACACTCTCTCCCTCTCAACAATCCCTCCCTCTCTCACACTCTATCCCTCTCCCACACTTTCTCCCTCTCTCACTCTCTCTCTCTCTCTCTCTCTCACACTCCCTTCATCTCTCACAGTGTCTCACTCTCTCCCTCTCTCACACTCTCTCCCTCTCCCACACTGCCACCCACTCTCACACTGTCTCCCTCTCCCACACTCTCTCCCACTCTCACACTGTCTCCCTCTCTCACACTCTCTCCCTCTCCCACACTGTCACCCACTCTCACACTCTCTCCCTCTCCCACACTGTCACCCACTCTCATACTGTCTCCCACTCTCACACAGTCTCCCTCTCCCACACTGTCACCCAGTCTCACACTCTCTCCCTCTCCCACACTGCCTCCCACTCTCACACTCTCTCCCTCTCCCACACTGCCTCCCACTCTCACACTCTCTCCCTCTCCCACACTGCCTCCCACTCTCCCACTCTCTCCCTCTCCCACACTGCCTCCCACTCTCACACTCTCTCCCTCTCTCACACTCTCTCCCTCTCTCACACTGTCACCCACTCTCCCTCTCACTCCCTCTCTCACACTGTCACCCACTCTCACACTCTCTCCCTCTCCCACACTGTCACCCAGTCTCACACTCTCTCCCTCTCCCACGCTGCCTCCCACTCTCACACTCTCTCCCTCTCCCACACTGCCTCCCACTCTCACACTCTCTCACTCTCCCACACTGCCTCCCACTCTCTCCCTCTCTCACACTCTCTCCCTCTCTCACACTCTCACCCACTCTCCCTCTCACTCCCTCTCTCACACTGTCACCCACTCTCACACTCTCTCCCTCTCTCACACTCTCTCCCTCTCCCACACTGTCACCCACTCTCACACTCTCTCCCTCTCCCACACTGCCTCCCACTCTCACACTCTCTCCCTCTCCCACACTCTCTCCCTCTCCCACACTGCCTCCCACGCTCACACTCTCTCCCTCTCCCACACTGCCTCCCACTCTCACACTCTCTCCCTCTCCCACACTGCCTCCCACTCTCACACGCTCTCCCTCACCCACACTGTCACCCACTCTCCCTCTCTCTCCCTCTCTCACACTGTCACCCACTCTCACACTCTCTCCCTCTCTCACACGCTCTCCCTCTCCCACACTGTCACCCACTCTCACACTCTCTCCCTCTCCCACACTGTCACCAACTCACACTGTCTCCCTCTCTCACACTCTCTCCCTCTCCAAGACTGTCTCCCTCTCTCACACTCTCTCCCTCGCTCACACTCTCTCCCTCTCAACAATCCCTCACACTCTCACACTCTCTCCCTCTCTCACACTCTCTCTCTCTCTGACACTCTCTCCCTCTCCCACACTGTCTCCCTCTCTCACACTCTGCCCCCCTCTCACACTCTTTCCCTCTCCCACACTACCTCCCACTCTCACACTCTCTCCCTCTCTCACACTCTCTCCCTCTCCCACACGCTCTCCCCCTCTCACACTCTCTCCCTCTCTCACACCCTCTCCCTCGCTCACACTCTCTCCCTCTCAACAATCCCTCCCACTCTCACACTCTCTGCCTCTCCCACACTGCCTCCCACACTCTCTCCCTCTCTCACACTCTCTCACACTCTCTCCCTCTCTCACACTCTCTCCCTCTCCCACACTGTCTCCCTCTCTCACACTTTCTCCCTCTCTCACACTCTCTCCCTCTCTCACACTTTCTCCCTCTCTGACACTCTCTCCCTCTATCACATTCTGTCCCCCTCTCACACTCCCTCCCTCTCTCACAGTGTCTCACTCTCTCACACTCTCTCACTCTCTCACCCTCCCTCTCTCACCCTCCCTCTCTCACACTTTCTCCCTCTCTCACACTCTCTCCCCTTCTCCCCTTTCGCATTCTCTCTTTTGTACTCCCTCCCTCTCTAGCACTCTCACCCTCTCTCACACTCTCTCCCTCTCCCACACTGCCACCCACTCTCACACTGTCTCCCTCTCCCACACTCTCTCCCACTCTCACACTGTCTCCCTCTCTCACACTCTCTCCCTCTCCCACACTGTCACCCACTCTCACACTCTCTCCCTCTCCCACACTGTCACCCACTCTCACACTCTCTCCCTCTCCCACACTGTCACCCACTCTCATACTGTCTCCCACTCTCACACAGTCTCCCTCTCCCACACTGTCACCCAGTCTCACACTCTCTCCCTCTCCCACACTGCCTCCCACTCTCCCACTCTCTCCCTCTCCCACACTGCCTCCCACTCTCACACTCTCTCCCTCTCTCACACTCTCTCCCTCTCTCACACTGTCACCCACTCTCCCTCTCACTCCCTCTCTCACACTGTCACCCACTCTCACACTCTCTCCCTCTCCCACACTGTCACCCAGTCTCACACTCTCTCCCTCTCCCACGCTGCCTCCCACTCTCACACTCTCTCCCTCTCCCACACTGCCTCCCACTCTCACACTCTCTCACTCTCCCACACTGCCTCCCACTCTCTCCCTCTCTCACACTCTCTCCCTCTCTCACACTCTCACCCACTCTCCCTCTCACTCCCTCTCTCACACTGTCACCCACTCTCACACTCTCTCCCTCTCTCACACTCTCTCCCTCTCCCACACTGTCACCCACTCTCACACTCTCTCCCTCTCCCACACTGCCTCCCACTCTCACACTCTCTCCCTCTCCCACACTCTCTCCCTCTCCCACACTGCCTCCCACTCTCACACTCTCTCCCTCTCCCACACTGCCTCCCACTCTCACACTCTCTCCCTCTCCCACACTGCCTCCCACTCTCACACTCTCTCCCTCACCCACACTGTCACCCACTCTCCCTCTCTCTCCCTCTCTCACACTGTCACCCACTCTCACACTCTCTCCCTCTCTCACACGCTCTCCCTCTCCCACACTGTCACCCACTCTCACACTCTTTCCCTCTCCCACACTGTCACCAACTCTCACACTGTCTCCCTCTCTCACACTCTCTCCCTCTCCCAGACTGTCTCCCTCTCTCACACTCTCTCCCTCGCTCACACTCTCTCCCTCTCAACAATCCCTCACACTCTCACACTCTCTCCCTCTCTCACACTGTCTCTCTCTCTGACACTCTCTCCCTCTCCCACACTGTCTCCCTCTCTCACACTCTGCCCCCCTCTCACACTCTTTCCCTCTCCCACACTACCTCCCACTCTCACACTCTCTCCCTCTCTCACACTCTCTCCCTCTCCCACACGCTCTCCCCCTCTCACACTCTCTCCCTCTCTCACACCCTCTCCCTCGCTCACACTCTCTCCCTCTCAACAATCCCTCCCACTCTCACACTCTCTGCCTCTCCCACACTGCCTCCCACACTCTCTCCCTCTCTCACACTCTCTCACACTCTCTCCCTCTCTCACACTCTCTCCCTCTCCCACACTGTCTCCCTCTCTCCCACTTTCTCCCTCTCTCACACTCTCTCCCTCTCTCACACTTTCTCCCTCTCTGACGCTCTCTCCCTCTATCACATTCTGTCCCCCTCTCACACTCCCTCCCTCTCACACAGTGTCTCACTCTCTCACACTCTCTCACTCTCTCACCCTCCCTCTCTCACCCTCCCTCTCTCACACTTTCTCCCTCTCTCACACTCTCTCCCCTTCTCCCCTTTCGCATTCTCTCTTTTGTACTCCCTCCCTCTCTAGCACTCTCACCCTCTCTCACACTCTCTCCCTCTCCCACACTGCCACCCACTCTCACACTGTCTCCCTCTCCCACACTCTCTCCCACTCTCACACTGTCTCCCTCTCTCACACTCTCTCCCTCTCCCACACTGTCACCCACTCTCACACTCTCTCCCTCTCCCACACTGTCACCCACTCTCACACTCTCTCCCTCTCCCACACTGTCACCCACTCTCATACTGTCTCCCACTCTCACACAGTCTCCCTCTCCCACACTGTCACCCAGTCTCACACTCTCTCCCTCTCCCACACTGCCTCCCACTCTCACACTCTCTCCCTCTCTCACACGCTCTCCCTCTCCCACACTGTCACCCACTCTCACACTCTCTCCCTCTCCCACACTGTCACCAACTCTCACACTGTCTCCCTCTCTCACACTCTCTCCCTCTCCCAGACTGTCTCCCTCTCTCACACTCTCTCCCTCGCTCACACTCTCTCCCTCTCAACAATCCCTCACACTCTCACACTCTCTCCCTCTCTCACACTGTCTCTCTCTCTGACACTCTCTCCCTCTCCCACACTGTCTCCCTCTCTCACACTCTGCCCCCCTCTCACACTCTTTCCCTCTCCCACACTACCTCCCACTCTCACACTCTCTCCCTCTCTCACACTCTCTCCCTCTCCCACACGCTCTCCCCCTCTCACACTCTCTCCCTCTCTCACACCCTCTCCCTCGCTCACACTCTCTCCCTCTCAACAATCCCTCCCACTCTCACACTCTCTGCCTCTCCCACACTGCCTCCCACACTCTCTCCCTCTCTCACACTCTCTCACACTCTCTCCCTCTCTCACACTCTCTCCCTCTCCCACACTGTCTCCCTCTCTCACACTTTCTCCCTCTCTCACACTCTCTCCCTCTCTCACACTTTCTCCCTCTCTGACACTCTCTCCCTCTATCACATTCTGTCCCCCTCTCACACTCCCTCCCTCTCTCACAGTGTCTCACTCTCTCACACTCTCTCACTCTCTCACCCTCCCTCTCTCACCCTCCCTCTCTCACACTTTCTCCCTCTCTCACACTCTCTCCCCTTCTCCCCTTTCGCATTCTCTCTTTTGTACTCCCTCCCTCTCTAGCACTCTCACCCTCTCTCACACTCTCTCCCTCTCCCACACTGCCACCCACTCTCACACTGTCTCCCTCTCCCACACTCTCTCCCACTCTCACACTGTCTCCCTCTCTCACACTCTCTCCCTCTCCCACACTGTCACCCACTCTCACACTCTCTCCCTCTCCCACACTGTCACCCACTCTCACACTCTCTCCCTCTCCCACACTGTCACCCACTCTCATACTGTCTCCCACTCTCACACAGTCTCCCTCTCCCACACTGTCACCCAGTCTCACACTCTCTCCCTCTCCCACACTGCCTCCCACTCTCACACTCTCTCCCTCTCCCACACTGCCTCCCACTCTCACACTCTCTCCCTCTCCCACACTGCCTCCCACTCTCCCACTCTCTCCCTCTCCCACACTGCCTCCCACTCTCACACTCTCTCCCTCTCTCACACTCTCTCCCTCTCTCATACTGTCACCCACTCTCCCTCCCACTCCCTCTCTCACATTGTCACCCACTCTCACACTCTCTCCCTCTCCCACACTGTCACCCAGTCTCACACTCTCTCCCTCTCCCACGCTGCCTCCCACTCTCACACTCTCTCCCTCTCCCACACTGCCTCCCACTCTCACACTCTCTCCCTCTCCCACACTGCCTCCCACTCTCTCCCTCTCTCACACTCTCTCCCTCTCTCACACTCTCACCCACTCTCCCTCTCACTCCCTCTCTCACACTGTCACCCACTCTCACACTCTCTCCCTCTCTCACACTCTCTCCCTCTCCTACACTGTCACCCACTCTCACACTCTCTCCCTCTCCCACACTGCCTCCCACTCTCACACTCTCTCCCTCTCCCACATTCTCTCCCTCTCCCACACTGCCTCCCACTCTCACACTCTCTCCCTCTCCCACACCGCCTCCCACTCTCACACTCTCTCCCTCTCCCACACTGCCTCCCACTCTCAAACTCTCTCCCTCTCCCACACTGCCTCCCACTCTCACACTCTCTCCCTCACCCACACTGTCACCCACTCTCCCTCTCTCTACCTCTCTCACACTGTCACCCACTCTCAGACTCTCTCCCTCTCTCACACGCTCTCCCTCTCCCACACTGTCACCCACTCTCACACTCTCTCCCTCTCCCACAATGTCATCAACTCTCACACTGTCTCCCTCTCTCACACTCTCTCCCTCTCCCAGACTGTCTCCCTCTCTCACACTCTCTCCCTCGCTCACACTCTCTCCCTCTCAACAATCCCTCACACTCTCACACTCTCTCCCTCTCTCACACTGTCTCTCTCTCTGACACTCTCTCCCTCTCCCACACTGTCTCCCTCTCTCACACTCTGCCCCCCTCTCACACTCTTTCCCTCTCCCACACTACCTCCCACTCTCACACTCTCTCCCTCTCTCACACTCTCTCCCTCTCCCACACGCTCTCCCCCTCTCACACTCTCTCCCTCTCTCACACTCTCTCCCTCGCTCACACTCTCTCCCTCTCAACAATCCCTCCCACTCTCACACTCTCTGCCTCTCCCACACTGCCTCCCACACTCTCTCCCTCTCTCACACTCTCTCACACTCTCTCCCTCTCTCACACTCTCTCCCTCTCCCACACTGTCTCCCTCTCTCACACTTTCTCCCTCTCTCACACTCTCTCCCTCTCTCCCACTTTCTCCCTCTCTGACACTCTCTCCCTCTATCACATTCTGTCCCCCTCTCACACTCCCTCCCTCTCTCACAGTGTCTCACTCTCTCACACTCTCTCACTCTCTCACCCTCCCTCTCTCACCCTCCCTCTCTCACACTTTCTCCCTCTCTCACACTCTCTCCCTCTCCCAGACTGTCTCCCTCTCTCACACTCTCTCCCTCGCTCACACTCTCTCCCTCTCAACAATCCCTCACACTCTCACACTCTCTCCCTCTCTCACACTCTCTCTCTCTCTGACACTCTCTCCCTCTCCCACACTGTCTCCCTCTCTCACACTCTGCCCCCCTCTCACACTCTTTCCCTCTCCCACACTACCTCCCACTCTCACACTCTCTCCCTCTCTCACACTCTCTCCCTCTCCCACACGCTCTCCCCCTCTCACACTCTCTCCCTCTCTCACACCCTCTCCCTCGCTCACACTCTCTCCCTCTCAACAATCCCTCCCACTCTCACACTCTCTGCCTCTCCCACACTGCCTCCCACACTCTCTCCCTCTCTCACACTCTCTCACACTCTCTCCCTCTCTCACACTCTCTCCCTCTCCCACACTGTCTCCCTCTCTCACACTTTCTCCCTCTCTCACACTCTCTCCCTCTCTCACACTTTCTCCCTCTCTGACACTCTCTCCCTCTATCACATTCTGTCCCCCTCTCACACTCCCTCCCTCTCTCACAGTGTCTCACTCTCTCACACTCTCTCACTCTCTCACCCTCCCTCTCTCACCCTCCCTCTCTCACACTTTCTCCCTCTCTCACACTCTCTCCCCTTCTCCCCTTTCGCATTCTCTCTTTTGTACTCCCTCCCTCTCTAGCACTCTCACCCTCTCTCACACTCTCTCCCTCTCCCACACTGCCACCCACTCTCACACTGTCTCCCTCTCCCACTCTCTCTCCCACTCTCACACTGTCTCCCTCTCTCACACTCTCTCCCTCTCCCACACTGTCACCCACTCTCATACTCTCTCCCTCTCCCACACTGTCACCCACTCTCACACTCTCTCCCTCTCCCACACTGCCTCCCACTCTCACACTCTCTCCCTCTCCCACACTGCCTCCCACTCTCACACTCTCTCCCTCTCCCACACTGCCTCCCACTCTCCCACTCTCTCCCTCTCCCACACTGCCTCCCACTCTCACACTCTCTCCCTCTCTCACACTCTCTCCCTCTCTCATACTGTCACCCACTCTCCCTCCCACTCCCTCTCTCACATTGTCACCCACTCTCACACTCTCTCCCTCTCCCACACTGTCACCCAGTCTCACACTCTCTCCCTCTCCCACGCTGCCTCCCACTCTCACACTCTCTCCCTCTCCCACACTGCCTCCCACTCTCACACTCTCTCCCTCTCCCACACTGCCTCCCACTCTCTCCCTCTCTCACACTCTCTCCCTCTCTCACACTCTCACCCACTCTCCCTCTCACTCCCTCTCTCACACTGTCACCCACTCTCACACTCTCTCCCTCTCTCACACTCTCTCCCTCTCCTACACTGTCACCCACTCTCACACTCTCTCCCTCTCCCACACTGCCTCCCACTCTCACACTCTCTCCCTCTCCCACATTCTCTCCCTCTCCCACACTGCCTCCCACTCTCACACTCTCTCCCTCTCCCACACTGCCTCCCACTCTCACACTCTCTCCCTCTCCCGCACTGCCTCCCACTCTCAAACTCTCTCCCTCTCCCACACTGCCTCCCACTCTCACACTCTCTCCCTCACCCACACTGTCACCCACTCTCCCTCTCTCTACCTCTCTCACACTGTCACCCACTCTCAGACTCTCTCCCTCTCTCACACGCTCTCCCTCTCCCACACTGTCACCCACTCTCACACTCTCTCCCTCTCCCACAATGTCATCAACTCTCACACTGTCTCCCTCTCTCACACTCTCTCCCTCTCCCAGACTGTCTCCCTCTCTCACACTCTCTCCCTCGCTCACACTCTCTCCCTCTCAACAATCCCTCACACTCTCACACTCTCTCCCTCTCTCACACTGTCTCTCTCTCTGACACTCTCTCCCTCTCCCACACTGTCTCCCTCTCTCACACTCTGCCCCCCTCTCACACTCTTTCCCTCTCCCACACTACCTCCCACTCTCACACTCTCTCCCTCTCTCACACTCTCTCCCTCTCCCACACGCTCTCCCCCTCTCACACTCTCTCCCTCTCTCACACTCTCTCCCTCGCTCACACTCTCTCCCTCTCAACAATCCCTCCCACTCTCACAATCTCTGCCTCTCCCACACTGCCTCCCACACTCTCTCCCTCTCTCACACTCTCTCACACTCTCTCCCTCTCTCACACTCTCTCCCTCTCCCACACTGTCTCCCTCTCTCACACTTTCTCCCTCTCTCACACTCTCAACTCTCTCCCACTTTCTCCCTCTCTGACACTCTCTCCCTCTATCACATTCTGTCCCCCTCTCACACTCCCTCCCTCTCTCACAGTGTCTCACTCTCTCACACTCTCTCACTCTCTCACCCTCCCTCTCTCACCCTCCCTCTCTCACACTTTCTCCCTCTCTCACACTCTCTCCCCCTCTCCCCTTTCGCATTCTCTCTTTTGTACTCCCTCCCTCTCTAGCACTCTCACCCTCTCTCACACTCTCACCCTCACATTCTCTCCCTCTGACACATTCTCTACCTCAGTCACCCTCCCTCTCTCCCACTGTCTCCCACTTTGTCTCCCTGTCAGACTCTCTCCCTCTTTCACACTCTTTCCCTGTCTAACACAATCTACCTGTCTCACTCACTCTCCCTTCCTCACACTCTCTCCCTCTCTTGCCCTCCATCTCTCACAATCCCTCTATCTCTCACACTCCCTCTCTCAAATTCCTGCCTCTCACATACTTTCTTCTTAATAGATACTCACTCCCACTCTCCCACTCTCTCTAGCAGAGTTCCCTTGTCTCACACTTACCCCTCTCTCACATTCTGTCCCTCTCTCTCACTCTCCCCCCCTCTCTCTCTCTGCATCATGCCTCCCTCCCTCCCTCTCTCACATCTCCGTTAGACACTTTCACACTCTGTCCCTCTCTCTCTCCATCCCTATATCTCTCTCCCTCCATGCCTCCCTCCCTCTCACAAAACACCCTCAATGACACTTTCTCTCACACTCTTTCTCTCTCTCACACTTTGTCCCTCTCTCACACTTTCTCACACTCTCTATCCCTCTCTCACAATTTCCATAAAACTCTTTCCCTCTCTCACACTTTCTCTCACTCTCCATCCCTCTCTCACACTTTCTCTCACACACTTTCCCTCTCTCACACTTTCTCTCACTCTCTTTCCCTCTCTCACAGTTTTTCTCACTCTCTTTCCCTCTCTCACAATTTCTCTCACTCTCTTTCTCTCTCTCACAATTTCTCTCACAATCTTTCCCTCTCTCACACTTTCCCTCTCTCACACTTTTTCTCACTCTCATTCCCTCTCTCACAATTTCTCTCACTCTCTTTCCCTCTCTCACAATTTCTCTCACACTCTTTCTCTCTCTCACACGTTCTCTCACATTCTTTCCCTCTCTCACACTTTCCCTCTCTCACACTTTTTCTCACTCTCTTTCCCTCTCTCACAATGTCTCTGACTCTATTTCACTCTCTCACACTTTGTCTTAAACTCTTTCCCTCTCTCACACTTTCTCTCATACTCTTTCCCTCTCTCACACTTTCCGTCTCTCACACTTTCTCTCACACTTTCCCTCTCTCACACTTTCTCTGACTCTCTTTCCCTCTCTCACACTTTCTCTCACACTCGTTCCCTCTCTCACACTTTCTCTCACACTTTCCCTCTCTCACACTTTCTCTGACTCTCTTTCCCTCTCTCACACTTTCTCTCACACTCGTTCCCTCGCTCACACTTTCTCTCACACTCTTTCCCTCTTTCACACTTTCTCTGACTCTCTTTCCCTCTCTCACATTTTCTCTCACATTCTTTCCCTCTCTCACACGTTCTCTCACACTCTTTCCCTCTATCACACTTTCTCTCACTCTGTTTCCCTCTCTCACACTTTCCCTCACAATCTTTCCCTCTCCCGCTCCCTCAGTCACTGAGTCGCTCTCTCCTGTACTTATGTCTAAGATTATGTGAGTATTTAATACACCATCCTTCTCACACAATCTGCCTCCGTCAGCCACTCACCCTCTCCACTATCTGCTTCCCTTTCTCTCAGACAATCCACCTCCTCCTCCCGTTTTATCCTTTATTTCTCCACCCTCTTTCTCTCCCAATATCTCTCCTCACACCCTCTTTCTCTCTCACCCTGTCTTCTATCAGCACATCTCACACACCAGTTCTCTCCTCCTCCACATCTCACCCCGCCTGTCTCCCAGTTGAAGTGTGTGTATCAGATGGAGGCCGGTGTCAGTTAGAGACGGGGTACTAGTTTTCACTGCTGACTATGTATTAATGCTGCTCTCTGAGGTGATGAGTTTGTCTCTGCCACAGCCTCTGAGTTTTATGAGGTTCCAATGATTCTAAATAGTTTCTTAGTTTGAGGGGCTGAATCAGATTTAGATATGGGATCACATACTTTGCGCTTTAAATAGTTCCAGATTTTGGAGACATTGAAATATTCTACTGATGCTCAAACAGAAACTACTGAAATAAAATAAAGGAATGGTCACAGTTACAGAGACAGCTACACTCCAGAGTGCAGTGGAACCACCCAGAGAAACACACTGACAATTGGAACTGAATCACTGAATGGTCACAGTTACAGAGGCAGCTACACCCCAGAGTGCAGTGGACCCACCCAGAGAAACACACTGACAATTGGAACTGAACACTGAATGGTCACAGTTACAGAGGCAGCTACACCCCAGAGTGCAGTGTAACCACCCAGAGAAACACACTGACAATTGGAACTGAATCACTGAATGGTCACAGTTACAGAGACAGCTACACCCCAGAGTGCAGTGGAACCACCCAGAGAAACACACTGACAATTGGAACTGAATCGCTGAATGGTCACAGTTACAGAGACAGCTACATCCCAGAGTGCAGTGGAACCACCCAGAGAAACACACTGACAATTGGAACTGAATCACTGAATGGTCACAGTTACAGAGGGAGCTACATCCCAGAGTGCAGTGGAACCACCCAGAGAAACACACTGACAATTGGAACTGAATCACTGAATGGTCACAGTTACAGAGGCAGCTACACTCCAGAGTGCAGTGGACCCACCCAGAGAAACACACTGACAATTGGAACTGAATCACTGAATGGTCACAGTTACAGAGGCAGCTACACCCCAGAGTGCAGTGGAACCACCCAGAGAAACACACTGACAATTGGAACTGAATCACTGAATGGTCACAGTTACAGAGACAGCTACACCCCAGAGTGCAGTGGACCCAACCTGAGAAACACACTGACAATTGGAACTGAATCGCTGAATGGTCACAGTTACAGAGACAGCTACATCCCAGAGTGCAGTGGAACCACCCAGAGAAACACACTGACAATTGGAACTGAATCACTGAATGGTCACAGTTACAGAGACAGCTACATCCCAGAGTGCAGTGGAACCACCCAGAGAAACACACTGACAATTGGAACTGAATCACTGAATGGACACAGTTACTGAGGCAGCTACACCCCAGAGTGCAGTGGAACCACCCAGAGAAACACACTGACAATTGGAACTGAATCACTGAATGGTCACAGTTACAGAGGCAGCTACACCCCAGAGTGCAGTGGAACCACCCAGAGAAACACACTGACAATTGGAACTGAATCACTGAATGGTCACAGTTACAGAGGCAGATACACCCCAGAGTGCAGTGGACCCACCCAGAGAAACACACTGACAATTGGAACTGAATCACTGAATGGTCACAGTTACAGAGGCAGCTACACCCCAGAGTGCAGTGGACCCACCCAGAGAAGCACACTGACAATTGGAACTGAATATCTGAATGGTCACAGTTAGAGAGACAGCTACAACCCAGAGTGCATTGGAACCACCCTGAGAAACACACTGACAATTGGAACTGATTCACTGAATGGTCACAGTGGAGTGAAGGTTATCACTGAAACAATCTGAGATGTAGAGATGGGACTGATGGTGTCTGAGTGGACAGCATCCTTTCTGTTAATGTTAGTTGAACAATGTGATCAACACCGTCCAGTGTTTGCAAAGAGGTCACTCACTCAGAAAAATAATATTTGCTTTCACTGAACACAATATCGTAATCTGTTTGTTCACATCTTGAAAAATAAGTTAAACGATGTCACAACCTCAATTTCCCTTGTGTGGTTCCACAGGGTATTAATTAAAAGCTTGGAGAATATATAACCTCAGAGTTTTAGACAGAGAGATTGCCAATCGCAGGAAGGGACACATCACTTCACACTGAAAATGCATCGTCCAATTCATGTTGCTGAGAAAGTATTCTACCCAATCCTGGCTATTGTTGGTGTTCCTGGTAAGTGACTGTCACCATTGAATTGGTGTAAATCTGTGTGTGAGCGGCTCTCTGATTTTAAACTGCGACTGAAAATATCTGATCCTGATCTCGTGCTCACTGTTATATCGACACCTGGTCAACGATATAATTGTCAAATGTATTCAAGCCTGTCAATGGTTTGAATCCCTTTCATCAACTCACAATAAACCTCTGTTTGTAACTCACTGGATCTCTGACCGGGGAAGTTATTATATTGAGTGGAATTTTGTATAATGTTAGATTGGATCTCAGTAAAGGCAATCTCTCTGAAGGGAGGTTTAGGAGGAGAAAGAATTAAATCACACTGAGTGTGGGTATCTGTCAGTGTAGAATTGTACTGACTGTGGGTCACTATCAGAGTGGAATATCTGACAGCGCTGAACAAGGATTACTGGAAGTGTCTGTCAGTGTGGAATTGTACTGAGTGTGGATCACTAACCAGAGTGGAATATCTGACAGCGGTGAACAAGGATTACTGGAAGTGTCTGTCAGTGTGGAATTGTACTGAGTGTGGATCACTAACCAGAGTGGAATATCTGACAGCGGTGAACAAGGATTACTGGAAGTGTCTGTCAGTGTGGAATTGTACTGAGTGTGGATCACTAACCAGAGTGGAATATCTGACAGCGGTGAACAAGGATTACTGGAAGTGTCTGTCAGTGTAGAATTGTACTGACTGTGGGTCTCTCACCAGAGTGGAATATCTGACAGCGGTGAACAAGGATTACTGGAAGTATCTGTCAGTGTGGAATTGTACTGAGTGTGTGTCTCTCACCAGAGTGGAATATCTGACAGCAGTGAAGAACGATTACTGGAAATGTCTGTCAGTGTAGAATTGTACTGACTGTGGGTCCCACACCAGAGTGGAATATATGACAGCAGTGAAGAAGGATTACTGGAAGTATCTGTCAGTGTAGAATTGTGTGTGGGTCAGTAACTGGACTGAAATTAGTTGGTTCTATTTTGAAATGATGTATTTTATTGGTGAGGGGTCGCTCCATTCTGTGGAGTTCTCTCTGTGTGTTTTAACTTTGGAATAGGTTGAAAACAGGAAGAGTTTGGCTGTGTTTTGAAGATGTTTGATTTTTATTGTATGAAGTGCAATGTCTCTATCTCTGTTTTCTATTGATCTACTCTAACAGGAACAGATATCACCCACACTCTAAGATTTCACAAAACCCACAGCAATGCAGCATTCCACTAGGTTTTGTGATATTTTCTCATTCCTATTCATCCTGAAATGAACTCACATGTTTGATCAATTTTTATGGGTGTTTTTAAACTGTCTGCTTCACACGATTTGTGAATCTATTCACCTGAAGCCAGAAACCCCTCCAGTCCATTCACACACTTGTTTTCCAAGGAGCGATTGGGGGACTTATTGTTCTGAACAAAATGCAGCAGCGGACACTGATCTGTCGGGACATTAATGTCCCATCGAAATACCCACTTTGCAAATTCATAATGAATGATGGTGTGTGCCTGTAATTAGTTGTATTCTGCCTCTGTATTCACTATCACTCTCAATTTGATTCTGTCTGTAAATTGTGTAATTATCATTCTGCTTCCCGATCCCATATTGTTGATGGGAATGGTGAAGGAGAGTGATCCCAGTGCTGATCCTTGTGGAACACCACTTCCCACCTTCCACCAATCAGCCTAAATCCCTTTAACTCCTCTCCCTGTTTTCTCTGTGTGTCGCCAGCATGTGTCCATCCTGCTGCTGTGTCCCCTAACTCCACTGGCTCTGAGATTACCCATCAGTCTGTTATGTCGGATCTCACTGACGGCCTTTAGAAAATCAAATTGTTTAACATCCATCATACTACTCAGATCTATTATTTCTGGTAGTTATTGCAATAATTGGATGAAATGTGTCAGGAAGAATGCTGACTTTGGAATATGTGCCGGCTATTTAGTATACTCTGTGTTGCTGGATTTCTTTTAACTCAGACTTCTAATTCAATGCTTCCAACTGTTAACATTGTGACTGGAAGATGTGATTATATTCTGTTCTAAATTCAAGAATAACAGAGACCTACTTCTGCTTCTCAATTCTTTGGTAATTATTCTGATGTTGATCAGTGAATAGATAATATTGTCTCTGCTGTTTCTCACTGTCTATTTTATGAATATTTGTTGTTGAAATCCATCCGCCTCCAGTAATCTCCCTCTACCTGGACCCCCTCCTCTGGCCTCCTATCAGCTCTTGATCTTTTCATTGAGATCTCTCAGTGCGACATCGACCGTCTCAATTTCTCTGTGCCTCTCACCAACTCTATCCTGACTCACTCTAAACTTGCTCCAATCCTCTCTCGAATATCCAACCCTGGCCTGGTGATCTAAGCTGCTCACAAGGGCGGTGTCATTATTGTCTGGTGTCCTGACCTCTTCCTCACAGAGGCTGACCGTCCGCTCTCAGGCCCATCCTGGTACCCCCCCCCCTGGACCAGCAGCACACCACCAAACATCATGATATTGTTTCCAGGGCTTTCACTGACCTCGTTGACTCTGGATATCTTCTGTCCACAGTCTCAGAGATCAGAGACCCACAATCCCACACATCCTGCATCAACCTCCCGCTTCTACCTCCTTCCCAAAATCCACAAACAGGGAAGTCCCAGTGCACCCATTATTTCGGCCTGTTCCAGCCCCACCAAGATCATTTCTTCCCATCTTGATTCCATCCGCTTTACCCTGTTCTGCCCCTTCCCAAAGACAGTGGTGTCACAGTGACACAGTGGTTTGCACTGCTGCCTCACAGCACCAGAGTCTCCGGATCACTTCCTACCTTGGGTGACTGTCTGTGTGGAGACTGCACTTTCTCTCCCTGTCTGTGTGGGTTTCCTCCGGGTCTCCGGTTACCTCCCATAGCCCAAAGATGTGCAGGTTAGGTGGATTGGCCATGCTAAATTACTCCGTAGTGTCCAAAACGATGTGTAGGTTAGATTAAGGGGTTAATGAGATAGGCGGGGGAGTGAGCTTGGTTGAGGTACTCTTTCAGAGGTTTGGTACAGACTTAATGGGCCGAATGGCCTCCTTCTGCACTGTGGGAATTCTATGATTCCTGATTCCTCTGGTGTCGTAAACAAGGTCCATTTCCCTGGCCCTAACCGCCTAATCTTCACAATGGACGTCCAATCCCTCTGCACCTCCGTTCCCCAACACGAGGGTTGTGTTCAGATCCTCATACCCTGCTTCCTGTAAAGACTGCATCTCATTCTCCCACTTTCTCCGCCTCCATCGCCTCTGATCTGATGCTGGCGTCTTCGAAAATAGTCCCCCTGGCATGTCTGTCTTTTCCTTAACCGGGCTGTCCCCACCACCTTCCTTTGTTAACAGGGCTCTCAATCGTGTTCAATTCACTTCTCACACCTCTGTCCTCACACAGCCCCCTCCCTCCCGGAAACATGATAGGGTTCCCCTCCTCACTTTCCACACCATCAGCCTTCTCATTGAAAGGAAAATCCTCCTCCATCTCTGCCAACTCCAGCATGATGTCACCACCAAACACATCTTCACCTCTCTCCAACCACCCCCCTCAATGTCTGCATTCCTCAGGTACGGCTCCCTCCCCCTTGTCCACTTCCCCCTCATACCCCACACCCCTTTCCCTTCCCCCAGCACCTTCCCCTGCAATCACAGACGGTGCAACAACTGTCCCTTTACCTCCTCCCGTGTCCCGGTTCTCAGCAGCAAACTCTCCTTTCTGGGGAAGCAGCGTTTCACTTCTGTGCCTTCAGTTTGTTCTCCTGTATTCGCTGCTTCCAATACCGACTCCTCGACATTGGGGAGACTAAACGCAGACTGGGAGACTGCTTTGTGGAACACCTTCACTCAGCCCACAGCATGGCCCCAGCCTTCCTGTTGTGGCCATGTTAACTCAGCACCTTGCTCTCAGGCCCACATGTCTGTCCTTAGCCTGCTGCCAGAATGCAGTGAAGCCCAACGCAAGCTGGAGGAGCAACATCTCATCGTCCAATTAGGATGTTGCATCCCGCAGGACGTAACTTTAATTTCAACTACTTTATTCTGGGAACTTTCTCCTCCATCTTAACGCTCTTGTTTTGGAATGTTCCTACTTTTTTGACGAATGCAATGAGTCCGAATCTGGAGAGAGTCTATTCCGGCCAAGTGAACCCTGGGGACTGTCCAATCCCGGAGCGGGAATACTCCTGAGAAAAGTTTGGCAGGGATTCTTTCCAAACAGGGAGAGGATGGATTCCTGGGAACAGTGATGTTGGGATGTTCGAGGCATGGCAATGGGGGATTCCTGGGAGCGGGTGCTGTACGAATGACTAAACCTGGGAGGGGTGACCCCTCGGGATGTTCTGGAGAATGGATAGACTCTATTCTGGACAGGCTGGGTTGCACGATAGCACAGTGGTTGGCACAGTTGATTCACAGCTCCAGGGTCCCAGGTTCGATTCCCGGCTTGGGTCACTGTCTGTGTGGAGTCTGCACTTTCTCCCCCGTGTCTGCGTGGGTTTCCTCCGGGTGCTCCGGTTTCCTCCCACAGTACAAAGATGTGCGGGTTAGGTGGATTGGGCAAGATAAATTGTGTTTAGTTTCCAAACAATTTAGATGGGGTCACTGGGTTATGGGGATGGGGTGGGCTGGACTGGTTTTCTCTTTCCAAGGGCCGGTGCAGACTCGATGGGTCGAATGGCCTCCTTTTGCACTGTACATTCTATATTTCTATTCCTCCCATGGTTATGAAGTGGGAAGGTCCTGCGTTTGTTTTATTGTTTTCCATTGATCGTGGGATATTCAAATAAACCAGGAGTGGGGTCCAACCCCATCAGAAATCCAGTCCAGGGAACGGACCAATCCAGGGTGTGGTCCAATAATTGAGCTGGGATGACAATCTCGGGTATGTTTGTATCCGGTTTGGGAAACCTGGCCGGCCTGAGTGAATCCTGTAAATCAGACTAAATGAGAAATGTAACCTCTCCCAAAGGTCTCTGAATTATAAACATTTTCCTCCCACTGCCATCAAACTGACAGGGCTGCAATTCACACTTTCCCCCCATTCCCCACCTTTAACACTGGAGTTACATTTCCTACTCCCCTCTCTGCAATGTTAATCTCTGTGCCCACTCCTCTCCCAGCGCCCCCACCCACCCACTGTCCATTATATTGATGCTGCAATTGTGTCCTGGTTCAGACAGGGAGATTCATTACCCAGTAATTTCCCGCGCCTCTCCTTTCTCTCTCTGACAGTTAATATACTGGGAATTGTGATTCTGTGTCGGGGGAAGTGTGGCCTCTCTACCTGCACCACTCGCTACCTGGTGGCCATGGCAACGGCGGATCTGCTGTTTATTATCACTAAACCCATAGAACATAGAACATAGAACATAGAACAATACAGCGCAGTACAGGCCCTTCGGCCCACGATGTTGCACCGAAACAAAAGCCATCTAACCTACACTATACCATTATCATCCATATGTTTATCCAATAAACTTTTAAATGCCCTTAATGTTGGCGAGTTCACTACTGTAGCAGGTAGGGCATTCCACGGCCTCACTACTCTTTGCGTAAAGAACCTACCCCTGACCTCTGTCCTATATCTATTACCCCTCAGTTTAAGGCTATGTCCCCTCGTGCTAGCCATTTCCATCCGCGGGAGAAGGCTCTCACTGTCCACCCTATCTAACCCTCTGATCATTTTGTATGCCTCTATTAAGTCTCCTCTTAACCTTCTTCTCTCTAACGAAAACAACCTCAAGTCCATCAGCCTTTCCTCATAAGATTTTCCCTCCATACCAGGCAACATCCTGGTAAATCTCCTCTGCACCCGTTCCAAAGCCTCCACGTCCTTCCTATAATGCGGTGACCAGAACTGTACGCAATACTCCAAATGCGGCCGTACCAGAGTTCTGTACAGCTGCAACATGACCTCCTGACTCCGGAACTCAATCCCTCTACCAATAAAGGCCAACACTCCATAGGCCTTCTTCACCACCCTGTCAACCTGGGTGGCAACTTTCAGGGATCTATGTACATGGACACCTAGATCCCTCTGCTCATCCACACTTTCAAGAACTTTTCCATTAGCCACATATTCCACATTCCTGTTTTTCCTTCCAAAGTGAATCACCTCACACTTCTCTACATTAAACTCCATTTGCCACCTCTCAGCCCAGCACTGCAGCTTATCTATATCCCTCTGTAACCTGCTACTTCCTTCCTCACTATCGACAACACCACCGACTTTAGTATCGTCTGCAAATTTACTCACCCACCCTTCTGCGCCTTCCTCTAGGTCATTGATAAAAATGACAAACAGCAACGGCCCCAGAACAGATCCTTGTGGTACTCCACTTGTGACAGAACTCCATTCTGAACATTTCCCATCAACCACCACCCTCTGTCTTCTTTCAGCTAGCCAATTTCTGATCCACATCTCTAAATCACCCTCAATCCCCAGCCTCCGTATTTTCTGCAATAGCCTACCGTGGGGAACCTTATCAAACGCTTTGCTGAAATCCATATACACCACATCAACTGCTCTACCCTCGTCTACCTGTTCAGTCACCTTCTCAAAGAACTCGATAAGGTTTGTGAGGCATGACCTACCCTTCACAAAGCCATGCTGACTATCCCTGATCATATTATTCCTATCTAGATGATTATAAATCTTGTCTCTTATAATGCCCTCCAAGACTTTACCCACTACAGACGTGAGGCTCACCGGTCTATAGTTGCCGGGGTTGTCTCTGCTCCCCTTTTTGAACAAAGGGACCACATTTGCTATCCTCCAGTCCTCTGGCACTATTCCTGTATCCAATGATGACATAAAAATCAAAGCCAATGGTCCAGCAATCTCTTCCCTGGCCTCCCAGAGAATCCTAGGATAAATCCCATCAGGCCCCGGGGACTTATCTATTTTCAGCCTGTCCAGAATTGCCAACACCTCTTCCCTACTTACCTCAATGCCATCTAATCTATTTACCTGGAGCTCAGCATTCTCCTCCACAACATTATCTTTTTCCTGAGTGAATACTGACGAAAAATATTCATTTAGTATCTCGCCTATCTCTTCAGACTCTACACACAACTTCCCATCCCTGTCCTTGACTGGTCCTACTCTGTCCCTAGTCATTCGCTTATTCCTGACATACCTATAGAAAGCTTTTAGGTTTTCCTTGATCCTTCCTGCCAAATACTTCTCATGTCCCCTCCTTGCTCGTCTTAGCTCTCTCTTTAGATCCTTCCTCGCTACCTTGTAACTATCCATCGCCCCAACTGAAACTTCACACCTCATCTTCACATAGGCCTCCTTCTTCCTCTTAACAAGAGATTCCACTTCTTTGGTAAACCACGGTTCCCTCGCTCGGCACCTTCCTCCCTGCCTGACCGGTACATACTTATCAAGAACACGCAATAGCTGATCCTTGAACAAGCTCCACTTATCCAGTGTGTCCAAAACTTGCAGCCTACTTCTCCACCTTATCCCCCCGAAGTCACGTCTAATGGCATCATAATTTCCCTTCCCCCAGCTATAACTCTTGCCCTGCGGTGTATACTTATCCCTTTCCATCCTTAACGTAAACGTCACCGAATTGTGGTCACTGTCCCCAAAGTGCTCACCTACCTCCAAATCCAACACCTGGCCTGGTTCATTACCCAAAACCAAATCCAATGTGGCCTCACCTCTTGTTGGCCTGTCAACAAACTGTGTCAGGAAACCCTCCTGCACACACTGAACAAAAAACGACCCATCTAATGTACTCGAACTATATCTTTTCCAGTCAATATTTGGAAAGTTAAAGTCTCCCATAATAACTACCCTGTTACTTTCGCTCATATCCAGGATCATCTTCGCCATCCTTTCCTCTACATCCCTAGAACTATTTGGAGGCCTATAGAAAACTCCCAACAGGGTGACCTCTCCTTTCCTGTTTCTAACCTCAGCCCATACTACCTCGGAAGATGAGTCCCCATCTAGCATCCTCTCCGCCACCGTAATACTGCTCTTGACTAGCAGCGCCACACCTCCCCCTCTTTTGCCTCCTTCCCTGAGCTTACTAAAACACCTAAACCCCGGAACCTGCAACATCCATTCCTGTCCCTGCTCTATCCACGTCTCCGAAATGGCCACAACATCGAAGTCCCAGGTACCAACCCATGCTGCCAGTTCCCCTACCTTATTTCGTATACTCCTGGCATTGAAGTAGACACACTTCAAACCACCTACCTGAACACTGGCCCCCTCCTCCGACGTCAAATCTGAGCTCCTGACCTCTATACTCTCATTCTCCCTTACCCTAAAACTACAATCCAGGTTCCCATGCCCCTGCTGCATTAGTTTAAACCCCCCCAAAGAGCACTAACAAATCTCCCCCCCAGGATATTTGTGCCCCGCAGGTTCAGATGTAGACCATCCTGTCTGTAGAGGTCCCACCTTCCCCAGAAAGCGCCCCAGTTATCCAGAAATCTGAATCCCTCCCGCCTGCACCATCCCTGTAGCCACGTGTTTAATTGCTCTCTCTCCCTATTCCTCATCTCACTATCACGTGGCACGGGCAACAACCCAGAGATAACAACTCTGTTTGTTCTAGTTCTGAGCTTCCATCCTAGCTCCCTGAAAGCCTGCCTGACATCCTTATCCCCTTTCCTACCTATGTCGTTAGTGCCAATGTGGACCACGACTTGGGGCTGCTCCCCCTCCCCCTTAAGGACCCGGAAAACACGATCCGAGACATCACGTACCCTTGCACCTGGGAGGCAACATACCAAACGTGAGTCTCTCACGCTCCCACAAAATCTCCTATCTGTGCCCCTGACTATAGAGTCCCCAATTACTAATGCTCTGCTCCTCTCCCCCCTTCCCTTCTGAGCAACAGGGACAGACTCTGTGTCAGAGGTCTGTACCCCATGGCTTACCCCTGGTAAGTCGTCCCCCCCACAAGTATCCAAAGCGGTATACTTGTTTCTCAGGGGAACGACCGCAGGGGATCCCTGCACTGACTGTTTTTTCCCCGTCCCTCTTACAGTTACCCATCTATCTCCAATCTTTGGTGTAACTAATTCCCTGAAGCTGCTATCTATGACCCCCTCTGCCTCCCGAATGATCCGAAGTTCTTCCAACTCCAGCTCCAGTTCCCTAACTCGGTCTTGGAGGAGCTGGAGATGGCAGCACTTCCTGCAGGTAAAATCAGCAGGGACACTAACGGCATCCCTCACCTCAAACATCCTGCAGGAGGAACATTGCACTCCCTTCCCTGCCATTCCTCTAACTTTCTACCAAGATCTGGCTAACAACTAAATTTTTAAAAAAATTTTATATATGCAAAAAAAGAAAGAATAAAAATTATTAATAACAATAATAAAATATGGTACTTACCTCACTCCAAAGGGTTTTATTATTAGGTTAGAGGAGGAGGGCGGGTGGGAGACACTACACGTGTAGTGTCTCGGGTTTCCTCTCCACCAGAATTTATTGGTGAGGGTCTTCCCAGACGTCCGCGGGTCGACTTCCTGTTCCCACCTTAAACACTAGAATTTTTTTAAAAAAAATTTATTTAAAGGAGAAACTTACCTCCCAGAAATCACTTCCGCACTGCCCCCGCAGAAATGGACTAACCTGCTCCGCTCCTGCTGAAATCGACTTGGCCTGCAAGGTAAGCAAGTTGTTAATCTGCGCTTTTTCAAAATTCCCGCGCTGATTCTAAGGTCCCAGCTCTCACTCCCGAACTCAACAGCTGACCTGCAAGGCAAGTAAGTTAATATGTACTCACCTCACCACAGACAGCGACCTTTTAAATGGTCCCCTCTGTCTCGCAGCCCCCGCGCTTTTCAAAATTCCCGCGCTGATTCTAAGGTCCCAGCTCTCACTCCCGAACTCAACAGCTGACCTGCAAGGCAAGTAAGTTAATATGTACTCACCTCACCACAGACAGCGACCTTTTAAATGGTCCCCTCTGTCTCGCAGCCCCCGCGCTTTTCAAAATTCCCGCGCTGATTCTAAGGTCCCAGCTCTCACTCCCGAACTCAACAGCTGACCTGCAAGGCAAGTAAGTTAATATGTACTCACCTCACCACAGACAGCGACCTTTTAAATGGTCCCCTCTGTCTCGCAGCCCCCGCGCTTTTCAAAATTCCCGCGCTGATTCTAAGGTCCCAGCTCTCACTCCCGAACTCAACAGCTGACCTGCAAGGCAAGTAAGTTAATATGTACTCACCTCACCACAGACAGCGACCTTTTAAATGGTCCCCTCTGTCTCGCAGCCCCCGCGCTTTTCAAAATTCCCGCGCTGATTCTAAGGTCCCAGCTCTCACTCCCGAACTCAACAGCTGACCTGCAAGGCAAGTAAGTTAATATGTACTCACCTCACCACAGACAGCGACCTTTTAAATGGTCCCCTCTGTCTCGCAGCCCCCGCGCTTTTCAAAATTCCCGCGCTGATTCTAAGGTCCCAGCTCTCACTCCCGAACTCAACAGCTGACCTGCAAGGCAAGTAAGTTAATATGTACTCACCTCACCACAGACAGCGACCTTTTAAATGGTCCCCTCTGTCTCGCAGCCCCCGCGCTTTTCAAAATTCCCGCGCTGATTCTAAGGTCCCAGCTCTCACTCCCGAACTCAACAGCTGACCTGCAAGGCAAGTAAGTTAATATGTACTGAACAGGATCAATGTTTATTATTTCCCCTGGAGTTTCCTGTCCCTCACCCCTGTGTGTCGTGTTAACGGTGTCCTGCTCACTGCAGCCACGGACTGTTCTGTCTGGTTCACCCTCACTTTCTCCTTTGATCGATTTGTGGCCATTCGCTGCCAGAAACTGAAAAGTAAATATTGCACCGGGAAAACTGCGGCTGTGGTTCTGTCCACAAGCGGCCTCCTGCTCTGTGTGAAAAACATCCCCCAGTACTTTATATTGGAACCTGGGGGGATAATCGACAATGTCCAGTGGTTCTGCGTCACAAAGAGCAGCTATTTCACTGACCCGGGATGGGGTGGGTATCTCTGGTTTGATCAGGTTGTAACCCCATTGGTGCCGTTCTTCTCAATCCTGTTGACCAACGCTCTGACAGTCAGACACATTTTACTCAGCAGTCGGGTCCGGAAGGCACTGAGGGCCCAGAGTCAGGGAGACAATCGCAGCGACCCAGAGATGGAGAGCAGAAGGAAGTCAATGATTTTACTCTTCAGCATCTCCGGAACTTTCATCCTCCTCTGGACCGTGTCTGTTATTAAATTTTTCTATATGGATGTGAGAGGATTATATTATATCACCCTTCCTCAATATAATTTACAAACAGTCGGATTTATGCTGCGGGATTTAAATTGCTGCACAAACACATTTATTTATGTGGTGACTCAGTCCAGGTTCAGGGAGCAGATCAAGGTCGCGGCGAAATATCCGGTTACATCAATTATTAAATTAATGAGAAAATAAAACTGACTGAAAACCCCTCAGCCAATCAGGAGCTCCAGCCGCTGACTGACAGCCTCTCAGCCAATCAGGAGCCCCAACCGCTGACTAACAGCCTCTCAGCCAATCAAGTGCTCCAACCGCTCACTGACAGCCTCTCAGCCAACCAGGAGCTCCAGCCACTGACAGACAGCCTCTCAGCCAATCAGCAACTCCAGCCGCTGAGTAACAGCCTCTCAGCCAATCAGGAGCTCCAGCCACTGACAGACAGCCTCTCAGCCAATCAGCATCTCCAACCGCTACTAACAGCCTCCCAGCCAATCAGCATCTCCAGCCGCTGAGTAACAGCCTCTCAGCCAATCAGGAGCTCCAGCCGCTGACTGACAGCCTCTCAGCCAATCAGGAGCTCCAACCGCTGACTGACAGCCTCTCAGCCAATCAGGAGCTCCAACCGCTGACTGACAGTTACTCAGCCACTCAGGAGCTCCAGCCGCTGACTGACAGTCTCTCAGCCAATCAGGAGTTCCAGCCGCTGACTGACAGTCTCTCAGCCAATCAGTAGCTCCTGCCGCTGACTGACAGACTCTCATCCAATCAGCAGCTCCAGCCGCTGACTGACAGCCTATCAGCCAATCAGGAGCTGGGTCTGCGGCGTGGGGAGCACTGACAGTGCTGGCTGTGTGGTGGGAGCACTGCCAGTGCTGGCTGTGTGGGGAGCACTGACAGTGCTGGTTGTGTGGTGGGAGCACTGACAGTGCTGGCTGTGTGGGGGAGCCCTGACAGTGCTGGCTGTGTGGTGGGAGCACTGACAGTGCTGGCTGTGTGGTGGGAGCACTGACAGTGCTGGCTGTGTGGGGGGAGCACTGACAGTGCTGGCTGTGTGGGGAGCACTAACAGTGCTGGCTGTGTGGGGGGAGCACTGACAGTGCTGGCTGTGTGGGGGAGCACTGACAGTGCTGGCTGTGTGGTGGGAGCACTGAAAGTGCTGGCTGTGTGGTGGGAGCACTGACAGTGCTGGCTGTGTGGGGGGAGCACTGACAGTGCTCGCTGTGTGGTGGGAGCACTGACAGTGCTGGCTGTGTGGGGGGAGCACTGACAGTGCTGGCTGTGTGGGGAAGCACTGACAGTGCTGGCTGCGTGGTGGGAGCACTGACAGTGCTGGCTGTGTGGTGGGAACACTGACGGTGCTGGCTGTGTGGTGGGAGCACTGACAGTGCTGGCTGTGTGGGGGAGCACTGACAGTGCTGGCTGTGTGGTGGGAGCACTGACAGTGCTGGCTGTGTGGGGAGCACTGACAGTGCAGGCTGTGTGGTGGGAGCACTGACACTGCCGGCTGTGTGGTGGGAACACTGACAGTGCTGGCTGTGTGGGGGGAGCTCTGACAGTGCTGACTGTGTGGGAGAGCACTGACAGAGCTCGCTGTGTGGTAAGAGCACTGACAGTGCTGGCTGTGTGGAGGGAGCACTGACAGTCCTGGCTTTGTGGGGGAGCACTGACAGTGCAGGCTGTGTGGGAGAGCACTGACAGTGCTGGCTGTGTGGGGGGAGCACTGACAGTGCTGGCTGCGTGGGGTGGGAGCACTGACAGTGCTGGCTGTGTGGGGGAGCTCTGACAGTGCTGGCTGTGTGGGAGGAGCACTGACAGTGCTGGCTGTGTGGGGGGAGCACTGACAGTGCTGGCTGTGTGGGGGAGCACTGACAGTGCTGGCTGTGTGGTGGGAACACTGACGGTGCTGGCTGTGTGGTGGGAGCACTGACAGTGCTGGCTGTGTGGGGGAGCACTGACAGTGCTGGCTGTGTGGTGGGAGCACTGACAGTGCTGGCTGTGTGGGGAGCACTGACAGTGCAGGCTGTGTGGTGGGAGCACTGACACTGCCGGCTGTGTGGTGGGAGCACTGACAGTGCTGGCTGTGTGGGGGGAGCTCTGACAGTGCTGACTGTGTGGGAGAGCACTGACAGAGCTGGCTGTGTGGTAAGAGCACTGACAGTGCTGGCTGTGTGGAGGGAGCACTGACAGTCCTGGCTTTGTGGGGGAGCACTGACAGTGCAGGCTGTGTGGGAGAGCACTGACAGTGCTGGCTGTGTGGGGGGAGCACTGACAGTGCTGGCTGCGTGGGGTGGGAGCACTGACAGTGCTGGCTGTGTGGGGGAGCTCTGACAGTGCTGGCTGTGTGGGAGGAGCACTGACAGTGCTGGCTGTGTGGGGAGCACTGACAGTGCTGGCTGTGTGGGGGGAGCTCTGACAGTGCTGGCTGTGTGGGAGAAGTACTGACAGTGCCTGCTGTGTGGGGGGAGCACTGACAGTGCTGGCTGTGTGGGGGAGCACTGACCGTGCTGGCTGTGTGGCGGAGAACTGACAGTGCTGGCTGAGTGGGGAGCACTGACAGTGCTGGCTGTGGTGGGAGCACTGACAGTGCTGGCTGTGTCGGGGGAGCACTGACAGTGCTGGCTATGTGGGGGGGGGGAACTGAGAGTGCTGGCTGTGTGGTGGGAGCACTGACAGGGCTGGCTGTGTGGTTGGAGCACTGACAGTGCTGGCTGTGTGGTGGGAGCACTGAAAATGCTGGCTGTGTGGGGGGAGCACTGACAGTGCTGGCTGTGGCGGGAGCACTGCCAGTGCTGGCTGTGTGGGAGCACTGGCAGTGCTGACTGTGTGGGGGTAGCACTGACAGTGCTTGCTGTGTGGGGGAGCACTGACAGTGTTGGCTGTGTGGTGGGAGCACTGGCAGTGCTGGCTGTGTGGGGGAGCACTGACAGTGCTGGCTCTGTGGTGGGAGCACTGACAGTGCTGGCTGTGTGGGGGAGCACTGACAGTGCTGGCTGTGTGGGGGGAGCACTGACAGTGCTGGCTGTGTGAGGGGAGCACTGACAGTGCAGGCTGTGTGGTGAGAGCACTGACAGTGTTGGCTGTGTGGTGGGAGCACTGGCAGTGCTGGCTGTGTTGTGGAGCACTGACAATGCTGGCTCTGTGGTGGGAGCACTGACAGTGCTGGATATGTGGGGGAGAACTGACAGTGCTGGCTGTGTGGTGGGAGCACTGGCAGTGCTGGCTGTGTGGTGGGAGCACTGACAGTGCTGTCTGTGTGGGGAGCACTGACAGTGCTGGCTGTGTGGGGGGAGCACTGACAGTGTTGGCTGTGTGGTGGGAGCACGGACAGTGTTGGCTGTGTGGTGGGAGCACTGGCAGTGCTGGCTGTGTGGGGGAGCACTGACAGTGCTGGCTCAGTGGTGGGAGCACTGACAGTGCTGGCTGTGTGGGGGAGCACTGACAGTGCTGGCTGTGTGGGGGGAGCACTGACAGTGCTGGCTGTGTGAGGGGAGCACTGTCAGTGCAGGCTGTGTGGTGAGAGCACTGACAGTGTTGGCTGTGTGGTGGGAGCACTGGCAGTGCTGGCTGTGTTGTGGAGCACTGACAGTGCTGGCTCTGTGGTGGGAGCACTGACAGTGCTGGATATGTGGGGGAGAACTGACAGTGCTGGCTGTGTGGTGGGAGCACTGACAGTGCTGGCTGTGTGGTGGGAGCACTGACAGTGCTGTCTGTGTGGGGGAGCACTGACAGTGCTGGCTGTGTGGGGGAGCACTGACAGTGTTGGCTGTGTGGTGGGAGCACGGACAGTGTTGGCTGTGTGGTGGGAGCACTGGCAGTGCTGGCTGTGTGGTGGGAGCACTGACAGTGTTGGCTGTGTGGTGGGAGCACTGGCAGTGCTGGCTGTGTGGGGGAGCACTGACAGTGCTGGCTCTGTGGTGGGAGCACTGACAGTGCTGGATATGTGGGGAAGAACTGACAGTGCTGGCTGCGAGAGTGGAGCACTGACAGTGCTGGCTGTGTGGGTGGAGCAGTGACAGTGCTGGCTGTGTGGGGGGAGATCTGACAGTGCTGGCTGTGTGACTGGAGCACTGACAGTGGTGGCTGTGTGAGGGGTGCACTGACAGTGCTCGCTGTGTGGTGGGAGCACTGACAGTGCTGGCTGTGTGTTGGGAGCACTGACAGTGCTGGCTGTGTGGGGGAGCACTGACAGTGTTGGCTGTGTGGTGGGAGCACTGACAGTGGTGGCTGTGTGTTGGGAGCACTGACAGTGCTGGCTATGTGGTGAGCAGTGACAGTGCTGGCTGTGTGGGGGAGCACTGACAGTGCTGGCTGTGTGAGGTGGGAGCGCTGGCAGTGCTGGCTGTGTGGGGGTGCACTGACAGTGCTGGCTGTGTGGGGGAGCACTGACAGTGCTGGCTGTGTGGGGGAGCACGGACAGTGCTGGCTGTGTGGGGGGAGCACGGACAGTGCTGGCTGTGTGGGCGGAGCACTGACAGTGCTGGCTGTGTGATGGGAGTACGGACAGTGCTGGCTGTGTGGAGGGAGCACTGACAGAGCTGGCTGTGTGGTGGGAGCACTGACAGTGTTGGCTGTGTGGTGCGAGCACTGGCAGTGCTGGCTGTGTGGGGGAGCCCTGACAGTGCTGGCTCTGTGGTGGGAGCACTGACAGTGCTGGCTGTGTGGTGGGAGCACTGACAGTGCTGGCTGTGTGGTGGGAACACTGACGGTGCTGGCTGTGTGGTGGGAGCACTGACAGTGCTGGCTGTGTGGGGGAGCACTGACAGTGCTGGCTGCGTGGTGGGAGCACTGACAGTGCTGGCTGTGTGGGGGAGCACTGACAGTGCAGGCTGTGTGGTGGGAGCACTGACAGTGCCGGCTGTGTGGTGGGAGCACTGACAGTGCTGGCTGTGTGGGGGAGCTCTGACAGTGCTGACTGTGTGGGAGAGCACTGACAGAGCTGGCTGTGTGGTAAGAGCACTGACAGTGCTGGCTGTGTGGAGGGAGCACTGACAGTCCTGGCTTTGTGGGGGAGCACAGACAGTGCAGGCTGTGTGGGAGAGCACTGACAGTGCTGGCTGTGTGGGGGAGTACTGACAGTGCTGGATGTGTGGGGGAGCACTGACAGTGCAGGCTGCGTGGGGTGGGAGCACTGACAGTGCTGGCTGTGTGGGGGAGCTCTGACAGTGCTGGCTGTGTGGGGGAGCACTGACAGTGCAGGCTGTGTGGGAGAGCACTGACAGTGCTGGCTGTGTGGGGGAGCACTGACAGTGCTGGATGTGTGGGGGAGCTCTGACAGTGCTGGCTGTGTGGGAGGAGCACTGACAGTGCCGTCTGTGTGGTGGGATCTCTGACAATGCTGGCTGTGGGGAGCACTGACAGTGATGGCTGTGGTGGGAGCACTGACAGTGCTGGCTGTGTCGGGGGAGCACTGACAGTGCTGGCTATGTGGGGGGGGGGCACTGAGAGTGCTGGCTGTGTGGTGGGAGCACTGACAGGGCTGGCTGTGTGGTTGGAGCACTGACAGTGCTGGCTGTGTGGTGGGAGCACTGAAAATGCTGGCTGTGTGGGGGGAGCACTGACACTGCTGGCTGTGGTGGGGGAGCACTGACAGTGTTGGCTGTGTGGTGGGAGCACTGGCAGTGCTGGCTGTGTGGGGGAGCACTGACAGTGCTGGCTCTGTGGTGGGAGCACTGACAGTGCTGGCTGTGTGGGGGAGCACTGACAGTGCTGGCTGTGTGGGGGGAGCACTGACAGTGCTGGCTGTGTGAGGGGAGCACTGACAGTGCAGGCTGTGTGGTGAGAGCACTGACAGTGTTGGCTGTGTGGTGGGAGCACTGGCAGTGCTGGCTGTGTTGTGGAGCACTGACAGTGCTGGCTCTGTGGTGGGAGCACTGACAGTGCTGGATATGTGGGGGAGAACTGACAGTGCTGGCTGTGTGGTGGGAGCACTGACAGTGCTGGCTGTGTGGTGGGAGCACTGACAGTGCTGTCTGTGTGGGGGAGCACTGACAGTGCTGGCTGTGGGGGGGGGAGCACTGACAGTGTTGGCTGTGTGGTGGGAGCACGGACAGTGTTGGCTGTGTGGTGGGAGCACTGGCAGTGCTGGCTGTGTGGTGGGAGCACTGACAGTGTTGGCTGTGTGGTGGGAGCACTGGCAGTGCTGGCTGTGTGGGGGAGCACTGACAGTGCTGGCTCTGTGGTGGGAGCACTGACAGTGCTGGATATGTGGGGAAGAACTGACAGTGCTGGCTGTGAGAGTGGAGCACTGACAGTGCTGGCTGTGTGGGTGGAGCACTGACAGTGCTGGCTGTGTGGGGGGAGATCTGACAGTGCTGGCTGTGTGAGTGGAGCACTGACAGTGGTGGCTGTGTGAGGGGTGCACTGACAGTGCTAGCTGTGTGGTGGGAGCACTGACAGTGCTGGCTGTGTGTTGGGAGCACTGACAGTGCTGGCTGTGTGGGGGAGCACTGTCAGTGTTGGCTGTGTGGTGGGAGCACTGACAGTGGTGGCTGTGTGTTGGGAGCACTGACAGTGCTGGCTATGTGGTGAGCACTGACAGTGCTGGCTGTGTGGGGGAGCACTGACAGTGCTGGCTGTGTGAGGTGGGAGCACTGACAGTGCTGGCTGTGTGGGGGTGCACTGACAGTGCTGGCTGTGTGGGGGAGCACTGACAGTGCTGGCTGTGTGGGGGAGCACGGACAGTGCTGGCTGTGTGGGGGGAGCACGGACAGTGCTGGCTGTGTGGGCGGAGCACTGACAGTGCTGGCTGTGTGGGGGAGCTCTGACAGTGCTGACTGTGTGGGAGAGCACTGACAGAGCTGGCTGTGTGGTAAGAGCACTGACAGTGCTGGCTGTGTGGAGGGAGCACTGACAGTCCTGGCTTTGTGGGGGAGCTCTGACAGTGCAGGCTGTGTGGGAGAGCACTGAAAGTGCTGGCTGTGTGGGGGAGCACTGACAGTGCTGGATGTGTGGGGGAGCACTGACAGTGCAGGCTGCGTGGGGTGGGAGCACTGACAGTGCTGGCTGTGTGGGGGAGCTCTGACAGTGCTGGCTGTGTGGGGGAGCACTGACAGTGCAGGCTGTGTGGGAGAGCACTGACAGTGCTGGCTGTGTGGGGGAGCACTGACAGTGCTGGATGTGTGGGGGAGCACTGACAGTGCAGGCTGCGTGGGGTGGGAGCACTGACAGTGCTGGCTGTGTGGGGGAGCTCTGACAGTGCTGGCTGTGTGGGAGGAGCACTGACAGTGCCGTCTGTGTGGTGGGATCACTGACAATGCTGGCTGTGGGGAGCACTGACAGTGATGGCTGTGGTGGGAGCACTGACAGTGCTGGCTGTGTCGGGGGAGCACTGACAGTGCTGGCTATGTGGGGGGGGGCACTGAGAGTGCTGGCTGTGTGGTGGGAGCACTGACAGGGCTGGCTGTGTGGTTGGAGCACTGACAGTGCTGGCTGTGTGGTGGGAGCACTGAAAATGCTGGCTGTGTGGGGGGAGCACTGACACTGCTGGCTGTGGTGGGGGAGCACTGACAGTGTTGGCTGTGTGGTGGGAGCACTGGCAGTGCTGGCTGTGTGGGGGAGCACTGACAGTGCTGGCTCTGTGGTGGGAGCACTGACAGTGCTGGCTGTGTGGGGGAGCACTGACAGTGCTGGCTGTGTGGGGGGAGCACTGACAGTGCTGGCTGTGTGAGGGGAGCACTGACAGTGCAGGCTGTGTGGTGAGAGCACTGACAGTGTTGGCTGTGTGGTGGGAGCACTGGCAGTGCTGGCTGTGTTGTGGAGCACTGACAGTGCTGGCTCTGTGGTGGGAGCACTGACAGTGCTGGATATGTGGGGGAGAACTGACAGTGCTGGCTGTGTGGTGGGAGCACTGACAGTGCTGGCTGTGTGGTGGGAGCACTGACAGTGCTGTCTGTGTGGGGGAGCACTGACAGTGCTGGCTGTGGGGGGGGGAGCACTGACAGTGTTGGCTGTGTGGTGGGAGCACGGACAGTGTTGGCTGTGTGGTGGGAGCACTGGCAGTGCTGGCTGTGTGGTGGGAGCACTGACAGTGTTGGCTGTGTGGGAGAGCACTGACAGTGCTGGCTGTGTGGGGGAGCACTGACAGTGCTGGATGTGTGGGGGAGTACTGACAGTGCAGGCTGCGTGGGGTGGGAGCACTGACAGTGCTGGCTGTGTGGGGGAGCTCTGACAGTGCTGGCTGTGTGGGGGAGCACTGACAGTGCAGGCTGTGTGGGAGAGCACTGACAGTGCTGGCTGTGTGGGGGAGCACTGACAGTGCTGGATGTGTGGGGGAGCACTGACAGTGCAGGCTGCGTGGGGTGGGAGCACTGACAGTGCTGGCTGTGTGGGGGAGCTCTGACAGTGCTGGCTGTGTGGGAGGAGCACTGACAGTGCCGTCTGTGTGGTGGGATCACTGACAATGCTGGCTGTGGGGAGCACTGACAGTGATGGCTGTGGTGGGAGCACTGACAGTGCTGGCTGTGTCGGGGGAGCACTGACAGTGCTGGCTATGTGGGGGGGGGGCACTGAGAGTGCTGGCTGTGTGGTGGGAGCACTGACAGGGCTGGCTGTGTGGTTGGAGCACTGACAGTGCTGGCTGTGTGGTGGGAGCACTGAAAATGCTGGCTGTGTAGGGGGAGCACTGACACTGCTGGCTGTGGTGGGGGAGCACTGACAGTGTTGGCTGTGTGGTGGGAGCACTGGCAGTGCTGGCTGTGTGGGGGAGCACTGACAGTGCTGGCTCTGTGGTGGGAGCACTGACAGTGCTGGCTGTGTGGGGGAGCACTGACAGTGCTGGCTGTGTGGGGGGAGCACTGACAGTGCTGGCTGTGTGAGGGGAGCACTGACAGTGCAGACTGTGTGGTGAGAGCACTGACAGTGTTGGCTGTGTGGTGGGAGCACTGGCAGTGCTGGCTGTGTTGTGGAGCACTGACAGTGCTGGCTCTGTGGTGGGAGCACTGACAGTGCTGGATATGTGGGGGAGAACTGACAGTGCTGGCTGTGTGGTGGGAGCACTGACAGTGCTGGCTGTGTGGTGGGAGCACTGACAGTGCTGTCTGTGTGGGGGAGCACTGACAGTGCTGGCTGTGGGAGGGGGAGCACTGACAGTGTTGGCTGTGTGGTGGGAGCACGGACAGTGTTGGCTGTGTGGTGGGAGCACTGGCAGTGCTGGCTGTGTGGTGGGAGCACTGACAGTGTTGGCTGTGTGGTGGGAGCACTGGCAGTGCTGGCTGTGTGGGGGAGCACTGACAGTGCTGGCTCTGTGGTGGGAGCACTGACAGTGCTGGATATGTGGGGAAGAACTGACAGTGCTGGCTGTGAGAGTGGAGCACTGACAGTGCTGGCTGTGTGGGTGGAGCACTGACAGTGCTGGCTGTGTGGGGGGAGATCTGACAGTGCTGGCTGTGTGAGTGGAGCACTGACAGTGGTGGCTGTGTGAGGGGTGCACTGACAGTGCTAGCTGTGTGGTGGGAGCACTGACAGTGCTGGCTGTGTGTTGGGAGCACTGACAGTGCTGGCTGTGTGGGGGAGCACTGACAGTGTTGGCTGTGTGGTGGGAGCACTGACAGTGGTGGCTGTGTGTTGGGAGCACTGACAGTGCTGGCTATGTGGTGAGCACTGACAGTGCTGGCTGTGTGGGGGAGCACTGACAGTGCTGGCTGTGTGAGGTGGGAGCACTGACAGTGCTGGCTGTGTGGGGGTGCACTGACAGTGCTGGCTGTGTTGGGGAGCACTGACAGTGCTGGCTGTGTGGGGGAGCACGGACAGTGCTGGCTGTGTGGGGGGAGCACGGACAGTGCTGGCTGTGTGGGCGGAGCACTGACAGTGCTGGCTGTGTGGGGGAGCTCTGACAGTGCTGACTGTGTGGGAGAGCACTGACAGAGCTGGCTGTGTGGTAAGAGCACTGACAGTGCTGGCTGTGTGGAGGGAGCACTGACAGTCCTGGCTTTGTGGGGGAGCACTGACAGTGCAGGCTGTGTGGGAGAGCACTGACAGTGCTGGCTGTGTGGGGGAGCACTGACAGTGCTGGATGTGTGGGGGAGCACTGACAGTGCAGGCTGCGTGGGGTGGGAGCACTGACAGTGCTGGCTGTGTGGGGGAGCTCTGACAGTGCTGGCTGTGTGGGGGAGCACTGACAGTGCAGGCTGTGTGGGAGAGCACTGACAGTGCTGGCTGTGTGGGGGAGCACTGACAGTGCTGGATGTGTGGGGGAGCACTGACAGTGCAGGCTGCGTGGGGTGGGAGCACTGACAGTGCTGGCTGTGTGGGGGAGCTCTGACAGTGCTGGCTGTGTGGGAGGAGCACTGACAGTGCCGTCTGTGTGGTGGGATCACTGACAATGCTGGCTGTGGGGAGCACTGACAGTGATGGCTGTGGTGGGAGCACTGACAGTGCTGGCTGTGTCGGGGGAGCACTGACAGTGCTGGCTATGTGGGGGGGGGGGCACTGAGAGTGCTGGCTGTGTGGTGGGAGCACTGACAGGGCTGGCTGTGTGGTTGGAGCACTGACAGTGCTGGCTGTGTGGTGGGAGCACTGAAAATGCTGGCTGTGTGGGGGGAGCACTGACACTGCTGGCTGTGGTGGGGGAGCACTGACAGTGTTGGCTGTGTGGTGGGAGCACTGGCAGTGCTGGCTGTGTGGGGGAGCACTGACAGTGCTGGCTCTGTGGTGGGAGCACTGACAGTGCTGGCTGTGTGGGGGAGCACTGACAGTGCTGGCTGTGTGGGGGAGCACTGACAGTGCTGGCTGTGTGGGGGGAGCACTGAGAGTGCTGGCTGTGTGAGGGGAGCACTGACAGTGCAGGCTGTGTGGTGAGAGCACTGACAGTGTTGGCTGTGTGGTGGGAGCACTGGCAGTGCTGGCTGTGTTGTGGAGCACTGACAGTGCTGGCTCTGTGGTGGGAGCACTGACAGTGCTGGATATGTGGGGGAGAACTGACAGTGCTGGCTGTGTGGTGGGAGCACTGACAGTGCTGGCTGTGTGGTGGGAGCACTGACAGTGCTGATGTGTGGGGGAGCACTGACAGTGCTGGCTGTGGGGGGGGGAGCACTGACAGTGTTGGCTGTGTGGTGGGAGCACGGACAGTGTTGGCTGTGTGGTGGGAGCACTGGCAGTGCTGGCTGTGTGGTGGGAGCACTGACAGTGTTGGCTGTGTGGTGGGAGCACTGGCAGTGCTGGCTGTGTGGGGGAGCACTGACAGTGCTGGCTCTGTGGTGGGAGCACTGACAGTGCTGGATATGTGGGGAAGAACTGACAGTGCTGGCTGTGAGAGTGGAGCTCTGACAGTGCTGGCTGTGTGGGTGGAGCACTGACAGTGCTGGCTGTGTGGGGGGAGATCTGACAGTGCTGGCTGTGTGAGTGGAGCACTGACAGTGGTGGCTGTGTGAGGGGTGCACTGACAGTGCTAGCTGTGTGGTGGGAGCACTGACAGTGCTGGCTGTGTGTTGGGAGCACTGACAGTGCTGGCTGTGTGGGGGAGCACTGACAGTGTTGGCTGTGTGGTGGGAGCACTGACAGTGGTGGCTGTGTGTTGGGAGCACTGACAGTGCTGGCTATGTGGTGAGCACTGACAGTGCTGGCTGTGTGGGGGAGCACTGACAGTGCTGGCTGTGTGAGGTGGGAGCACTGACAGTGCTGGCTGTGTGGGGGTGCACTGACAGTGCTGGCTGTGTGGGGGAGCACTGACAGTGCTGGCTGTGTGGGGGAGCACGGACAGTGCTGGCTGTGTGGGGGGAGCACGGACAGTGCTGGCTGTGTGGGCGGAGCACTGACAGTGCTGGCTGTGTGATGGGAGTACGGACAGTGCTGGCTGTGTGGAGGGAGCACTGACAGTGCTGGCTGTGTGGTGGGAGCACTGACAGTGTTGGCTGTGTGGTGGGAGCACTGGCAGTGCTGGCTGTGTGGGGGAGCACTGACAGTGCTGGCTCTGTGGTGGGAGCACTGACAGTGCTGGCTGTGTGGGGGGAGCACTGACAGTGCTGGCTGTGTGGGGAAGCACTGACAGTGCTGGCTGTGTGGTGGGAGCACTGACAGTGCTGGCTGTGTGGTGGGAACACTGACGGTGCTGGCTGTGTGGTGGGAGCACTGACAGTGCTGGCTGTGTGGGGGAGCACTGACAGTGCTGGCTGTGTGGTGGGAGCACTGACAGTGCTGGCTGTGTGGGGGAGCACTGACAGTGCAGGCTGTGTGGTGGGAGCACTGACAGTGCCGGCTGTGTGGTGGGAGCACTGACAGTGCTGGCTGTGTGGGGGAGCTCTGACAGTGCTGACTGTGTGGGAGAGCACTGACAGAGCTGGCTGTGTGGTAAGAGCACTGACAGTGCTGGCTGTGTGGAGGGAGCACTGACAGTCATGGCTTTGTGGGGGAGCACTGACAGTGCAGGCTGTGTGGGAGAGCACTGACAGTGCTGGCTGTGTGGGGGAGCACTGACAGTGCTGGATGTGTGGGGGAGCACTGACAGTGCAGGCTGCGTGGAGTGGGAGCACTGACAGTGCTGGCTGTGTGGGGGAGCTCTGACAGTGCTGGCTGTGTGGGAGGAGCACTGACAGTGCTGACTGTGTGGGGAGCACTGACAGTGCTGGCTGTGTGGCGGAGAACTGACAGTGCTGCCTGAGTGGGGGAGCACTGACAGTGCTGGCTGTGTGGGGGAGCACTGACAGTGCTGGCTGTGTGGTGGGAGCACTGACAATGCTGGCTGTGTGGGGGGAGCACTGACAGTGCTGGCTGTGGTGGGAGCACTGACAGTGCTGGCTGTGTCGGGAGAGCACTGACAGTGCTGGCTATGTGGGGGGGGGGGGCACTGAGAGTGCTGGCTGTGTGGTGGGAGCACTGACAGGGCTGGCTGTGTGGTTGGAGCACTGCCAGTGCTGGCTGTGTGGTGGGAGCACTGAAAATGCTGGCTGTGTGGGGGGAGCACTGGCAGCGCTGACTGTGTGGGGGTAGCACTGACAGTGCTTGCTGTGTGGGGGAGCACTGACAGTGTTGGCTGTGTGGTGGGAGCACTGACAGTGCTGGTTGTGTGGGGGAGCACTGACAGTGCTGGCTGTGTGGGGGGAGCACTGACAGTGCTGGCTGTGTGAGGGGAGCACTGACAGTGCAGGCTGTGTGGTGAGAGCACTGACAGTGTTGGCTGTGTGGTGGGAGCACTGGCAGTGCTGGCTGTGTTGTGGAGCACTGACAGTGCTGGCTCTGTGGTGGGAGCACTGACAGTGCTGGATATGTGGGGGAGAACTGACAGTGCTGGCTGTGTGGTGGGAGCACTGACAGTGCTGGCTGTGTGGTGGGAGCACTGACAGTGCTGTCTGTGTGGGGGAGCACTGACAGTGCTGGCTGTGTGGGGGGAGCACTGACAGTGTTGGCTGTGTGGTGGGAACACGGACAGTGTTGGCTGTGTGGTGGGAGCACTGGCAGTGCTGGCTGTATGGTGGGAGCACTGACAGTGTTGGCTGTGTGGTTGGAGCACTGGCAGTGCTGGCTGTGTGGGGGAGCACTGACAGTGCTGGCTCTGTGGTGGGAGCACTGACAGTGCTGGATATGTGGGGAAGAACTGACAGTGCTGGCTGTGAGAGTGGAGCACTGACAGTGCTGGCTGTGTGGGTGGAGCACTGACAGTGCTGGCTGTGTGGGGGGAGATCTGACAGTGCTGGCTGTGTGAGTGGAGCACTGACAGTGGTGGCTGTGTGAGGGGTGCACTGACAGTGCTAGCTGTGTGGTGGGAGCACTGACAGTGCTGGCTGTGTGTTGGGAGCACTGACAGTGCTGGCTGTGTGGGGGAGCACTGACAGTGTTGGCTGTGAGGTGGGAGCACTGACAGTGCTGGCTGTGTGGGGGTGCACTGGCAGTGCTGGCTGTGTGGGGGAGCACTGACAGTGTTGGCTGTGTGTTGGGAGCACTGACAGAGCTGGCTGTGTGGGGGATGCACTGACAGTGCTGGCTGTGTGGGGGAGCACTGACAGTGCTGGCTGTGTGAGGTGGGAGCACTGACAGTGCTGGCTGTGTGGGGGTGCACTGACAGTGCTGGCTGTGTGGGGGAGCACTGACAGTGCTGGCTGTGTGGGGGGAGCTCTGACAGTGCTGACTGTGTGGGAGAGCACTGACAGAGCTGGCTGTGTGGTAAGAGCACTGACAGTGCTGGCTGTGTGGAGGGAGCACTGACAGTCCTGGCTTTGTGGGGGAGCACTGACAGTGCAGGCTGTGTGGGAGAGCACTGACAGTGCTGGCTGTGTGGGGGAGCACTGACAGTGCTGGATGTGTGGGGGAGCACTGACAGTGCAGGCTGCGTGGAGTGGGAGCACTGACAGTGCTGGCTGTGTGGGAGGAGCACTGACAGTGCTGGCTGTGTGGGGAGCACTGACAGTGCTGGCTGTGTGGCGGAGAACTGACAGTGCTGCCTGAGTGGGGGAGCACTGACAGTGCTGGCTGTGTGGGGGAGCACTGACAGTGCTGGCTGTGTGGTGGGAGCACTGACAATGCTGGCTGTGTGGGGGGAGCACTGACAGTGCTGGCTGTGGTGGGAGCACTGACAGTGCTGGCTGTGTCGGGGGAGCACTGACAGTGCTGGCTATGTGGGGGGGGGGGGCACTGAGAGTGCTGGCTGTGTGGTGGGAGCACTGACAGGGCTGGCTGTGTGGTTGGAGCACTGACAGTGCTGGCTGTGTGGTGGGAGCACTGAAAATGCTGGCTGTGTGGGGGGAGCACTGGCAGCGCTGAATGTGTGGGGGTAGCACTGACAGTGCTTGCTGTGTGGGGGAGCACTGACAGTGTTGGCTGTGTGGTGGGAGCACTGGCAGTGCTGGCTGTGTGGGGGAGCACTGACAGTGCTGGCTCTGTGGTGGGAGCACTGACAGTGCTGGCTGTGTGGGGGAGCACTGACAGTGCTGGCTGTGTGGGGGGAGCACTGACAGTGCTGGCTGTGTGAGGGGAGCACTGACAGTGCAGGCTGTGTGGTGAGAGCACTGACAGTGTTGGCTGTGTGGTGGGAGCACTGGCAGTGCTGGCTGTGTTGTGGAGCACTGACAGTGCTGGCTCTGTGGTGGGAGCACTGACAGTGCTGGATATGTGGGGGAGAACTGACAGTGCTGGCTGTGTGGTGGGAGCACTGACAGTGCTGGCTGTGTGGTGGGAGCACTGACAGTGCTGTCTGTGTGGGGGAGCACTGACAGTGCTGGCTGTGTGGGGGGAGCACTGACAGTGTTGGCTGTGTGGTGGGAGCACGGACAGTGTTGGCTGTGTGGTGGGAGCACTGGCAGTGCTGGCTGTGTGGTGGGAGCACGGACAGTGTTGGCTGTGTGGTGGGAGCACTGGCAGTGCTGGCTGTGTGGGGGAGCACTGACAGTGCTGGCTCTGTGGTGGGAGCACTGACAGTGCTGGATATGTGGGGAAGAACTGACAGTGCTGGCTGTGAGAGTGGAGCACTGACAGTGCTGGCTGTGTGGGTGGAGCACTGACAGTGCTGGCTGTGTGGGGGGAGATCTGACAGTGCTGGCTGTGTGAGTGGAGCACTGACAGTGGTGGCTGTGTGAGGGGTGCACTGACAGTGCTAGCTGTGTGGTGGGAGCACTGACAGTGCTGGCTGTGTGTTGGGAGCACTGACAGTGCTGGCTGTGTGGGGCAGCACTGACAGTGTTGGCTGTGTGGTGGGAGCACTGACAGTGGTGGCTGTGTGAGGTGGGAGCACTGACAGTGCTGGCTGTGTGGGGGTGACCTGACAGTGCTGGCTGTGTGAGGTGGGAGCACTGACAGTGCTGGCTGTGTGGGGAGCACTGACAGTGCTGGCTGTGTGGGAGGAGCACTGACAGTGCTGGCTGTGTGGGGAGCACTGACAGTGCTGGCTGTGTGGCGGAGAACTGACAGTGCTGCCTGAGTGGGGGAGCACTGACAGTGCTGGCTGTGTGGGGGAGCACTGACAGTGCTGGCTGTGTGGTGGGAGCACTGACAATGCTGGCTGTGTGGGGGGAGCACTGACAGTGCTGGCTGTGGTGGGAGCACTGACAGTGCTGGCTGTGTCGGGAGAGCACTGACAGTGCTGGCTATGTGGGGGGGGGGGGGGCACTGAGAGTGCTGGCTGTGTGGTGGGAGCACTGACAGGGCTGGCTGTGTGGTTGGAGCACTGACAGTGCTGGCTGTGTGGTGGGAGCACTGAAAATGCTGGCTGTGTGGGGGGAGCACTGGCAGCGCTGACTGTGTGGGTGTAGCACTGTCAGTGCTTGCTGTGTGGGGGAGCACTGACAGTGTTGGCTGTGTGGTGGGAGCACTGACAGTGCTGGTTGTGTGGGGGAGCACTGACAGTGCTGGCTGTGTGGGGGGAGCACTGACAGTGCTGGCTGTGTGGGGGAGCACTGACAGTGCTGGCTGTGTGAGGTGGGAGCACTGACAGTGCTGGCTGTGTGGGGGTGCACTGACAGTGCTGGCTGTTTGAGGTGGGAGCACTGACAGTGCTCGCTGTGTGGGGAGCACTGACAGTGCTGGCTGTGTGGGGGAGCACGGACAGTGCTGGCTGTGTGGGGGGAGCACGGACAGTGCTGGCTGTGTGGTGGGAATACGGACAGTGCTGGCTGTGTGGAGGGAGCACTGACAGTGCTGGCTGTGTGATGGGAATACGGACAGTGCTGGCTGTGTGGAGGGAGCACTGACAGTGCTGGCTGTGTGGTGGGAGCACTGACAGTGTTGGCTGTGTGGTGGGAGCACTGGCAGTGCTGGCTGTGTGGGGGAGCACTGACAGTGCTGGCTCTGTGGTGGGAGCACTGACAGTGCTGGCTGTGTGGGAGGTGCACTGACAGTGCTGGCTGTGTGGGGGGGAGCACTGACAGTGCTGGCTGTGTGGGGGAGCACTGACAGTGGTAGCTGTGTGGTGGGAGCACTGACAGTGCTGGCTGTGTGTTGGGAGCACTGACAGTGCTGGCTGTGTGGGGGAGCACTGGCAGTGTTGGCTGTGTGGTGGGAGCACTGACAGTGCTGGCTGTGTGTTGGGAGCACTGACAGTGCTGGCTATGCGGGGAGCACGGACAGTGCTGGCTGTGTGGAGGGAGCACTGACATTGCTGGCTGTGTGGGGTGGGAGCACTGACAGTGCTGGCTGTGTGGGGGTGCACTGGCAGTGCTGGCTGTGTGGGGGAGCACTGTCAGTGCTGGCTGTGTGGGGGAGCACTGACAGTGCTGGCTGTGTGGGCTAAGCACTGACAGTGCTGGCTGTGTGGTGGGAGCACTGACAGTGCTGGCTCTGTGGGGGGAGTACGGACAGTGCTGGCCGTGTGGGGGGATCACTGACAGTGTTGGCTGTGTGGGGGGAGCACTTACAGTGCTGGCTGTGTGGGGGAGCACTGGCAGTGCTGGCTGTGTGGTGGTAGCACTGAGAGTGCTGGCTGTGTGTGGGAGCTCTGGCAGTGCTAGCTTTGTTTGGAAGCACTGACAGTGCTGGCTGTGTGGTGGGAGCACTGATAGTACTGGCTGTGTGTGGGAGCACTGACAGTGCTGGCTGTGTGGGGGAGCACTGACAGTGTTGGCTGTGTGGTGGGAGCACTGGCAGTGCTGGCTGTGTGGGGGAGCACTGACAGTGCTGGCTCTGTGGTGGGAGCACTGACAGTGCTGGATATGTGGGGAAGAACTGACAGTGCTGGCTGTGAGAGTGGAGCACTGACAGTGCTGGCTGTGTGGGTGGAGCACTGACAGTGCTGGCTGTGTGGGGGGAGATCTGACAGTGCTGGCTGTGTGAGTGGAGCACTGACAGTGGTGGCTGTGTGAGGGGTGCACTGACAGTGCTAGCTGTGTGGTGGGAGCACTGACAGTGCTGGCTGTGTGTTGGGAGCACTGACAGTGCTGGCTGTGTGGGGCAGCACTGACAGTGTTGGCTGTGTGGTGGGAGCACTGACAGTGGTGGCTGTGTGAGGTGGGAGCACTGACAGTGCTGGCTGTGTGGGGGTGCCCTGACAGTGCTGGCTGTGTGAGGTGGGAGCACTGACAGTGCCGGCTGTGTGGGGAGCACTGACAGTGCTGGCTGTGTGGGAGGAGCACTGACAGTGCTGGCTGTGTGGGGAGCACTGACAGTGCTGGCTGTGTGGCGGAGAACTGACAGTGCTGCCTGAGTGGGGGAGCACTGACAGTGCTGGCTGTGTGGGGGAGCACTGACAGTGCTGGCTGTGTGGTGGGAGCACTGACAATGCTGGCTGTGTGGGGGGAGCACTGACAGTGCTGGCTGTGGTGGGAGCACTGACAGTGCTGGCTGTGTCGGGAGAGCACTGACAGTGCTGGCTATGTGGGGGGGGGGGCACTGAGAGTGCTGGCTGTGTGGTGGGAGCACTGACAGGCCTGGCTGTGTGGTTGGAGCACTGACAGTGCTGGCTGTGTGGTGGGAGCACTGAAAATGCTGGCTGTGTGGGGGGAGCACTGGCAGCGCTGACTGTGTGGGGGTAGCACTGACAGTGCTTGCTGTGTGGGGGAGCACTGACAGTGTTGGCTGTGTGGTGGGAGCACTGACAGTGCTGGTTGTGTGGGGGAGCACTGACAGTGCTGGCTGTGTGGGGGGAGCACTGACAGTGCTGGCTGTGTGGGGGAGCACTGACAGTGCTGGCTGTGTGAGGTGGGAGCACTGACAGTGCTGGCTGTGTGGGGGTGCACTGACAGTGCTGGCTGTGTGAGGTGGGAGCACTGACAGTGCTCGCTGTGTGGGGAGCACTGACAGTGCTGGCTGTGTGGGGGAGCACGGACAGTGCTGGCTGTGTGGGGGGAGCACGGACAGTGCTGGCTGTGTGGTGGGAATACGGACAGTGCTGGCTGTGTGGAGGGAGCACTGACAGTGCTGGCTGTGTGATGGGAATACGGACAGTGCTGGCTGTGTGGAGGGAGCACTGACAGTGCTGGCTGTGTGGTGGGAGCACTGACAGTGTTGGCTGTGTGGTGGGAGCACTGGCAGTGCTGGCTGTGTGGGGGAGCACTGACAGTGCTGGCTCTGTGGTGGGAGCACTGACAGTGCTGGCTGTGTGGGAGGTGCACTGACAGTGCTGGCTGTGTGGGGGGGAGCACTGACAGTGCTGGCTGTGTGGGGGAGCACTGACAGTGCAGGCTGTGTGGTGAGAGCACTGACAGTGTTGGCTGTGTGGTAGGAGCACTGGCAGTGCTGGCTGTGTGGGGGAGCACTGACAGTGCTGGCTCTGTGGTGGGAGCACTGACAGTGCTGGATATGTGGGGGAGAACTGACAGTGCTGGCTGTGGTGGGAGCACTGACAGTGCTGGCTGTGTCGGGAGAGCACTGACAGTGCTGGCTATGTGGGGGGGGGGGGGCACTGAGAGTGCTGGCTGTGTGGTGGGAGCACTGACAGGCCTGGCTGTGTGGTTGGAGCACTGACAGTGCTGGCTGTGTGGTGGGAGCACTGAAAATGCTGGCTGTGTGGGGGGAGCACTGGCAGCGCTGACTGTGTGGGGGTAGCACTGACAGTGCTTGCTGTGTGGGGGAGCACTGACAGTGTTGGCTGTGTGGTGGGAGCACTGACAGTGCTGGTTGTGTGGGGGAGCACTGACAGTGCTGGCTGTGTGGGGGGAGCACTGACAGTGCTGGCTGTGTGGGGGAGCACTGACAGTGCTGGCTGTGTGAGGTGGGAGCACTGACAGTGCTGGCTGTGTGGGGGTGCACTGACAGTGCTGGCTGTGTGAGGTGGGAGCACTGACAGTGCTCGCTGTGTGGGGAGCACTGACAGTGCTGGCTGTGTGGGGGAGCACGGACAGTGCTGGCTGTGTGGGGGGAGCACGGACAGTGCTGGCTGTGTGGTGGGAATACGGACAGTGCTGGCTGTGTGGAGGGAGCACTGACAGTGCTGGCTGTGTGATGGGAATACGGACAGTGCTGGCTGTGTGGAGGGAGCACTGACAGTGCTGGCTGTGTGGTGGGAGCACTGACAGTGTTGGCTGTGTGGTGGGAGCACTGGCAGTGCTGGCTGTGTGGGGGAGCACTGACAGTGCTGGCTGTGTGGTGGGAGCACTGAAAATGCTGGCTGTGTGGGGGGAGCACTGGCAGCGCTGACTGTGTGGGGGTAGCACTGACAGTGCTTGCTGTGTGGGGGAGCACTGACAGTGTTGGCTGTGTGGTGGGAGCACTGACAGTGCTGGTTGTGTGGGGGAGCACTGACAGTGCTGGCTGTGTGGGGGGAGCACTGACAGTGCTGGCTGTGTGGGGGAGCACTGACAGTGCTGGCTGTGTGAGGTGGGAGCACTGACAGTGCTGGCTGTGTGGGGGTGCACTGACAGTGCTGGCTGTGTGAGGTGGGAGCACTGACAGTGCTCGCTGTGTGGGGAGCACTGACAGTGCTGGCTGTGTGGGGGAGCACGGACAGTGCTGGCTGTGTGGGGGGAGCACGGACAGTGCTGGCTGTGTGGTGGGAATACGGACAGTGCTGGCTGTGTGGAGGGAGCACTGACAGTGCTGGCTGTGTGATGGGAATACGGACAGTGCTGGCTGTGTGGAGGGAGCACTGACAGTGCTGGCTGTGTGGTGGGAGCACTGACAGTGTTGGCTGTGTGGTGGGAGCACTGGCAGTGCTGGCTGTGTGGGGGAGCACTGACAGTGCTGGCTCTGTGGTGGGAGCACTGACAGTGCTGGCTGTGTGGGAGGTGCACTGACAGTGCTGGCTGTGTGGGGGGGAGCACTGACAGTGCTGGCTGTGTGGGGGAGCACTGACAGTGCAGGCTGTGTGGTGAGAGCACTGACAGTGTTGGCTGTGTGGTAGGAGCACTGGCAGTGCTGGCTGTGTGGGGGAGCACTGACAGTGCTGGCTCTGTGGTGGGAGCACTGACAGTGCTGGATATGTGGGGGAGAACTGACAGTGCTGGCTGTGTGGTGGGAGCACTGACAGTGTTGGCTGTGTGGTGGGAGCACGGACAGTGTTGGCTGTGTGGTGGGAGCACTGGCAGTGCTGGCTGTGTGGTGGGAGCACTGACAGTGTTGGCTGTGTGGTGGGAGCACTGGCAGTGCTGGCTGTGTGGGGAGCACTGACAGTGCTGGCTCTGTGGTGGGAGCACTGACAGTGCTGGATATGTGGGGGAGAACTGACAGTGCTGGCTGTGTGAGTGGAGCACTGACAGTGCTGGCTGTGTGGGGGGTGCACTGACAGTGGTAGCTGTGTGGTGGGAGCACTGACAGTGCTGGCTGTGTGTTGGGAGCACTGACAGTGCTGGCTGTGTGGGGGAGCACTGGCAGTGTTGGCTGTGTGGTGGGAGCACTGACAGTGCTGGCTGTGTGTTGGGAGCACTGACAGTGCTGGCTATGCGGGGAGCACGGACAGTGCTGGCTGTGTGGAGGGAGCACTGACAGTGCTGGCTGTGTGGGGTGGGAGCACTGACAGTGCTGGCTGTGTGGGGGTGCACTGGCAGTGCTGGCTGTGTGGGGGAGCACTGTCAGTGCTGGCTGTGTGGGGGGAGCACTGACAGTGCTGGCTGTGTGGGCTAAGCACTGACAGTGCTGGCTGTGTGGTGGGAGCACTGACAGTGCTGGCTCTGTGGGGGGAGTACGGACAGTGCTGGCCGTGTGGGGGGATCACTGACAGTGTTGGCTGTGTGGGGGGAGCACTTACAGTGCTGGCTGTGTGGGGGAGCACTGGCAGTGCTGGCTGTGTGGTGGTAGCACTGAGAGTGCTGGCTGTGTGTGGGAGCTCTGGCAGTGCTAGCTTTGTTTGGAAGCACTGACAGTGCTTGCTGTGTGGGGGAGCACTGACAGTGTTGGCTGTGTGGTGGGAGCACTGACAGTGCTGGTTGTGTGGGGGAGCACTGACAGTGCTGGCTGTGTGGGGGGAGCACTGACAGTGCTGGCTGTGTGGGGGAGCACTGACAGTGCTGGCTGTGTGAGGTGGGAGCACTGACAGTGCTGGCTGTGTGGGGGTGCACTGACAGTGCTGGCTGTGTGAGGTGGGAGCACTGACAGTGCTCGCTGTGTGGGGAGCACTGACAGTGCTGGCTGTGTGGGGGAGCACGGACAGTGCTGGCTGTGTGGGGGGAGCACGGACAGTGCTGGCTGTGTGGTGGGAATACGGACAGTGCTGGCTGTGTGGAGGGAGCACTGACAGTGCTGGCTGTGTGATGGGAATACGGACAGTGCTGGCTGTGTGGAGGGAGCACTGACAGTGCTGGCTGTGTGGTGGGAGCACTGACAGTGTTGGCTGTGTGGTGGGAGCACTGGCAGTGCTGGCTGTGTGGGGGAGCACTGACAGTGCTGGCTCTGTGGTGGGAGCACTGACAGTGCTGGCTGTGTGGGAGGTGCACTGACAGTGCTGGCTGTGTGGGGGGGAGCACTGACAGTGCTGGCTGTGTGGGGGAGCACTGACAGTGCAGGCTGTGTGGTGAGAGCACTGACAGTGTTGGCTGTGTGGTAGGAGCACTGGCAGTGCTGGCTGTGTGGGGGAGCACTGACAGTGCTGGCTCTGTGGTGGGAGCACTGACAGTGCTGGATATGTGGGGGAGAACTGACAGTGCTGGCTGTGTGGTGGGAGCACTGACAGTGTTGGCTGTGTGGTGGGAGCACGGACAGTGTTGGCTGTGTGGTGGGAGCACTGGCAGTGCTGGCTGTGTGGTGGGAGCACTGACAGTGTTGGCTGTGTGGTGGGAGCACTGGCAGTGCTGGCTGTGTGGGGAGCACTGACAGTGCTGGCTCTGTGGTGGGAGCACTGACAGTGCTGGATATGTGGGGGAGAACTGACAGTGCTGGCTGTGTGAGTGGAGCACTGACAGTGCTGGCTGTGTGGGGGGTGCACTGACAGTGGTAGCTGTGTGGTGGGAGCACTGACAGTGCTGGCTGTGTGTTGGGAGCACTGACAGTGCTGGCTGTGTGGGGGAGCACTGGCAGTGTTGGCTGTGTGGTGGGAGCACTGACAGTGCTGGCTGTGTGTTGGGAGCACTGACAGTGCTGGCTATGCGGGGAGCACGGACAGTGCTGGCTGTGTGGAGGGAGCACTGACAGTGCTGGCTGTGTGGGGTGGGAGCACTGACAGTGCTGGCTGTGTGGGGGTGCACTGGCAGTGCTGGCTGTGTGGGGGAGCACTGTCAGTGCTGGCTGTGTGGGGGGAGCACTGACAGTGCTGGCTCTGTGGGGGGAGTACGGACAGTGCTGGCCGTGTGGGGGGATCACTGACAGTGTTGGCTGTGTGGGGGGAGCACTTACAGTGCTGGCTGTGTGGGGGAGCACTGGCAGTGCTGGCTGTGTGGTGGTAGCACTGAGAGTGCTGGCTGTGTGTGGGAGCTCTGGCAGTGCTAGCTTTGTTTGGAAGCACTGACAGTGCTGGCTGTGTGGTGGGAGCACTGATAGTACTGGCTGTGTGTGGGAGCACTGACAGTGCTGGCTGTGTGGGGGAGCACTGGCAGTGCTGGCTGTGTGGGGGAGCACTGACAGTGCTGGCTCTGTGGTGGGAGCACTGACAGTGCTGGATATGTGGGGGAGAACTGACAGTGCTGGCTGTGTGGTGGGAGCACTGACAGTGTTGGCTGTGTGGTGGGAGCACGGACAGTGTTGGCTGTGTGGTGGGAGCACTGGCAGTGCTGGCTGTGTGGTGGGAGCACTGACAGTGTTGGCTGTGTGGTGGGAGCACTGGCAGTGCTGGCTGTGTGGGGAGCACTGACAGTGCTGGCTCTGTGGTGGGAGCACTGACAGTGCTGGATATGTGGGGGAGAACTGACAGTGCTGGCTGTGTGAGTGGAGCACTGACAGTGCTGGCTGTGTGGGGGGTGCACTGACAGTGGTAGCTGTGTGGTGGGAGCACTGACAGTGCTGGCTGTGTGTTGGGAGCACTGACAGTGCTGGCTGTGTGGGGGAGCACTGGCAGTGTTGGCTGTGTGGTGGGAGCACTGACAGTGCTGGCTGTGTGTTGGGAGCACTGACAGTGCTGGCTATGCGGGGAGCACGGACAGTGCTGGCTGTGTGGAGGGAGCACTGACAGTGCTGGCTGTGTGGGGTGGGAGCACTGACAGTGCTGGCTGTGTGGGGGTGCACTGGCAGTGCTGGCTGTGTGGGGGAGCACTGTCAGTGCTGGCTGTGTGGGGGGAGCACTGACAGTGCTGGCTGTGTGGGCTAAGCACTGACAGTGCTGGCTGTGTGGTGGGAGCACTGACAGTGCTGGCTCTGTGGGGGGAGTACGGACAGTGCTGGCCGTGTGGGGGGATCACTGACAGTGTTGGCTGTGTGGGGGGAGCACTTACAGTGCTGGCTGTGTGGGGGAGCACTGGCAGTGCTGGCTGTGTGGTGGTAGCACTGAGAGTGCTGGCTGTGTGTGGGAGCTCTGGCAGTGCTAGCTTTGTTTGGAAGCACTGACAGTGCTTGCTGTGTGGGGGAGCACTGACAGTGTTGGCTGTGTGGTGGGAGCACTGACAGTGCTGGTTGTGTGGGGGAGCACTGACAGTGCTGGCTGTGTGGGGGGAGCACTGACAGTGCTGGCTGTGTGGGGGAGCACTGACAGTGCTGGCTGTGTGAGGTGGGAGCACTGACAGTGCTGGCTGTGTGGGGGTGCACTGACAGTGCTGGCTGTGTGAGGTGGGAGCACTGACAGTGCTCGCTGTGTGGGGAGCACTGACAGTGCTGGCTGTGTGGGGGAGCACGGACAGTGCTGGCTGTGTGGGGGGAGCACGGACAGTGCTGGCTGTGTGGTGGGAATACGGACAGTGCTGGCTGTGTGGAGGGAGCACTGACAGTGCTGGCTGTGTGATGGGAATACGGACAGTGCTGGCTGTGTGGAGGGAGCACTGACAGTGCTGGCTGTGTGGTGGGAGCACTGACAGTGTTGGCTGTGTGGTGGGAGCACTGGCAGTGCTGGCTGTGTGGGGGAGCACTGACAGTGCTGGCTCTGTGGTGGGAGCACTGACAGTGCTGGCTGTGTGGGAGGTGCACTGACAGTGCTGGCTGTGTGGGGGGGAGCACTGACAGTGCTGGCTGTGTGGGGGAGCACTGACAGTGCAGGCTGTGTGGTGAGAGCACTGACAGTGTTGGCTGTGTGGTAGGAGCACTGGCAGTGCTGGCTGTGTGGGGGAGCACTGACAGTGCTGGCTCTGTGGTGGGAGCACTGACAGTGCTGGATATGTGGGGGAGAACTGACAGTGCTGGCTGTGTGGTGGGAGCACTGACAGTGTTGGCTGTGTGGTGGGAGCACGGACAGTGTTGGCTGTGTGGTGGGAGCACTGGCAGTGCTGGCTGTGTGGTGGGAGCACTGACAGTGTTGGCTGTGTGGTGGGAGCACTGGCAGTGCTGGCTGTGTGGGGAGCACTGACAGTGCTGGCTCTGTGGTGGGAGCACTGACAGTGCTGGATATGTGGGGGAGAACTGACAGTGCTGGCTGTGTGAGTGGAGCACTGACAGTGCTGGCTGTGTGGGGGGTGCACTGACAGTGGTAGCTGTGTGGTGGGAGCACTGACAGTGCTGGCTGTGTGTTGGGAGCACTGACAGTGCTGGCTGTGTGGGGGAGCACTGGCAGTGTTGGCTGTGTGGTGGGAGCACTGACAGTGCTGGCTGTGTGTTGGGAGCACTGACAGTGCTGGCTATGCGGGGAGCACGGACAGTGCTGGCTGTGTGGAGGGAGCACTGACAGTGCTGGCTGTGTGGGGTGGGAGCACTGACAGTGCTGGCTGTGTGGGGGTGCACTGGCAGTGCTGGCTGTGTGGGGGAGCACTGTCAGTGCTGGCTGTGTGGGGGGAGCACTGACAGTGCTGGCTCTGTGGGGGGAGTACGGACAGTGCTGGCCGTGTGGGGGGATCACTGACAGTGTTGGCTGTGTGGGGGGAGCACTTACAGTGCTGGCTGTGTGGGGGAGCACTGGCAGTGCTGGCTGTGTGGTGGTAGCACTGAGAGTGCTGGCTGTGTGTGGGAGCTCTGGCAGTGCTAGCTTTGTTTGGAAGCACTGACAGTGCTGGCTGTGTGGTGGGAGCACTGATAGTACTGGCTGTGTGTGGGAGCACTGACAGTGCTGGCTGTGTGGGGGAGCACTGACAGTGCTGGCTGTGTTGTGGGAGCACTGACAGTGCTGGCTGTGTGGGGGGAGCACTGACAATGTTTGCTGTGTGGTGGGAGCACTGACAGTGCTGGCTGTGTTGTGGGAGCACTGACAGTGCTGGCTGTGTGGGGAGCACTGACACTGCTGGCTGTGTGATGGGAGCACTGACAGTGCTGGCTGTGTGGTGGGAGCACTGACAGTGCTGGCTGTGTGGGGGGAGCACTGACAGTGCTGGCTGTGTGGGGAGAGCACTGACAGTGCTGGCTGTGTGGTGGGAGCACTGGCAGTGCTAGCAGTGTGGTGGGAGCACTGACAGTGCTGGCTGTGTGGGGGGAGCACTGACAGTGCCAGCAGTGTGGTGGGAGCACTGACAGTGCTGGCTGTGTGGTGGGAGCACTAACAGTGCTGGCTGTTTGGTGGGAGCACTGACAGTGCTGGCTGTGTGGGGGGAGCACTGACAGTGCTGGCTGTGTGGGGAGAGCACTGACAGTGCTGGCTGTCTGGTGGGAGCACTGACAGTGCTAGCAGTGTGGTGGGAGCACTGACAGTGCTGGCTGTGTGGTGGGAGCACTGACAGTGCTAGCAGTGTGGTGGTAGCACTGACAGTGCTGACTGTGTGGTGGGAGCACTGACACTGCTGGCTGTTTGGGGGAGCACTGATAGTGCTGGCTGTGTGAGTGGAGCACTGACACTGCTGGCTGTGTGGGGGGCACTGACAGTGCTGGCTGTGTGGTAGGAGCACTGACAGTGCTGGCTGTGTGGTGGCAGCACTAACAGTGCTGGCTGTGTGGTGGGAGCACTGACAGTGCTGGCTGTGTGGGGGTGCACTGACAGTGCTGGCTGTGTGGGGAGCACTGACAGTGCTAGCTGATTGGGGGAGCACTGACAGTTCTGGCTGTGTGGGGGGAGCACTTACAGTGCTGGCTGTGTGGGGGAGCACTGACAGTGCTGGCTGTGTGGTGGGAGCACTGACAGTGTTGGCTGTGTGGGGGGAGCACTTACAGTGCTGGCTGTGTGGTGGGAGCACTGATAGTGCTGGCTGTGTGGGGGGAACACTGACAGTGCTGGCTGTGTGGGGGAGCACTGACAGTGCTGCCTGTGTGTGGGGAGCACTGACAGTGCTGGCTGTGTGGGGAGCACTGACAGTGCTGGCTGTGTGGTGGGAGCACTGACAGTGCTGGCTGTGTGGGGGGATCACTTACAGTGCTGGCTGTGTGGGGGTGCACTGACAGTGCTGGCTGTGTGGGGGAGCACTGACAGTGCTGGCTGTGTGGGGGGAGCACTGATAGTGCTGGCTGTGTGGGGCAGCACTGACAGTGCTGGCTGTGTGGTGTAGCACTGACAGTGCTGGCTGTGTGGGTCGAGCACTGACAGTGCTGGCTGTGTGGTGGGAGCACTGACAGTGCTGGCTGTGTGGTGGTGCACTGACAGTGCTGCTGTGTGGTGGGAGCACTGACAGTGCAGGCTGTGTGGTGGGAGCACTGACAGTGTTGGCTGTGTGGTGGAGCACTGACAGTGCTGGCTGTCTGGGGGAGCAGTGACAGTGCTGTTTGTGTGGGGGAGCACTGGCAGTGCTGGTTGTGTGGCGGGAGCACTGACAGTGCTGGCTGTGTGGTGGGAGCACTGACAGTGCTGGCTGTCTGGGGGGAGCACTGACACTGCTGGCTGTGTGGGGGGAGCACGGACAGTGCTGGCTGTGTGGGGGAGCACTGACAGTGCTGGCTGTGTGGGGGAGCACTGACAGTGCTGCCTGTGTGGGGGAAGCACTGTCACTGCTGTCTGTGTAGTGGGAGCACTGACACTGCTGGCTGTGTGGGGGAGCACTGACAGTGCTGGCTGTGTGGGGTGGTGGCACTGACAGTCCTGGCTGTGTGGGAGGAGCACTGACAATGCTGGCTGTGTGGTGGGAGCACTGACAGTGCTGGCTGTGTGAGGGGTAGCACTGACACTGCTGGCTGTGTGGGGCAGCACTGACAGTGCTGGCTGTGTGGTGGGAGCACTGACTGTGCTGGCTGTGTGGGGGAGCACTGACAGTGTTGGCTGTGTGGTGGGAGCACTGACAGTGCTGGCTGTGTGCTGGGAGCACTGACAGTGCTGGCTGTTTGGGGGGAGCACTGACAGTGCTGGCTGTGTGGTGGGAGCACTGATAGTGCTGACTGTGTGGGGGAGCACTGACAGTGCTGATTGTGTGGGGGAGCACTGACAGTGCTGGCGGTGTGGGGGGAGCACTGGCAGTGCTGACTGTGTCAGGGGAGCACTGACAGTGCTGGCTGTGTGGGTGGGAGCACTGACAGTGCTGGCTGTGTGGGGGGAGCACTGGCAGTGCTGGCTGTGTGGTGGGAGCACTGACAGTGCTGTCTGTGTGGGGGAGCACTGGCAGTGCTGGCTGTGTGGTGGGAGCACTGACAGTGCTGGCTGTGTGGTGGGAGCACTGACAGTGCTGGCTGTGCGGGGGGAGCACAGACAGTGCTGGCTGTGTGGGGGGGGAGAACAGACAGTGCTGACTGTGTGGGGGGGCACTGACAGTGCTGGCTCTTTGGGGAGCACGGACAGTGCTGGCTGTGTGGGGGAGCACTGACATTGCTGGCTGTGTGGGGGAGCACTGACAGTGCTGGCTGTGTGGGGGAGCACGGACAGTGCTGGCTGTGTGGGGGGAGCAAGGACAGTGCTGGCGGTGTGGGCGGAGCACTGACAGTGCTGGCTGTGTGATGGGAGTACGGACAGTGCTGGCTGTGTGGAGGGAGCACTGACAGTGCTGGCTGTGTGGTGGGAGCACTGACCGTGTTGGCTGTGTAGTGGGAGCACTGGCAGTGCTGGCTGTGTGGGGGAGCACTGACAGTGCTGGCTCTGTGGTGGGAGCACTGACAGTGCTGGCTGTGTGGGAGGTGCACTGACAGTGCTGGCTGTGTGGGGAGAGCACTGACAGTGCTGGCTGTCTGGTGGGAGCACTGACAGTGCTAGCAGTGTGGTGGGAGCACTGACAGTGCTGGCTGTGTGGTGGGAGCACTGACAGTGCTAGCAGTGTGGTGGTAGCACTGACAGTGCTGACTGTGTGGTGGGAGCACTGACACTGCTGGCTGTTTGGGGGAGCACTGATAGTGCTGGCTGTGTGAGTGGAGCACTGACACTGCTGGCTGTGTGGGGGGCACTGACAGTGCTGGCTGTGTGGTAGGAGCACTGACAGTGCTGGCTGTGTGGTGGCAGCACTAACAGTGCTGGCTGTGTGGTGGGAGCACTGACAGTGCTGGCTGTGTGGGGGTGCACTGACAGTGCTGGCTGTGTGGGGAGCACTGACAGTGCTAGCTGATTGGGGGAGCACTGACAGTTCTGGCTGTGTGGGGGGAGCACTTACAGTGCTGGCTGTGTGGGGGAGCACTGACAGTGCTGGCTGTGTGGTGGGAGCACTGACAGTGTTGGCTGTGTGGGGGGAGCACTTACAGTGCTGGCTGTGTGGTGGGAGCACTGATAGTGCTGGCTGTGTGGGGGGAACACTGACAGTGCTGGCTGTGTGGGGGAGCACTGACAGTGCTGCCTGTGTGTGGGGAGCACTGACAGTGCTGGCTGTGTGGGGAGCACTGACAGTGCTGGCTGTGTGGTGGGAGCACTGACAGTGCTGGCTGTGTGGGGGGATCACTTACAGTGCTGGCTGTGTGGGGGTGCACTGACAGTGCTGGCTGTGTGGGGGAGCACTGACAGTGCTGGCTGTGTGGGGGGAGCACTGATAGTGCTGGCTGTGTGGGGCAGCACTGACAGTGCTGGCTGTGTGGTGTAGCACTGACAGTGCTGGCTGTGTGGGTCGAGCACTGACAGTGCTGGCTGTGTGGTGGGAGCACTGACAGTGCTGGCTGTGTGGTGGTGCACTGACAGTGCTGCTGTGTGGTGGGAGCACTGACAGTGCAGGCTGTGTGGTGGGAGCACTGACAGTGTTGGCTGTGTGGTGGAGCACTGACAGTGCTGGCTGTCTGGGGGAGCAGTGACAGTGCTGTTTGTGTGGGGGAGCACTGGCAGTGCTGGTTGTGTGGCGGGAGCACTGACAGTGCTGGCTGTGTGGTGGGAGCACTGACAGTGCTGGCTGTCTGGGGGGAGCACTGACACTGCTGGCTGTGTGGGGGGAGCACGGACAGTGCTGGCTGTGTGGGGGAGCACTGACAGTGCTGGCTGTGTGGGGGAGCACTGACAGTGCTGCCTGTGTGGGGGAAGCACTGTCACTGCTGTCTGTGTAGTGGGAGCACTGACACTGCTGGCTGTGTGGGGGAGCACTGACAGTGCTGGCTGTGTGGGGTGGTGGCACTGACAGTCCTGGCTGTGTGGGAGGAGCACTGACAATGCTGGCTGTGTGGTGGGAGCACTGACAGTGCTGGCTGTGTGAGGGGTAGCACTGACACTGCTGGCTGTGTGGGGCAGCACTGACAGTGCTGGCTGTGTGGTGGGAGCACTGACTGTGCTGGCTGTGTGGGGGAGCACTGACAGTGTTGGCTGTGTGGTGGGAGCACTGACAGTGCTGGCTGTGTGCTGGGAGCACTGACAGTGCTGGCTGTGTGGGGGGAGCACTGACAGTGCTGGCTGTGTGGTGGGAGCACTGATAGTGCTGACTGTGTGGGGGAGCACTGACAGTGCTGATTGTGTGGGGGAGCACTGACAGTGCTGGCGGTGTGGGGGGAGCACTGGCAGTGCTGACTGTGTCAGGGGAGCACTGACAGTGCTGGCTGTGTGGGTGGGAGCACTGACAGTGCTGGCTGTGTGGGGGGAGCACTGGCAGTGCTGGCTGTGTGGTGGGAGCACTGACAGTGCTGTCTGTGTGGGGGAGCACTGGCAGTGCTGGCTGTGTGGTGGGAGCACTGACAGTGCTGGCTGTGTGGTGGGAGCACTGACAGTGCTGGCTGTGCGGGGGGAGCACAGACAGTGCTGGCTGTGTGGGGGGGGAGAACAGACAGTGCTGACTGTGTGGGGGGGCACTGACAGTGCTGGCTCTTTGGGGAGCACGGACAGTGCTGGCTGTGTGGGGGAGCACTGACATTGCTGGCTGTGTGGGGGAGCACTGACAGTGCTGGCTGTGTGGGGGAGCACGGACAGTGCTGGCTGTGTGGGGGGAGCAAGGACAGTGCTGGCGGTGTGGGCGGAGCACTGACAGTGCTGGCTGTGTGATGGGAGTACGGACAGTGCTGGCTGTGTGGAGGGAGCACTGACAGTGCTGGCTGTGTGGTGGGAGCACTGACCGTGTTGGCTGTGTAGTGGGAGCACTGGCAGTGCTGGCTGTGTGGGGGAGCACTGACAGTGCTGGCTCTGTGGTGGGAGCACTGACAGTGCTGGCTGTGTGGGAGGTGCACTGACAGTGCTGGCTGTGTGGGGGAGCACTGACAGTGCTGGCTGTGTGGGGGAGCACTGACAGTGCAGGCTGTGTGGTGAGAGCACTGACAGTGTTGGCTGTGTGGTGGGAGCACTGGCAGTGCTGGCTGTGTGGGGGAGCACTGACAGTGCTGGCTCTGTGGTGGGAGCACTGACAGTGCTGGATATGTGGGGGAGAACTGACAGTGCTGGCTGTGTGGTGGGAGCACTGACAGTGTTGGCTGTGTGGTGGGAGTACTGACAGTGTTGGCTGTGTGGTGGGAGCACTGGCAGTGCTGGCTGTGTGGGGAGCACTGACAGTGCTGGCTCTGTGGTGGGAGCACTGACAGTGCTGGATATGTGGGGGAGAACTGACAGTGCTGGCTGTGTGAGTGGAGCACTGACAGTGCTGGCTGTGTGGGGGGTGCACTGACAGTGCTAGCTGTGTGGTGGGAGCACTGACAGTGCTGGCTGTGTGTTGGGAGCACTGACAGTGCTGGCTGTGTGGGGGAGCACTGACAGTGTTGGCTGTGAGGTGGGAGCACTGACAGTGCTGGCTGTGTGTTGGGAGCACTGACAGTGCTGGCTATGCGGGGAGCACGGACAGTGCTGGCTGTGTGGAGGGAGCACTGACAGTGCTGGCTGTGTGGGGTGGGAGCACTGACAGTGCTGGCTGTGTGGGGGTGCACTGGCAGTGCTGGCTGTGTGGGGAGCACTGTCAGTGCTGGCTGTGTAGGGGGAGCACTGACAGTGCTGGCTGTGTGGGCGGAGCACTGACAGTGCTGGCTGTGTGGTGGAAGCACTGACAGTGCTGGCTCTGTGGGGGGAGTACGGACAGTGCTGACCGTGTGGGGGGATCACTGACAGTGTTGGCTGTGTGGGGGGAGCACTTACAGTGCTGGCTGTGTGGGGGGAGATCTGACAGTGCTGGCTGTGTGAGTGGAGCACTGACAGTGGTGGCTGTGTGAGGGGTGCACTGACAGTGCTGGCTGTGTGTTGGGAGCACTGACAGTGCTGGCTGTGTGGGGTAGCACTGACAGTGTTGGCTGTGTGGTGGGAGCACTGACAGTGCTGGCTGTGTGTTGGGAGCACTGACAGTGCTGGCTGTGTGGGGGAGCACTGACAGTGCTGGCTGTGTGAGGTGGGAGCACTGACAGTGCTGGCTGTGTGGGGGTGCACTGACAGTGCTGGCTGTGTGGGGAGCACTGACAGTGCTGGCTGTGTGGGGGAGCACGGACAGTGCTGGCTGTGTGGGGGGAGCACGGACAGTGCTGGCTGTGTGGGCGGAGCACTGACAGTGCTGGCTGTGTGATGGGAATACGGACAGCGCTGGCTCTGTGGTGGGAGCACTGACAGTGCTGGCTGTGTGGGAGGTGCACTGACAGTGCTGGCTGTGTGGGGGGGAGCACTGACAGTGCTGGCTGTGTGGGGGAGCACTGACAGTGCAGGCTGTGTGGTGAGAGCACTGACAGTGTTGGCTGTGTGGTAGGAGCACTGGCAGTGCTGGCTGTGTGGGGGAGCACTGACAGTGCTGGCTCTGTGATGGGAGCACTGACAGTGCTGTATATGTGGGGGAGAACTGACAGTGCTGGCTGTGTGGTGGGAGCACTGACAGTGTTGGCTGTGTGGTGGGAGCACGGACAGTGTTGGCTGTGTGGTGGGAGCACTGGCAGTGCTGGCTGTGTGGTGGGAGCACTGGCAGTGCTGGCTGTGTGGGGAGCACTGACAGTGCTGGTTCTGTGGTGGGAGCACTGACAGTGCTGGATATGTGGGGGAGAACTGACAGTGCTGGCTGTGTGAGTGGAGCACTGACAGTGCTGGCTGTGTGGGGGGTGCACTGACAGTGGTAGCTGTGTGGTGGGAGCACTGACAGTGCTGGCTGTGTGTTGGGAGCACTGACAGTGCTGGCTGTGTGGGGGAGCACTGGCAGTGTTGGCTGTGTGGTGGGAGCACTGACAGTGCTGGCTGTGTGTTGGGAGCACTGACAGTGCTGGCTATGCGGGGAGCACGGACAGTGCTGGCTGTGTGGAGGGAGCACTGACAGTGCTGACTGTGTGGGGTGGGAGCACTGACAGTGCTGGCTGTGTGGGGGTGCACTGGCAGTGCTGGCTGTGTGGGGAGCACTGTCAGTGCTGGCTGTGTGGGGGAGCACTGACAGTGCTGGCTGTGTGGGCGGAGCACTGACAGTGCTGGCTGTGTGGTGGGAGCACTGACAGTGCTGGCTGTGTGGGGGGAGCACTGACAATGTTTGCTGTGTGGTGGGAGCACTGACAGTGCTGGCTGTGTTGTCGGAGCACTGACAGTGCTGGCTGTGTTGGGGGAGCACTGGCAGTGCTGGCTGTGTGGTGGTAGCACTGAGAGTGCTGGCTGTGTGTGGGAGCTCTGGCAGTGCTAGCTTTGTGGGGAAGCACTGACAGTGCTGGCTGTGTGGTGGTAGCACTGATAGTACTGGCTGTGTGGTGGTAGCACTGAGAGTGCTGGCTGTGTTGTGGGAGCACTGACAGTGCTGGCTGTGTGGGGGGAGCACTGACAGTGTTGGCTGTGTGGTGGAGCACTGACAGTGCTGGCTGTCTGGGGAGCAGTGACAGTGCTGTTTGTGTGGGGGAGCACTGGCAGTGCTGGTTGTGTGGCGGGAGCACTGACAGTGCTGGCTGTGTGGTGGGAGCACTGACAGTGCTGGCTGTCTGGGGGGAGCACTGACACTGCTGGCTGTGTGGGGGGAGCACGGACAGTGCTGGCTGTGTGGGGGAGCACTGACAGTGCTGGCTGTGTGGGGGAGCACTGACAGTGCTGCCTGTGTGGGGGAAGCACTGTCACTGCTGTCTGTGTAGTGGGAGCACTGACACTGCTGGCTGTGTGGGGGAGCACTGACAGTGCTGGCTGTGTGGGGTGGTGGCACTGACAGTCCTGGCTGTGTGGGAGGAGCACTGACAATGCTGGCTGTGTGGTGGGAGCACTGACAGTGCTGGCTGTGTGAGGGGTAGCACTGACACTGCTGGCTGTGTGGGGCAGCACTGACAGTGCTGGCTGTGTGGTGGGAGCACTGACTGTGCTGGCTGTGTGGGGGAGCACTGACAGTGTTGGCTGTGTGGTGGGAGCACTGACAGTGCTGGCTGTGTGCTGGGAGCACTGACAGTGCTGGCTGTGTGGGGGGAGCACTGACAGTGCTGGCTGTGTGGTGGGAGCACTGATAGTGCTGACTGTGTGGGGGAGCACTGACAGTGCTGATTGTGTGGGGGAGCACTGACAGTGCTGGCGGTGTGGGGGGAGCACTGGCAGTGCTGACTGTGTCAGGGGAGCACTGACAGTGCTGGCTGTGTGGGTGGGAGCACTGGCAGTGCTGGCTGTGTGGTGGGAGCACTGACAGTGCTGTCAGTGTGGGGGAGCACTGGCAGTGCTGGCTGTGTGGTGGGAGCACTGACAGTGCTGGCTGTGTGGTGGGAGCACTGACAGTGCTGGCTGTGCGGGGGGAGCACAGACAGTGCTGGCTGTGTGGGGGGGGAGAACAGACAGTGCTGACTGTGTGGGGGGGCACTGACAGTGCTGGCTCTTTGGGGAGCACGGACAGTGCTGGCTGTGTGGGGGAGCACTGACATTGCTGGCTGTGTGGGGGAGCACTGACAGTGCTGGCTGTGTGGGGGAGCACGGACAGTGCTGGCTGTGTGGGGGGAGCAAGGACAGTGCTGGCGGTGTGGGCGGAGCACTGACAGTGCTGGCTGTGTGATGGGAGTACGGACAGTGCTGGCTGTGTGGAGGGAGCACTGACAGTGCTGGCTGTGTGGTGGGAGCACTGACCGTGTTGGCTGTGTAGTGGGAGCACTGGCAGTGCTGGCTGTGTGGGGGAGCACTGACAGTGCTGGCTCTGTGGTGGGAGCACTGACAGTGCTGGCTGTGTGGGAGGTGCACTGACAGTGCTGGCTGTGTGGGGGAGCACTGACAGTGCTGGCTGTGTGGGGGAGCACTGACAGTGCAGGCTGTGTGGTGAGAGCACTGACAGTGTTGGCTGTGTGGTGGGAGCACTGGCAGTGCTGGCTGTGTGGGGGAGCACTGACAGTGCTGGCTCTGTGGTGGGAGCACTGACAGTGCTGGATATGTGGGGGAGAACTGACAGTGCTGGCTGTGTGGTGGGAGCACTGACAGTGTTGGCTGTGTGGCGGGAGCACTGACAGTGCTGGCTGTGTGGTGGGAGCACTGACAGTGCTGGCTGTCTGGGGGGAGCACTGACACTGCTGGCTGTGTGGGGGGAGCACGGACAGTGCTGGCTGTGTGGGGGAGCACTGACAGTGCTGGCTGTGTGGGGGAGCACTGACAGTGCTGCCTGTGTGGGGGAAGCACTGTCACTGCTGTCTGTGTAGTGGGAGCACTGACACTGCTGGCTGTGTGGGGGAGCACTGACAGTGCTGGCTGTGTGGGGTGGTGGCACTGACAGTCCTGGCTGTGTGGGAGGAGCACTGACAATGCTGGCTGTGTGGTGGGAGCACTGACAGTGCTGGCTGTGTGAGGGGTAGCACTGACACTGCTGGCTGTGTGGGGCAGCACTGACAGTGCTGGCTGTGTGGTGGGAGCACTGACTGTGCTGGCTGTGTGGGGGAGCACTGACAGTGTTGGCTGTGTGGTGGGAGCACTGACAGTGCTGGCTGTGTGCTGGGAGCACTGACAGTGCTGGCTGTGTGGGGGGAGCACTGACAGTGCTGGCTGTGTGGTGGGAGCACTGATAGTGCTGACTGTGTGGGGGAGCACTGACAGTGCTGATTGTGTGGGGGAGCACTGACAGTGCTGGCGGTGTGGGGGGAGCACTGGCAGTGCTGACTGTGTCAGGGGAGCACTGACAGTGCTGGCTGTGTGGGTGGGAGCACTGACAGTGCTGGCTGTGTGGGGGGAGCACTGGCAGTGCTGGCTGTGTGGTGGGAGCACTGACAGTGCTGTCAGTGTGGGGGAGCACTGGCAGTGCTGGCTGTGTGGTGGGAGCACTGACAGTGCTGGCTGTGTGGTGGGAGCACTGACAGTGCTGGCTGTGCGGGGGGAGCACAGACAGTGCTGGCTGTGTGGGGGGGGAGAACAGACAGTGCTGACTGTGTGGGGGGGCACTGACAGTGCTGGCTCTTTGGGGAGCACGGACAGTGCTGGCTGTGTGGGGGAGCACTGACATTGCTGGCTGTGTGGGGGAGCACTGACAGTGCTGGCTGTGTGGGGGAGCACGGACAGTGCTGGCTGTGTGGGGGGAGCAAGGACAGTGCTGGCGGTGTGGGCGGAGCACTGACAGTGCTGGCTGTGTGATGGGAGTACGGACAGTGCTGGCTGTGTGGAGGGAGCACTGACAGTGCTGGCTGTGTGGTGGGAGCACTGACCGTGTTGGCTGTGTAGTGGGAGCACTGGCAGTGCTGGCTGTGTGGGGGAGCACTGACAGTGCTGGCTCTGTGGTGGGAGCACTGACAGTGCTGGCTGTGTGGGAGGTGCACTGACAGTGCTGGCTGTGTGGGGGAGCACTGACAGTGCTGGCTGTGTGGGGGAGCACTGACAGTGCAGGCTGTGTGGTGAGAGCACTGACAGTGTTGGCTGTGTGGTGGGAGCACTGGCAGTGCTGGCTGTGTGGGGGAGCACTGACAGTGCTGGCTCTGTGGTGGGAGCACTGACAGTGCTGGATATGTGGGGGAGAACTGACAGTGCTGGCTGTGTGGTGGGAGCACTGACAGTGTTGGCTGTGTGGTGGGAGTACTGACAGTGTTGGCTGTGTGGTGGGAGCACTGGCAGTGCTGGCTGTGTGGGGAGCACTGACAGTGCTGGCTCTGTGGTGGGAGCACTGACAGTGCTGGATATGTGGGGGAGAACTGACAGTGCTGGCTGTGTGAGTGGAGCACTGACAGTGCTGGCTGTGTGGGGGGTGCACTGACAGTGCTAGCTGTGTGGTGGGAGCACTGACAGTGCTGGCTGTGTGTTGGGAGCACTGACAGTGCTGGCTGTGTGGGGGAGCACTGACAGTGTTGGCTGTGAGGTGGGAGCACTGACAGTGCTGGCTGTGTGTTGGGAGCACTGACAGTGCTGGCTATGCGGGGAGCACGGACAGTGCTGGCTGTGTGGAGGGAGCACTGACAGTGCTGGCTGTGTGGGGTGGGAGCACTGACAGTGCTGGCTGTGTGGGGGTGCACTGGCAGTGCTGGCTGTGTGGGGAGCACTGTCAGTGCTGGCTGTGTGGGGGGAGCACTGACAGTGCTGGCTGTGTGGGCGGAGCACTGACAGTGCTGGCTGTGTGGTGGAAGCACTGACAGTGCTGGCTCTGTGGGGGGAGTACGGACAGTGCTGACCGTGTGGGGGGATCACTGACAGTGTTGGCTGTGTGGGGGGAGCACTTACAGTGCTGGCTGTGTGGGGGGAGATCTGACAGTGCTGGCTGTGTGAGTGGAGCACTGACAGTGGTGGCTGTGTGAGGGGTGCACTGACAGTGCTGGCTGTGTGTTGGGAGCACTGACAGTGCTGGCTGTGTGGGGTAGCACTGACAGTGTTGGCTGTGTGGTGGGAGCACTGACAGTGCTGGCTGTGTGTTGGGAGCACTGACAGTGCTGGCTGTGTGGGGGAGCACTGACAGTGCTGGCTGTGTGAGGTGGGAGCACTGACAGTGCTGGCTGTGTGGGGGTGCACTGACAGTGCTGGCTGTGTGGGGAGCACTGACAGTGCTGGCTGTGTGGGGGAGCACGGACAGTGCTGGCTGTGTGGGGGGAGCACGGACAGTGCTGGCTGTGTGGGCGGAGCACTGACAGTGCTGGCTGTGTGATGGGAATACGGACAGCGCTGGCTCTGTGGTGGGAGCACTGACAGTGCTGGCTGTGTGGGAGGTGCACTGACAGTGCTGGCTGTGTGGGGGGGAGCACTGACAGTGCTGGCTGTGTGGGGGAGCACTGACAGTGCAGGCTGTGTGGTGAGAGCACTGACAGTGTTGGCTGTGTGGTAGGAGCACTGGCAGTGCTGGCTGTGTGGGGGAGCACTGACAGTGCTGGCTCTGTGGTGGGAGCACTGACAGTGCTGTATATGTGGGGGAGAACTGACAGTGCTGGCTGTGTGGTGGGAGCACTGACAGTGTTGGCTGTGTGGTGGGAGCACGGACAGTGTTGGCTGTGTGGTGGGAGCACTGGCAGTGCTGGCTGTGTGGTGGGAGCACTGGCAGTGCTGGCTGTGTGGGGAGCACTGACAGTGCTGGTTCTGTGGTGGGAGCACTGACAGTGCTGGATATGTGGGGGAGAACTGACAGTGCTGGCTGTGTGAGTGGAGCACTGACAGTGCTGGCTGTGTGGGGGGTGCACTGACAGTGGTAGTTGTGTGGTGGGAGCACTGACAGTGCTGGCTGTGTGTTGGGAGCACTGACAGTGCTGGCTGTGTGGGGGAGCACTGGCAGTGTTGGCTGTGTGGTGGGAGCACTGACAGTGCTGGCTGTGTGTTGGGAGCACTGACAGTGCTGGCTATGCGGGGAGCACGGACAGTGCTGGCTGTGTGGAGGGAGCACTGACAGTGCTGACTGTGTGGGGTGGGAGCACTGACAGTGCTGGCTGTGTGGGGGTGCACTGGCAGTGCTGGCTGTGTGGGGAGCACTGTCAGTGCTGGCTGTGTGGGGGAGCACTGACAGTGCTGGCTGTGTGGGCGGAGCACTGACAGTGCTGGCTGTGTGGTGGGAGCACTGACAGTGCTGGCTGTGTGGGGGGAGCACTGACAATGTTTGCTGTGTGGTGGGAGCACTGACAGTGCTGGCTGTGTTGTCGGAGCACTGACAGTGCTGGCTGTGTTGGGGGAGCACTGGCAGTGCTGGCTGTGTGGTGGTAGCACTGAGAGTGCTGGCTGTGTGTGGGAGCTCTGGCAGTGCTAGCTTTGTGGGGAAGCACTGACAGTGCTGGCTGTGTGGTGGTAGCACTGATAGTACTGGCTGTGTGGTGGTAGCACTGAGAGTGCTGGCTGTGTTGTGGGAGCACTGACAGTGCTGGCTGTGTGGGGGGAGCACTGACAATGTTTGCTGTGTGGTGGGAGCACTGACAGTGCTGGCTGTGTTGTCGGAGCACTGACAGTGCTGGCTGTGTGGGGGAGCACTGACACTGCTGGCTGTGTGATGGGAGCACTGGCAGTGCTGGCTGTGTGGTGGGAGCACTGACAGTGCTGGCTGTGTGGGGGAGCACTGACAGTGCTGGCTGTGTGGGGAGAGCACTGACAGTGCTGGCTGTGTTTTGGGAGCACTGGCAGTGCTAGCAGTGCGGTGGGAGCACTGACAGTGCTGGCTGTGTGGGGGGAGCACTGACAGTGCCAGCAGTGTGGTGGGAGCACTGACAGTGCTGGCTGTGTGGTGGGAGCACTGACAGTGCTGGCTGTTTGGTGGGAGCACTGGCAGTGCTGGCTGTGTGGGGAGCACTGACAGTGCTGGCTCTGTGGTGGGAGCACTGACAGTGCTGGATATGTGGGGGAGAACTGACAGTGCTGGCTGTGTGAGTGGAGCACTGACAGTGCTGGCTGTGTGGGGGGTGCACTGACAGTGGTAGCTGTGTGGTGGGAGCACTGACAGTGCTGGCTGTGTGTTGGGAGCACTGACAGTGCTGGCTGTGTGGGGGAGCACTGGCAGTGTTGGCTGTGTGGTGGGAGCACTGACAGTGCTGGCTGTGTGTTGGGAGCACTGACAGTGCTGGCTATGCGGGGAGCACGGACAGTGCTGGCTGTGTGGAGGGAGCACTGACAGTGCTGGCTGTGTGGGGTGGGAGCACTGACAGTGCTGGCTGTGTGGGGGTGCACTGGCAGTGCTGGCTGTGTGGGGGAGCACTGTCAGTGCTGGCTGTGTGGGGGAGCACTGACAGTGCTGGCTGTGTGGGCGGAGCACTGACAGTGCTGGCTGTGTGGTGGGAGCACTGACAGTGCTGGCTCTGTGGAGGGAGTACGGACAGTGCTGGCCGTGTGGGGGGATCACTGACAGTGTTGGCTGTGTGGGGGGAGCACTTACAGTGCTGGCTGTGTGGGGGGAGCACTGGCAGTGCTGGCTGTGTGGTGGTAGCACTGAGAGTGCTGCCTGTGTGTGGGAGCTCTGGCAGTGCTAGCTTTGTGGGGAAGCACTGACAGTGCTGGCTGTGTGGTGGTAGCACTGATAGTACTGGCTGTGTGGTGGTAGCACTGAGAGTGCTGGCTGTGTTGTGGGAGCACTGACAGTGCTGGCTGTGTGGGGGGAGCACTGACAATGTTTGCTGTGTGGTGGGAGCACTAACAGTGCTGGCTGTGTTGTGGGAGCACTGACAGTGCTGGCTGTGTGGGGGAGCACTGACACTGCTGGCTGTGTGATGGGAGCACTGACAGTGCTGGCTGAGTGGTGGGAGCACTGACAGTGCTGGCTGTGTGGGGGGAGCACTGACAGTGCTGGCTGTGTGGGGAGAGCACTGACAGTGCTGGCTGTGTGGTGGGAGCACTGGCAGTGCTAGCAGTGTGGTGGGAGCACTGACAGTGCTGGCTGTGTGGGGGAGCACTGACAGTGCCAGCAGTGTGGTGGGAGCACTGACAGTGCTGGCTGTGTGGTGGGAGCACTGACAGTGCTGGCTGTTTGGTGGGAGCACTGACAGTGCTGGCTGTGTGGGGGGAGCACTGACAGTGCTGGCTGTGTGGGGAGAGCACTGACAGTGCTGGCTGTGTGGTGGGAGCACTGACAGTGCTAGCAGTGTGGTGGGAGCACTGACAGTGCTGGCTGTGTGGTGGGAGCACTGACAGTGCTAGCAGTGTGGTGGGAGTACTGACAGTGCTGACTGTGTGGTGGGAGCACTGACACTGCTGGCTGTTTGGGGGAGCACTGATAGTGCTGGCTGTGTGAGTGGAGCACTGACACTGCTGGCTGTGTGGGGGGAACTGACAGTGCTGGCTGTGTGGTAGGAGCACTGACAGTGCTGGCTGTGTGGTGGGAGCACTAACAGTGCTGGCTGTGTGGTGGGAGCACTGACAGTGCTGGCTGTGTGGGGGTGCACTGACAGTGCTGGCTGTGTGGGGAGCACTGACAGTGCTAGCTGATTGGGGGAGCACTGACAGTTCTGGCTGTGTGGGGGGAGCACTTACAGTGCTGGCTGTGTGGGGGAGCACTGACAGTGCTGGCTGTGTGGTGGGAGCACTGACAGTGTTGGCTGTGTGGGGGGAGCACTTACAGTGCTGGCTGTGTGGTGGGAGCACTGATAGTGCTGGCTGTGTGGGGGGAACACTGACAGTGCTGGCTGTGTGGGGGAGCACTGACAGTGCTGCCTGTGTGTGGGGAGCACTGACAGTGCTGGCTGTGTGGGGAGCACTGACAGTGCTGGCTGTGTGGTGGGAGCACTGACAGTGCTGGCTGTGTGGGGGGATCACTTATAGTGCTGGCTGTGTGGGGCAGCACTGACAGTGCTGGCTGTGTGGTGTAGCACTGACAGTGCTGGCTGTGTGGGTCGAGCACTGACAGTGCTGGCTGTGTGGTGGGAGCACTGACAGTGCTGGCTGTGTGGTGGTAGCACTGACAGTGCTGCTGTGTGGTGGGAGCACTGACAGTGCTGGCTGTGTGGTGGGAGCACTGACAGTGTTGGCTGTGTGGTGGAGCACTGACAGTGTTGTCTGTCTGGGGGAGCACTGACAGTGCTGGTTGTGTGGGGAGCACTGGCAGTGCTGGCTGTGTGGCGGGAGCACTGACAGTGCTGGCTGTGTGGTGGGAGCACTGACAGTGCTGGCTGTGTGGGGGAGCACGGACAGTGCTGGTTGTGTGGGGGGAGCACGGACAGTGCTGGCTGTGTGGGCGGAGCACTGACAGTGCTGGCTGTGTGATGGGAATACGGACAGCGCTGGCTCTGTGGTGGGAGCACTGACAGTGCTGGCTGTGTGGGAGGTGCACTGACAGTGCTGGCTGTGTGGGGGGGAGCACTGACAGTGCTGGCTGTGTGGGGGAGCACTGACAGTGCAGGCTGTGTGGTGAGAGCACTGACAGTGTTGGCTGTGTGGTAGGAGCACTGGCAGTGCTGGCTGTGTGGGGGAGCACTGACAGTGCTGGCTCTGTGGTGGGAGCACTGACAGTGCTGTATATGTGGGGGAGAACTGACAGTGCTGGCTGTGTGGTGGGAGCACTGACAGTGTTGGCTGTGTGGTGGGAGCACGGACAGTGTTGGCTGTGTGGTGGGAGCACTGGCAGTGCTGGCTGTGTGGTGGGAGCACTGACAGTGTTGGCTGTGTGGTGGGAGCACTGGCAGTGCTGGCTGTGTGGGGAGCACTGACAGTGCTGGTTCTGTGGTGGGAGCACTGAGAGTGCTGGATATGTGGGGGAGAACTGACAGTGCTGGCTGTGTGAGTGGAGCACTGACAGTGCTGGCTGTGTGGGGGGTGCACTGACAGTGGTAGCTGTGTGGTGGGAGCACTGACAGTGCTGGCTGTGTGTTGGGAGCACTGACAGTGCTGGCTGTGTGGGGGAGCGCTGGCAGTGTTGGCTGTGTGGTGGGAGCACTGACAGTGCTGGCTGTGTGTTGGGAGCACTGACAGTGCTGGCTATGCGGGGAGCACGGACAGTGCTGGCTGTGTGGAGGGAGCACTGACAGTGCTGACTGTGTGGGGTGGGAGCACTGACAGTGCTGGCTGTGTGGGGGTGCACTGGCAGTGCTGGCTGTGTGGGGGAGCACTGTCAGTGCTGGCTGTGTGGGGGAGCACTGACAGTGCTGGCTGTGTGGGCGGAGCACTGACAGTGCTGGCTGTGTGGTGGGAGCACTGACAGTGCTGGCTGTGTGGGGGGAGCACTGACAATGTTTGCTGTGTGGTGGGAGCACTGACAGTGCTGGCTGTGTTGTCGGAGCACTGACAGTGCTGGCTGTGTTGGGGGAGCACTGGCAGTGCTGGCTGTGTGGTGGTAGCACTGAGAGTGCTGGCTGTGTGTGGGAGCTCTGGCAGTGCTAGCTTTGTGGGGAAGCACTGACAGTGCTGGCTGTGTGGTGGTAGCACTGATAGTACTGGCTGTGTGGTGGTAGCACTGAGAGTGCTGGCTGTGTTGTGGGAGCACTGACAGTGCTGGCTGTGTGGGGGGAGCACTGACAATGTTTGCTGTGTGGTGGGAGCACTGACAGTGCTGGCTGTGTTGTCGGAGCACTGACAGTGCTGGCTGTGTGGGGGAGCACTGACACTGCTGGCTGTGTGATGGGAGCACTGGCAGTGCTGGCTGTGTGGTGGGAGCACTGACAGTGCTGGCTGTGTGGGGGGAGCACTGACAGTGCTGGCTGTGTGGGGAGAGCACTGACAGTGCTGGCTGTGTGGTGGGAGCACTGGCAGTGCTAGCAGTGCGGTGGGAGCACTGACAGTGCTGGCTGTGTGGGGGGAGCACTGACAGTGCCAGCAGTGTGGTGGGAGCACTGACAGTGCTGGCTGTGTGGTGGGAGCACTGACAGTGCTGGCTGTTTGGTGGGAGCACTGGCAGTGCTGGCTGTGTGGGGAGCACTGACAGTGCTGGCTCTGTGGTGGGAGCACTGACAGTGCTGGATATGTGGGGGAGAACTGACAGTGCTGGCTGTGTGAGTGGAGCACTGACAGTGCTGGCTGTGTGGGGGGTGCACTGACAGTGGTAGCTGTGTGGTGGGAGCACTGACAGTGCTGGCTGTGTGTTGGGAGCACTGACAGTGCTGGCTGTGTGGGGGAGCACTGGCAGTGTTGGCTGTGTGGTGGGAGCACTGACAGTGCTGGCTGTGTGTTGGGAGCACTGACAGTGCTGGCTATGCGGGGAGCACGGACAGTGCTGGCTGTGTGGAGGGAGCACTGACAGTGCTGGCTGTGTGGGGTGGGAGCACTGACAGTGCTGGCTGTGTGGGGGTGCACTGGCAGTGCTGGCTGTGTGGGGGAGCACTGTCAGTGCTGGCTGTGTGGGGGAGCACTGACAGTGCTGGCTGTGTGGGCGGAGCACTGACAGTGCTGGCTGTGTGGTGGGAGCACTGACAGTGCTGGCTCTGTGGGGGGAGTACGGACAGTGCTGGCCGTGTGGGGGGATCACTGACATTGTTGGCTGTGTGGGGGGAGCACTTACAGTGCTGGCTGTGTGGGGGAGCACTGGCAGTGCTGGCTGTGTGGTGGTAGCACTGAGAGTGCTGGCTGTGTGTGAAAGCTCTGGCAGTGCTAGCTTTGTGGGGAAGCACTGACAGTGCTGGCTGTGTGGTGGTAGCACTGATAGTACTGGCTGTGTGGTGGTAGCACTGAGAGTGCTGGCTGTGTTGTGGGAGCACTGACAGTGCTGGCTGTGTGGGGGGAGCACTGACAATGTTTGCTGTGTGGTGGGAGCACTAACAGTGCTGGCTGTGTTGTGGGAGCACTGACAGTGCTGGCTGTGTGGGGGAGCACTGACACTGCTGGCTGTGTGATGGGAGCACTGACAGTGCTGGCTGTGTGGTGGGAGCACTGACAGTGCTGGCTGTGTGGGGGGAGCACTGACAGTGCTGGCTGTGTGGGGAGAGCACTGACAGTGCTGGCTGTGTGGTGGGAGCACTGGCAGTGCTAGCAGTGTGGTGGGAGCACTGACAGTGCTGGCTGTGTGGGGGGAGCACTGACAGTGCCAGCAGTGTGCTGGGAGCACTGACAGTGCTGGCTGTGTGGTGGGAGCACTGACAGTGCTGGCTGTTTGGTGGGAGCACTGACAGTGCTGGCTGTGTGGGGGGAGCACTGACAGTGCTGGCTGTGTGGGGAGAGCACTGACAGTGCTGGCTGTGTGGTGGGAGCACTGACAGTGCTAGCAGTGTGGTGGGAGCACTGACAGTGCTGGCTGTGTGGTGGGAGCACTGACAGTGCTAGCAGTGTGGTGGGAGTACTGACAGTGCTGACTGTGTGGTGGGAGCACTGACACTGCTGGCTGTTTGGGGGAGCACTGATAGTGCTGGCTGTGTGAGTGGAGCACTGACACTGCTGGCTGTGTGGGGGGCACTGACAGTGCTGGCTGTGTGGTAGGAGCACTGACAGTGCTGGCTGTGTGGTGGGAGCACTAACAGTGCTGGCTGTGTGGTGGGAGCACTGACAGTGCTGGTTGTGTGGGGGTGCACTGACAGTGCTGGCTGTGTGGGGAGCACTGACAGTGCTAGCTGATTGGGGGAGCACTGACAGTTCTGGCTGTGTGGGGGGAGCACTTACAGTGCTGGCTGTGTGGGGGAGCACTGACAGTGCTGGCTGTGTGGTGGGAGCACTGACAGTGTTGGCTGTGTGGGGGGAGCACTTACAGTGCTGGCTGTGTGGTGGGAGCACTGATAGTGCTGGCTGTGTGGGGGGAACACTGACAGTGCTGGCTGTGTGGGGGAGCACTGACAGTGCTGCCTGTGTGTGGGGAGCACTGACAGTGCTGGCTGTGTGGGGAGCACTGACAGTGCTGGCTGTGTGGTGGGAGCACTGACAGTGCTGGCTGTGTGGGGGGATCACTTACAGTGCTGGCTGTGTGGGGGTGCACTGATAGTGCTGGCTGTGTGGGGGAGCACTGACAGTGCTGGCTGTGTGGGGGGAGCACTGATAGTGCTGGCTGTGTGGGGCAGCACTGACAGTGCTGGCTGTGTGGTGTAGCACTGACAGTGCTGGCTGTGTGGGTCGAGCACTGACAGTGCTGGCTGTGTGGTGGGAGCACTGACAGTGCTGGCTGTGTGGTGGTAGCACTGACAGTGCTGCTGTGTGGTGGGAGCACTGACAGTGCTGGCTGTGTGGTGGGAGCACTGACAGTGTTGGCTGTGTGGTGGAGCACTGACAGTGCTGGCTGTCTGGGGGAGCACTGACAGTGCTGGTTGTGTGGGGAGCACTGGCAGTGCTGGCTGTGTGGCGGGAGCACTGACAGTGCTGGCTGTGTGGTGGGAGCACTGACAGTGCTGGCTGTCTGGGGGGAGCACTGACACTGCTGGCTGTGTGGGGGAAGCACGGACAGTGCTGGCTGTGTGGGGGAGCACTGACAGTGCTGCCTGTGTGGGGGAAGCACTGTCACTGCTGTCTGTGTAGTGGGAGCACTGACACTGCTGGCTGTGTGGGGGAGCACTGACAGTGCTGGCTGTGTGGGGTGGTGGCACTGACAGTGCTGGCTGTGTGGGAGGAGCACTGACAATGCTGGCTGTGTGGTGGGAGCACTGACACTGCTGGCTGTGTGGGAGAGCACTGACAGTGCTGGCTGTGTGGGGTGGTGGCACTGACAGTGCTGGCTGTGTGGGAGGAGCACTGACAGTGCTGGCTGTGTGAGGGGTAGCACTGACACTGCTGGCTGTGTGGGGCAGCACTGACAGTGCTGGCTGTGTGGTGGGAGCACTGACTGTGCTGGCTGTGTGGGGGAGCACTGACAGTGCTGGCTGTGTGCTGGGAGCACTGACAGTGCTGGCTGTTTGGTGGGAGCACTGGCAGTGCTGGCTGTGTGGGGAGCACTGACAGTGCTGGCTCTGTGGTGGGAGCACTGACAGTGCTGGATATGTGGGGGAGAACTGACAGTGCTGGCTGTGTGAGTGGAGCACTGACAGTGCTGGCTGTGTGGGGGGTGCACTGACAGTGGTAGCTGTGTGGTGGGAGCACTGACAGTGCTGGCTGAGTGTTGGGAGCACTGACAGTGCTGGCTGTGTGGGGGAGCACTGGCAGTGTTGGCTGTGTGGTGGGAGCACTGACAGTGCTGGCTGTGTGTTGGGAGCACTGACAGTGCTGGCTATGCGGGGAGCACGGACAGTGCTGGCTGTGTGTAGGGAGCACTGACAGTGCTGGCTGTGTGGGGTGGGAGCACTGACAGTGCTGGCTGTGTGGGGGTGCACTGGCAGTGCTGGCTGTGTGGGGGAGCACTGTCAGTGCTGGCTGTGTGGGGGAGCACTGACAGTGCTGGCTGTGTGGGCGGAGCACTGACAGTGCTGGCTGTGTGGTGGGAGCACTGACAGTGCTGGCTCTGTGGGGGGAGTACGGACAGTGCTGGCCGTGTGGGGGGATCACTGACAGTGTTGGCTGTGTGGGGGGAGCACTTACAGTGCTGGCTGTGTGGGGGGAGCACTGGCAGTGCTGGCTGTGTGGTGGTAGCACTGAGAGTGCTGGCTGTGTGTGGGAGCTCTGGCAGTGCTAGCTTTGTGGGGAAGCACTGACAGTGCTGGCTGTGTGGTGGTAGCACTGATAGTACTGGCTGTGTGGTGGTAGCACTGAGAGTGCTGGCTGTGTTGTGGGAGCACTGACAGTGCTGGCTGTGTGGGGGGAGCACTGACAATGTTTGCTGTGTGGTGGGAGCACTAACAGTGCTGGCTGTGTTGTGGGAGCACTGACAGTGCTGGCTGTGTGGGGGAGCACTGACACTGCTGGCTGTGTGATGGGAGCACTGACAGTGCTGGCTGTGTGGTGGGAGCACTGACAGTGCTGGCTGTGTGGGGGGAGCACTGACAGTGCTGGCTGTGTGGGGAGAGCACTGACAGTGCTGGCTGTGTGGTGGGAGCACTGGCAGTGCTAGCAGTGTGGTGGGAGCACTGACAGTGCTGGCTGTGTGGGGGGAGCACTGACAGTGCCAGCAGTGTGGCGGGAGCACTGACAGTGCTGGCTGTGTGGTGGGAGCACTGACAGTGCTGGCTGTTTGGTGGGAGCACTGACAGTGCTGGCTGTGTGGGGGGGCACTGACAGTGCTGGCTGTGTGGGGAGAGCACTGACAGTGCTGGCTGTGTGGTGGGAGCACTGACAGTGCTAGCAGTGTGGTGGGAGCACTGACAGTGCTGGCTGTGTGGTGGGAGCACTGACAGTGCTAGCAGTGTGGTGGGAGCACTGACAGTGTTGACTGTGTGGTGGGAGCACTGACACTGCTGGCTGTTTGGGGGAGCACTGATAGTGCTGGCTGTGTGAGTGGAGCACTGACACTGCTGGCTGTGTGGGGGGCACTGACAGTGCTGACTGTGTGGTAGGAGCACTGACAGTGCTGGCTGTGTGGTGGGAGCACTAACAGTGCTGGCTGTGTGGTGGGAGCACTGACAGTGCTGGCTGTGTGGGGGTGCACTGACAGTGCTGGCTGTGTGGGAGCACTGACAGTGCTAGCTGATTGGGGGAGCACTGACAGTTCTGGCTGTATGGGGGGAGCACTTACAGTGCTGGCTGTGTGGGGGAGCACTGACAGTGCTGGCTGTGTGGTGGGAGCACTGACAGTGTTGGCTGTGTGGGGGGAGCACTTACAGTGCTGGCTGTGTGGTGGGAGCACTGATAGTGCTGGCTGTGTGGGGGGAACACTGACAGTGCTGGCTGTGTGGGGGAGCACTGACAGTGCTGCCTGTGTGTGGGGAGCACTGACAGTGCTGGCTGTGTGGGGAGCACTGACAGTGCTGGCTGTGTGGTGGGAGCACTGACAGTGCTGGCTGTGTGGGGGGATCACTTACAGTGCTGGCTGTGTGGGGGTGCACTGATAGTGCTGGCTGTGTGGGGGAGCACTGACAGTGCTGGCTGTGTGGGGAGCACTGATAGTGCTGGCTGTGTGGGGCAGCACTGACAGTGCTGGCTGTGTGGTGTAGCACTGACAGTGCTGGCTGTGTGGGTCGAGCACTGACAGTGCTGGCTGTGTGGTGGGAGCACTGACAGTGCTGGCTGTGTGGTGGTAGCACTGACAGTGCTGCTGTGTGGTGGGAGCACTGACAGTGCTGGCTGTGTGGTGGGAGCACTGACAGTGTTGGCTGTGTGGTGGAGCACTGACAGTGCTGGCTGTCTGGGGGAGCACTGACAGTGCTGGTTGTGTGGGGGAGCACTGGCAGTGCTGGCTGTGTGGCGGGAGCACTGACAGTGCTGGCTGTGTGGTGGGAGCACTGACAGTGCTGGCTGTGTGGGGAGCACTGACAGTGCTGGCTGTGTGGTGGGAGCACTGACAGTGCTGGCTGTGTGGGGGGATCACTTACAGTGCTGGCTGTGTGGGGGTGCACTGATAGTGCTGGCTGTGTGGGGGAGCACTGACAGTGCTGGCTGTGTGGGGGGAGCACTGATAGTGCTGGCTGTGTGGGGCAGCACTGACAGTGCTGGCTGTGTGGTGTAGCACTGACAGTGCTGGCTGTGTGGGTCGAGCACTGACAGTGCTGGCTGTGTGGGGGGAGCACTGATAGTGCTGGCTGTGTGGGGCAGCACTGACAGTGCTGGCTGTGTGGTGTAGCACTGACAGTGCTGGCTGTGTGGGTCGAGCACTGACAGTGCTGGCTGTGTGGTGGGAGCACTGACTGTGCTGGCTGTGTGGTGGTAGCACTGACAGTGCTGCTGTGTGGTGGGAGCACTGACAGTGTTGGCTGTGTGGTGGAGCACTGACAGTGCTGGCTGTCTGGGGGAGCACTGACAGTGCTGGTTGTGTGGGGAGCACTGGCAGTGCTGGCTGTGTGGCGGGAGCACTGACAGTGCTGGCTGTGTGGTGGGAGCACTGACAGTGCTGGCTGTCTGGGGGGAGCACTGACCCTGCTGGCTGTGTGGGGGAAGCACGGACAGTGCTGGCTGTGTGGGGGAGCACTGACAGTGCTGCCTGTGTGGGGGAAGCACTGTCACTGCTGTCTGTGTAGTGGGAGCACTGACACTGCTGGCTGTGTGGGGGAGCACTGACAGTGCTGGCTGTGTGGGGTGGTGGCACTGACAGTGCTGGCTGTGTGGGAGGAGCACTGACAATGCTGGCTGTGTGGTGGGAGCACTGACAGTGCTGGCTGTGTGAGGGGTAGCACTGACACTGCTGGCTGTGTGGGGCAGCACTGACAGTGCTGGCTGTGTGGTGGGAGCACTGACTGTGCTGGCTGTGTGGGGGAGCACTGACAGTGCTGGCTGTGTGCTGGGAGCACTGACAGTGCTGGCTGTGTGGGGGGAGCACTGACAGTGCTGGCTGTGTGGTGGGAGCACTGATAGTGCTGACTGTGTGGGGGAGCACTGACAGTGCTGATTGTGTGGGGGAGCACTGACAGTGCTGGCGGTGTGGGGGGAGCACTGGCAGTGCTGACTGTGTCAGGGGAGCACTGACAGTGCTGGCTGTGTGGGGGAGCACGGACAGTGCTGGCTGTGTGGGGGGAGCACGGACAGTGCTGGCTGTGTGGTGGGAATACGGACAGTGCTGGCTGTGTGGAGGGAGCACTGACAGTGCTGGCTGTGTGATGGGAATACGGACAGTGCTGGCTGTGTGGAGGGAGCACTGACAGTGCTGGCTGTGTGGTGGGAGCACTGACAGTGTTGGCTGTGTGGTGGGAGCACTGGCAGTGCTGGCTGTGTGGGGGAGCACTGACAGTGCTGGCTCTGTGGTGGGAGCACTGACAGTGCTGGCTGTGTGGGAGGTGCACTGACAGTGCTGGCTGTGTGGGGGGGAGCACTGACAGTGCTGGCTGTGTGGGGGAGCACTGGCAGTGCTGGCTGTGTGGTGGGAGCACTGACAGTGTTGGCTGTGTGGTGGGAGCACTGGCAGTGCTGGCTGTGTGGGGAGCACTGACAGTGCTGGCTCTGTGGTGGGAGCACTGACAGTGCTGGATATGTGGGGGAGAACTGACAGTGCTGGCTGTGTGAGTGGAGCACTGACAGTGCTGGCTGTGTGGCGGGTGCACTGACAGTGGTAGCTGTGTGGTGGGAGCACTGACAGTGCTGGCTGTGTGTTGGGAGCACTGACAGTGCTGGCTGTGTGGGGGAGCACTGGCAGTGTTGGCTGTGTGGTGGGAGCACTGACAGTGCTGGCTGTGTGTTGGGAGCACTGACAGTGCTGGCTATGCGGGGAGCACGGACAGTGCTGGCTGTGTGGAGGGAGCACTGACAGTGCTGGCTGTGTGGGGTGGGAGCACTGACAGTGCTGGCTGTGTGGGGGTGCACTGGCAGTGCTGGCTGTGTGGGGGAGCACTGTCAGTGCTGGCTGTGTGGGGGGAGCACTGACAGTGCTGGCTGTGTGGGCTAAGCACTGACAGTGCTGGCTGTGTGGTGGGAGCACTGACAGTGCTGGCTCTGTGGGGGGAGTACGGACAGTGCTGGCCGTGTGGGGGGATCACTGACAGTGTTGGCTGTGTGGGGGGAGCACTTACAGTGCTGGCTGTGTGGGGGGAGCACTGGCAGTGCTGGCTGTGTGGTGGTAGCACTGAGAGTGCTGGCTGTGTGTGGGAGCTCTGGCAGTGCTAGCTTTGTTTGGAAGCACTGACAGTGCTGGCTGTGTGGTGGGAGCACTGATAGTACTGGCTGTGTGTGGGAGCACTGACAGTGCTGGCTGTGTGGGGGAGCACTGACAGTGCTGGCTGTGTTGTGGGAGCACTGACAGTGCTGGCTGTGTGGGGGGAGCACTGACAATGTTTGCTGTGTGGTGGGAGCACTGACAGTGCTGGCTGTGTTGTGGGAGCACTGACAGTGCTGGCTGTGTGGGGGGGCACTGACACTGCTGGCTGTGTGATGGGAGCACTGACAGTGCTGGCTGTGTGGTGGGAGCACTGACAGTGCTGGCTGTGTGGGGGGAGCACTGACAGTGCTGGCTGTGTGGGGAGAGCACTGACAGTGCTGGCTGTGTGGTGGGAGCACTGGCAGTGCTAGCAGTGTGGTGGGAGCACTGACAGTGCTGGCTGTGTGGGGGGAGCACTGACAGAGCCAGCAGTGTGGTGGGAGCACTGACAGTGCTGGCTGTGTGGTGGGAGCACTAACAGTGCTGGCTGTTTGGTGGGAGCACTGACAGTGCTGGCTGTGTGGGGGGAGCACTGACAGTGCTGGCTGTGTGGGGAGAGCACTGACAGTGCTGGCTGTCTGGTGGGAGCACTGACAGTGCTAGCAGTGTGGTGGGAGCACTGACAGTGCTGGCTGTGTGGTGGGAGCACTGACAGTGCTAGCAGTGTGGTGGGAGCACTGACAGTGCTGACTGTGTGGTGGGAGCACTGACATTGCTGGCTGTTTGGGGGAGCACTGATAGTGCTGGCTGTGTGAGTGGAGCACTGACACTGCTGGCTGTGTGGGGGGCACTGACAGTGCTGGCTGTGTGGTAGGAGCACTGACAGTGCTGGCTGTGTGGTGGGAGCACTAACAGTGCTGGCTGTGTGGTGGGAGCACTGACAGTGCTGGCTGTGTGGGGGTGCACTGACAGTGCTGGCTGTGTGGGGAGCACTGACAGTGCTAGCTGATTGGGGGAGCACTGACAGTTCTGGCTGTGTGGGGGGAGCACTTACAGTGCTGGCTGTGTGGGGGAGCACTGACAGTGCTGGCTGTGTGGTGGGAGCACTGACAGTGTTGGCTGTGTGGGGGGAGCACTTACAGTGCTGGCTGTGTGGTGGGAGCACTGATAGTGCTGGCTGTGTGGGGGGAACACTGACAGTGCTGGCTGTGTGGGGAGCACTGACAGTGCTGCCTGTGTGTGGGGAGCACTGACAGTGCTGGCTGTGTGGGGAGCACTGACAGTGCTGGCTGTGTGGTGGGAGCACTGACAGTGCTGGCTGTGTGGGGGGATCACTTACAGTGCTGGCTGTGTGGGGGTGCACTGACAGTGCTGGCTGTGTGGGGGAGCACTAACAGTGCTGGCTGTGTGGGGGGAGCACTGATAGTGCTGGCTGTGTGGGGCAGCACTGACAGTGCTGGCTGTGTGGTGTAGCACTGACAGTGCTGGCTGTGTGGGTCGAGCACTGACAGTGCTGGCTGTGTGGTGGGAGCACTGACAGTGCTGGCTGTGTGGTGGTAGCACTGACAGTGCTGCTGTGTGGTGGGAGCACTGACAGTGCAGGCTGTGTGGTCGGAGCACTGACAGTGTTGGCTGTGTGGTGGAGCACTGACAGTGCTGGCTGTCTGGGGGAGCACTGACAGTGCTGGTTGTGTGGGGGAGCACTGGCAGTGCTGGTTGTGTGGCGGGAGCACTGACAGTGCTGGCTGTGTGGTGGGAGAACTGACAGTGCTGGCTGTCTGGGGGGAGCACTGACACTGCTGGCTGTGTGGGGGGAGCACGGACAGTGCTGGCTGTGTGGGGGAGCACTGACAGTGCTGGCTGTGTGGGGGAGCACTGACAGTGCTGCCTGTGTGGGGGAAGCACTGTCACTGCTGTCTGTGTAGTGGGAGCACTGACACTGCTGGCTGTGTGGGGGAGCACTGACAGTGCTGGCTGTGTGGGGTGGTGGCACTGACAGTGCTGGCTGTGTGGGAGGAGCACTGACAATGCTGGCTGTGTGGTGGGAGCACTGACAGTGCTGGCTGTGTGAGGGGTAGCACTGACACTGCTGGCTGTGTGGGGCAGCACTGACAGTGCTGGCTGTGTGGTGGGAGCACTGACTGTGCTGCTGTGTGGGGGAGCACTGACAGTGTTGGCTGTGTGGTGGGAGCACTGACAGTGCTGGCTGTGTGCTGGGAGAACTGACAGTGCTGGCTGTGTGGGGGGAGCACTGACAGTGCTGGCTGTGTGGTGGGAGCACTGATAGTGCTGACTGTGTGGGGGAGCACTGACAGTGCTGATTGTGTGGGGGAGCACTGACAGTGCTGGCGGTGTGGGGGGAGCACTGGCAGTGCTGACTGTGTCAGGGGAGCACTGACAGTGCTGGCTGTGTGGGTGGGAGCACTGACAGTGCTGGCTGTGTGGGGGGAGCACTGGCAGTGCTGGCTGTGTGGTGGGAGCACTGACAGTGCTGTCTGTGTGGGGGAGCACTGGCAGTGCTGGCTGTGTGGTGGGAGCACTGACAGTGCTGGCTGTGTGGTGGGAGCACTGACAGTGCTGGCTGTGCGGGGGGAGCACAGACAGTGCTGGCTGTGTGGGGGGGGAGAACAGACAGTGCTGACTGTGTGGGGGGGCACTGACAGTGCTGGCTCTTTGGGGAGCACTGACAGTGCTGGCTGTGTGGGGGAGCACTGACAGTGCTGGCTGTGTGGGGGAGCACTGACAGTGCTGGCTGTGTGGGGGAGCACGGACAGTGCTGGCTGTGTGGGGGGAGCAAGGACAGTGCTGGCGGTGTGGGCGGAGCACTGACAGTGCTGGCTGTGTGATGGGAGTACGGACAGTGCTGGCTGTGTGGAGGGAGCACTGACAGTGCTGGCTGTGTGGTGGGAGCACTGACAGTGTTGGCTGTGTAGTGGGAGCACTGGCAGTGCTGGCTGTGTGGGGGAGCACTGACAGTGCTGGCTCTGTGGTGGGAGCACTGACAGTGCTGGCTGTGTGGGAGGTGCACTGACAGTGCTGGCTGTGTGGGGGAGCACTGACAGTGCTGGCTGTGTGTTGGGAGCACTGACAGTGCTGGCTGTGTGGGGGAGCACTGACAGTGTTGGCTGTGAGGTGGGAGCACTGACAGTGCTGGCTATGCGGGGAGCACGGACAGTGCTGGCTGTGTGGAGGGAGCACTGACAGTGCTGGCTGTGTGGGGTGGGAGCACTGACAGTGCTGGCTGTGTGGGGGTGCACTGACAGTGTTGGCTGTGTGGTGGGAGCACTGACAGTGTTGGCTGTGTGGTGGGAGCACTGGCAGTGCTGGCTGTGTGGGGAGCACTGACAGTGCTGGCTCTGTGGTGGGAGCACTGACAGTGCTGGATATGTGGGGGAGAACTGACAGTGCTGGCTGTGTGAGTGGAGCACTGACAGTGCTGGCTGTGTGGGGGGTGCACTGACAGTGCTAGCTGTGTGGTGGGAGCACTGACAGTGCTGGCTGTGTGTTGGGAGCACTGACAGTGCTGGCTGTGTGGGGGAGCACTGACAGTGTTGGCTGTGAGGTGGGAGCACTGACAGTGCTGGCTATGCGGGGAGCACGGACAGTGCTGGCTGTGTGGAGGGAGCACTGACAGTGCTGGCTGTGTGGGGTGGGAGCACTGACAGTGCTGGCTGTGTGGGGGTGCACTGGCAGTGCTGGCTGTGTGGGGAGCACTGTCAGTGCTGGCTGTGTGGGGGGAGCACGGACAGTGCTGGCTGTGTGGGCGGAGCACTGACAGTGCTGGCTGTGTGATGGGAATACGGACAGCGCTGGCTCTGTGGTGGGAGCACTGACAGTGCTGGCTGTGTGGGGGAGCACTGACAGTGCAGGCTGTGTGGTGAGAGCACTGACAGTGTTGGCTGTGTGGTAGGAGCACTGGCAGTGCTGGCTGTGTGGGGGAGCACTGACAGTGCTGGCTCTGTGGTGGGAGCACTGACAGTGCTGGATATGTGGGGGAGAACTGACAGTGCTGGCTGTGTGGTGGGAGCACTGACAGTGTTGGCTGTGTGGTGGGAGCACGGACAGTGTTGGCTGTGTGGTGGGAGCACTGGCAGTGCTGGCTGTGTGGTGGGAGCACTGACAGTGTTGGCTGTGTGGTGGGAGCACTGGCAGTGCTGGCTGTGTGGGGAGCACTGACAGTGCTGGTTCTGTGGTGGGAGCACTGACAGTGCTGGATATGTGGGGGAGAACTGACAGTGCTGGCTGTGTGAGTGGAGCACTGACAGTGCTGGCTGTGTGGGGGGTGCATTGACAGTGGTAGCTGTGTGGTGGGAGCACTGACAGTGCTGGCTGTGTGTTGGGAGCACTGACAGTGCTGGCTGTGTGGGGGAGCACTGGCAGTGTTGGCTGTGTGGTGGGAGCACTGACAGTGCTGGCTGTGTGTTGGGAGCACTGACAGTGCTGGCTATGCGGGGAGCACGGACAGTGCTGGCTGTGTGGAGGGAGCACTGACAGTGCTGACTGTGTGGGGTGGGAGCACTGACAGTGCTGGCTGTGTGGGGGTGCACTGGCAGTGCTGGCTGTGTGGGGGAGCACTGTCAGTGCTGGCTGTGTGGGGGAGCACTGACAGTGCTGGCTGTGTGGGCGGAGCACTGACAGTGCTGGCTGTGTGGTGGGAGCACTGACAGTGCTGGCTGTGTGGGGGGAGCACTGACAATGTTTGCTGTGTGGTGGGAGCACTGACAGTGCTGGATGTGTTGTCGGAGCACTGACAGTGCTGGCTGTGTTGGGGGAGCACTGGCAGTGCTGGCTGTGTGGTGGTAGCACTGAGAGTGCTGGCTGTGTGTGGGAGCTCTGGCAGTGCTAGTTTTGTGGGGAAGCACTGACAGTGCTGGCTGTGTGGTGGTAGCACTGATAGTACTGGCTGTGTGGTGGTAGCACTGAGAGTGCTGGCTGTGTTGTGGGAGCACTGACAGTACTGGCTGTGTGGGGGAGCACTGACAATGTTTGCTGTGTGGTGGGAGCACTGACAGTGCTGGCTGTGTTGTCGGAGCACTGACAGTGCTGGCTGTGTGGGGGAGCACTGACACTGCTGGCTGTGTGATGGGAGCACTGACAGTGCTGGCTGTGTGGTGGGAGCACTGACAGTGCTGGCTGTGTGGGGGGAGCACTGACAGTGCTGGCTGTGTGGGGAGAGCACTGACAGTGCTGGCTGTGTGGTGGGAGCACTGGCAGTGCTAGCAGTGTGGTGGGAGCACTGACAGTGCTGGCTGTGTGGGGGGAGCACTGACAGTGCCAGCAGTGTGGTGGGAGCACTGACAGTGCTGGCTGTGTGGTGGGAGCACTGACAGTGCTGGCTGTTTGGTGGGAGCACTGGCAGTGCTGGCTGTGTGGGGAGCACTGACAGTGCTGGCTCTGTGGTGGGAGCACTGACAGTGCTGGATATGTGGGGGAGAACTGACAGTGCTGGCTGTGTGAGTGGAGCACTGACAGTGCTGGCTGTGTGGGGGGTGCACTGACAGTGGTAGCTGTGTGGTGGGAGCACTGACAGTGCTGGCTGTGTGTTGGGAGCACTGACAGTGCTGGCTGTGTGGGGGAGCACTGGCAGTGTTGGCTGTGTGGTGGGAGCACTGACAGTGCTGGCTGTGTGTTGGGAGCACTGACAGTGCTGGCTATGCGGGGAGCACGGACAGTGCTGGCTGTGTGGAGGGAGCACTGACAGTGCTGGCTGTGTGGGGTGGGAGCACTGACAGTGCTGGCTGTGTGGGGGTGCACTGGCAGTGCTGGCTGTGTGGGGGAGCACTGTCAGTGCTGGCTGTGTGGGGGAGCACTGACAGTGCTGGCTGTGTGGGCGGAGCACTGACAGTGCTGGCTGTGTGGTGGGAGCACTGACAGTGCTGGCTCTGTGGGGGGAGTACGGACAGTGCTGGCCGTGTGGGGGGATCACTGACAGTGTTGACTGTGTGGGGGGAGCACTTACAGTGCTGGCTGTGTGGGGGGAGCACTGGCAGTGCTGGCTGTGTGGTGGTAGCACTGAGAGTGCTGGCTGTGTGTGGGAGCTCTGGCAGTGCTAGCTTTGTGGGGAAGCACTGACAGTGCTGGCTGTGTGGTGGTAGCACTGATAGTACTGGCTGTGTGGTGGTAGCACTGAGAGTGCTGGCTGTGTTGTGGGAGCACTGACAGTGCTGGCTGTGTGGGGGGAGCACTGACAATGTTTGCTGTGTGGTGGGAGCACTAACAGTGCTGGCTGTGTTGTGGGAGCACTGACAGTGCTGGCTGTGTTGTGGGAGCACTGACACTGCTGGCTGTGTGATGGGAGCACTGACAGTGCTGGCTGTGTGGTGGGAGCACTGACAGTGCTGGCTGTGTGGGGGGGAGCACTGACAGTGCTGGCTGTGTGGGGAGAGCACTGACAGTGCTGGCTGTGTGGTGGGAGCACTGGCAGTGCTAGCAGTGTGGTGGGAGCACTGACAGTGCTGGCTGTGTGGGGGGAGCACTGACAGTGCCAGCAGTGTGGTGGGAGCACTGACAGTGCTGGCTGTGTGGTGGGAGCACTGACAGTGCTGGCTGTTTGGTGGGAGCACTGACAGTGCTGGCTGTGTGGGGGGAGCACTGACAGTGCTGGCTGTGTGGGGAGAGCACTGACAGTGCTGGCTGTGTGGTGGGAGCACTGACAGTGCTAGCAGTGTGGTGGGAGCACTGACAGTGCTGGCTGTGTGGTGGGAGCACTGACAGTGCTAGCAGTGTGGTGGGAGTACTGACAGTGCTGACTGTGTGGTGGGAGCACTGACACTGCTGGCTGTTTGGGGGAGGACTGATAGTGCTGGCTGTGTGAGTGGAGCACTGACACTGCTGGCTGTGTGGGGGGCACTGACAGTGCTGGCTGTGTGGTAGGAGCACTGACAGTGCTGGCTGTGTGGTGGGAGCACTAACAGTGCTGTCTGTGTGGTGGGAGCACTGACAGTGCTGGCTGTGTGGGGGTGCACTGACAGTGCTGGCTGTGTGGGGAGCACTGACAGTGCTAGCTGATTGGGGGAGCACTGACAGTTCTGGCTGTGTGGGGGGAGCACTTACAGTGCTGGCTGTGTGGGGGAGCACTGACAGTGCTGGCTGTGTGGTGGGAGCACTGACAGTGTTGGCTGTGTGGGGGGAGCACTTACAGTGCTGGCTGTGTGGTGGGAGCACTGATAGTGCTGGCTGTGTGGGGGGAACACTGACAGTGCTGGCTGTGTGGGGGAGCACTGACAGTGCTGCCTGTGTGTGGGGAGCACTGACAGTGCTGGCTGTGTGGGGAGCACTGACAGTGCTGGCTGTGTGGTGGGAGCACTGACAGTGCTGGCTGTGTGGGGGGATCACTTACAGTGCTGGCTGTGTGGGGGTGCACTGATAGTGCTGGCTGTGTGGGGGAGCACTGACAGTGCTGGCTGTGTGGGGGGAGCACTGATAGTGCTGGCTGTGTGGGGCAGCACTGACAGTGCTGGCTGTGTGGTGTAGCACTGACAGTGCTGGCTGTGTGGGTCGAGCACTGACAGTGCTGGCTGTGTGGTGGGAGCACTGACAGTGCTGGCTGTGTGGTGGTAGCACTGACAGTGCTGCTGTGTGGTGGGAGCACTGACAGTGCTGGCTGTGTGGTGGGAGCACTGACAGTGTTGGCTGTGTGGTGGAGCACTGACAGTGCTGGCTGTCTGGGGGAGCACTGACAGTGCTGGTTGTGTGGGGAGCACTGGCAGTGCTGGCTGTGTGGCGGGAGCACTGACAGTGCTGGCTGTGTGGTGGGAGCACTGACAGTGCTGGCTGTCTGGGGGGAGCACTGACACTGCTGGCTGTGTGGGGGAAGCACGGACAGTGCTGGCTGTGTGGGGGAGCACTGACAGTGCTGCCTGTGTGGGGGAAGCACTGTCACTGCTGTCTGTGTAGTGGGAGCACTGACACTGCTGGCTGTGTGGGGGAGCACTGACAGTGCTGACTGTGTGGGGTGGTGGCACTGACAGTGCTGGCTGTGTGGGAGGAGCACTGACAATGCTGGCTGTGTGGTGGGAGCACTGACACTGCTGGCTGTGTGGGGGAGCACTGACAGTGCTGGCTGTGTGGGGTGGTGGCACTGACAGTGCTGGCTGTGTGGGAGGAGCACTGACAGTGCTGGCTGTGTGAGGGGTAGCACTGACACTGCTGGCTGTGTGGGGCAGCACTGACAGTGCTGGCTGTGTGGTGGGAGCACTGACTGTGCTGGCTGTGTGGGGGAGCACTGACAGTGCTGGCTGTGTGCTGGGAGCACTGACAGTGCTGGCTGTTTGGTGGGAGCACTGGCAGTGCTGGCTGTGTGGGGAGCACTGACAGTGCTGGCTCTGTGGTGGGAGCACTGACAGTGCTGGATATGTGGGGGAGAACTGACAGTGCTGGCTGTGTGAGTGGAGCACTGACAGTGCTGGCTGTGTGGTGGGAGCACTGACAGTGCTGGCTGTGTGTTGGGAGCACTGACAGTGCTGGCTGTGTGGGGGAGCACTGGCAGTGTTGGCTGTGTGGTGGGAGCACTGACAGTGCTGGCTGTGTGTTGGGAGCACTGACAGTGCTGGCTATGCGGGGAGCACGGACAGTGCTGGCTGTGTGGAGGGAGCACTGACAGTGCTGGCTGTGTGGGGTGGGAGCACTGACAGTGCTGGCTGTGTGGGGGTGCACTGGCAGTGCTGGCTGTGTGGGGGAGCACTGTCAGTGCTGGCTGTGTGGGGGAGCACTGACAGTGCTGGCTGTGTGGGCGGAGCACTGACAGTGCTGGCTGTGTGGTGGGAGCACTGACAGTGCTGGCTCTGTGGGGGGAGTACGGACAGTGCTGGCCGTGTGGGGGGATCACTGACAGTGTTGGCTGTGTGGGGGGAGCACTTACAGTGCTGGCTGTGTGGGGGGAGCACTGGCAGTGCTGGCTGTGTGGTGGTAGCACTGAGAGTGCTGGCTGTGTGTGGGAGCTCTGGCAGTGCTAGCTTTGTGGGGAAGCACTGACAGTGCTGGCTGTGTGGTGGTAGCACTGATAGTACTGGCTGTGTGGTGGTAGCACTGAGAGTGCTGGCTGTGTTGTGGGAGCACTGACAGTGCTGGCTGTGTGGGGGGAGCACTGACAATGTTTGCTGTGTGGTGGGAGCACTAACAGTGCTGGCTGTGTTGTGGGAGCACTGACAGTGCTGGCTGTGTGGGGGAGCACTGACACTGCTGGCTGTGTGATGGGAGCACTGACAGTGCTGGCTGTGTGGTGGGAGCACTGACAGTGCTGGCTGTGTGGGGGGAGCACTGACAGTGCTGGCTGTGTGGGGACAGCACTGACAGTGCTGGCTGTGTGGTGGGAGCACTGGCAGTGCTAGCAGTGTGGTGGGAGCACTGACAGTGCTGGCTGTGTGGGGGGAGCACTGACAGTGTCAGCAATGTGGCGGGAGCACTGACAGTGCTGGCTGTGTGGTGGGAGCACTGACAGTGCTGGCTGTTTGGTGGGAGCACTGACAGTGCTGGCTGTGTGGGGGGGCACTGACAGTGCTGGCTGTGTGGTGGGAGCACTGACAGTGCTAGCAGTGTGGTGGGAGCATTGACAGTGCTGGCTGTGTGGTGGGAGCACTGACAGTGCTAGCAGTGTGGTGGGAGCACTGACAGTGCTGACTGTGTGGTGGGAGCACTGACATTGCTGGCTGTTTGGGGGAGCACTGATAGTGCTGGCTGTGTGAGTGGAGCACTGACACTGCTGGCTGTGTGGGGGGCACTGACAGTGCTGACTGTGTGGTAGGAGCACTGACAGTGCTGGCTGTGTGGTGGGAGCACTAACAGTGCTGGCTGTGTGGTGGGAGCACTGACAGTGCTGGCTGTGTGGGGGTGCACTGACAGTGCTGGCTGTGTGGGGAGCACTGACAGTGCTAGCTGATTGGGGGAGCACTGACAGTTCTGGCTGTGTGGGGGGAGCACTTACAGTGCTGGCTGTGTGGGGGAGCACTGACAGTGCTGGCTGTGTGGTGGGAGCACTGACAGTGTTGGCTGTGTGGGGGGAGCACTTACAGTGCTGGCTGTGTGGTGGGAGCACTGATAGTGCTGGCTGTGTGGGGGGAACACTGACAGTGCTGGCTGTGTGGGGGAGCACTGACAGTGCTGCCTGTGTGTGGGGAGCACTGACAGTGCTGGCTGTGTGGGGAGCACTGACAGTGCTGGCTGTGTGGTGGGAGCACTGACAGTGCTGGCTCTGTGGGGGGATCACTTACAGTGCTGGCTGTGTGGGGGTGCACTGATAGTGCTGGCTGTGTGGGGGAGCACTGACAGTGCTGGCTGTGTGGGGGGAGCACTGATAGTGCTGGCTGTGTGGGGCAGCACTGACAGTGCTGGCTGTGTGGTGTAGCACTGACAGTGCTGGCTGTGTGGGTCGAGCACTGACAGTGCTGGCTGTGTGGTGGGAGCACTGACAGTGCTGGCTGTGTGGTGGTAGCACTGACAGTGCTGCTGTGTGGTGGGAGCACTGACAGTGCTGGCTGTGTGGTGGGAGCACTGACAGTGTTGGCTGTGTGGTGGAGCACTGACAGTGCTGGCTGTCTGGGGGAGCACTGACAGTGCTGGTTGTGTGGGGGAGCACTGGCAGTGCTGGCTGTGTGGCGGGAGCACTGACAGTGCTGGCTGTGTGGTGGGAGCACTGACAGTGCTGGCTGTGTGGGGAGCACTGACAGTGCTGGCTGTGTGGTGGGAGCACTGACAGTGCTGGCTGTGTGGGGGGATCACTTACAGTGCTGGCTGTGTGGGGGTGCACTGATAGTGCTGGCTGTGTGGGGGAGCACTGACAGTGCTGGCTGTGTGGGGGAGCACTGATAGTGCTGGCTGTGTGGGGCAGCACTGACAGTGCTGGCTGTGTGGTGTAGCACTGACAGTGCTGGCTGTGTGGGTCGAGCACTGACAGTGCTGGCTGTGTGGGGGGAGCACTGATAGTGCTGGCTGTGTGGGGCAGCACTGACAGTGCTGGCTGTGTGGTGTAGCACTGACAGTGCTGGCTGTGTGGGTCGAGCACTGACAGTGCTGGCTGTGTGGTGGGAGCACTGACAGTGCTGGCTGTGTGGTGGTAGCACTGACAGTGCTGCTGTGTGGTGGGAGCACTGACAGTGCTGGCTGTGTGGTGGGAGCACTGACAGTGTTGGCTGTGTGGTGGAGCACTGACAGTGCTGGCTGTCTGGGGGAGCACTGACAGTGCTGGTTGTGTGGGGAGCACTGGCAGTGCTGGCTGTGTGGCGGGAGCACTGACAGTGCTGGCTGTGTGGTGGGAGCACTGACAGTGCTGGCTGTCTGGGGGGAGCACTGACACTGCTGGCTGTGTGGGGGAAGCACGGACAGTGCTGGATGTGTGGGGGAGCACTGACAGTGCTGCCTGTGTGGGGGAAGCACTGTCACTGCTGTCTGTGTAGTGGGAGCACTGACACTGCTGGCTGTGTGGGGGAGCACTGACAGTGCTGGCTATGTGGGGTGGTGGCACTGACAGTGCTGGCTGTGTGGGAGGAGCACTGACAATGCTGGCTGTGTGGTGGGAGCACTGACAGTGCTGGCTGTGTGAGGGGTAGCACTGACACTGCTGGCTGTGTGGGGCAGCACTGACAGTGCTGGCTGTGTGGTGGGAGCACTGACTGTGCTGGCTGTGTGGGGGAGCACTGACAGTGCTGGCTGTGTGCTGGGAGCACTGACAGTGCTGGCTGTGTGGGGGGAGCACTGACAGTGCTGGCTGTGTGGTGGGAGCACTGATAGTGCTGACTGTGTGGGGGAGCACTGACAGTGCTGATTGTGTGGGGGAGCACTGACAGTGCTGGCGGTGTGGGGGGAGCACTGGCAGTGCTGACTGTGTCAGGGGAGCACTGACAGTGCTGGCTGTGTGGGTGGGAGCACTGACAGTGCTGGCTGTGTGGGGGGAGCACTGGCAGTGCTGGCTGTGTGGTGAGAGCACTGACAGTGCTGTCTGTGTGGGGGAGCACTGGCAGTGCTGGCTGTGTGGTGGGAGCACTGACAGTGCTGGCTGTGTGGTGGGAGCACTGACAGTGCTGGCTGTGCGGGGGGAGCACAGACAGTGCTGGCTGTGTGGGGGGGGGAGAACAGACAGTGCTGACTGTGTGGGGGGGGCACTGACAGTTCTGGCTCTTTGGGGAGCACTGACAGTGCTGGCTATGCGGGGAGCACGGACAGTGCTGGCTGTGTGGAGGGAGCACTGACAGTGCTGGCTGTGTGGGGTGGGAGCACTGACAGTGCTGGCTGTGTGGGGGTGCACTGGCAGTGCTGGCTGTGTGGGGAGCACTGACAGTGCTGGCTCTGTGGTGGGAGCACTGACAGTGCTGGATATGTGGGGGAGAACTGACAGTGCTGGCTGTGTGGGGGGTGCACTGACAGTGCTAGCTGTGTGGTGGGAGCACTGACAGTGCTGGCTGTGTGTTGGGAGCACTGACAGTGCTGGCTGTGTGGGGGAGCACTGACAGTGTTGGCTGTGAGGTGGGAGCACTGACAGTGCTGGCTGTGTGTTGGGAGCACTGACAGTGCTGGCTATGCGGGGAGCACGGACAGTGCTGGCTGTGTGGAGGGAGCACTGACAGTGCTGGCTGTGTGGGGTGGGAGCACTGACAGTGCTCGCTGTGTGGGGGTGCACTGGCAGTGCTGGCTGTGTGGGGGAGCACTGTCAGTGCTGGCTGTGTGGGGGGAGCACTGACAGTGCTGGCTGTGTGGGCGGAGCACTGACAGTGCTGGCTGTGTGGTGGGAGCACTGACAGTGCTGGCTCTGTGGGGGGAGTACGGACAGTGCTGACCGTGTGGGGGGATCACTGACAGTGCTGGCTGTGTGGGGGAGCACTGACAGTGCCAGCAGTGTGGTGGGAGCACTGACAGTGCTGGCTGTTTGGTGGGAGCACTGACAGTGCTGGCTGTGTGGGGGGAGCACTGACAGTGCTGGCTGTGTGGTGGGAGCACTGACAGTGCTGGCTGTGTGAGGGGTAGCACTGACACTGCTGGCTGTGTGGGGCAGCACTGACAGTGCTGGCTGTGTGGTGGGAGCACTGACTGTGCTGGCTGTGTGGGGGAGCACTGACAGTGCTGGCTGTGTGAGGGGTAGCACTGACACTGCTGGCTGTGTGGGGCAGCACTGACAGTGCTGGCTGTGTGGTGGGAGCACTGACTGTGCTGGCTGTGTGGGGGAGCACTGACAGTGCTGGCTGTGTGCTGGGAGCACTGACAGTGCTGGCTGTGTGGGGTGAGCACTGACAGTGCTGGCTGTGTGGTGGGAGCACTGATAGTGCTGACTGTGTGGGGGAGCACTGACAGTGCTGATTGTGTGGGGGAGCACTGACAGTGCTGGCGGTGTGGGGGGAGCACTGGCAGTGCTGACTGTGTCAGGGGAGCACTGACAGTGCTGGCTGTGTGGGTGGGAGCACTGACAGTGCTGGCTGTGTGGGGGGAGCACTGGCAGTGCTGGCTGTGTGGTGAGAGCACTGACAGTGCTGTCTGTGTGGGGGAGCACTGGCAGTGCTGGCTGTGTGGTGGGAGCACTGACAGTGCTGGCTGTGTGGTGGGAGCACTGACAGTGCTGGCTGTGCGGGGGGAGCACAGACAGTGCTGGCTGTGTGGGGGGGGGAGAACAGACAGTGCTGACTGTGTGGGGGGGCACTGACAGTGCTGGCTCTTTGGGGAGCACTGACAGTGCTGGCTATGCGGGGAGCACGGACAGTGCTGGCTGTGTGGAGGGAGCACTGACAGTGCTGGCTGTGTGGGGTGGGAGCACTGACAGTGCTGGCTGTGTGGGGGTGCACTGGCAGTGCTGGCTGTGTGGGGAGCACTGACAGTGCTGGCTCTGTGGTGGGAGCACTGACAGTGCTGGATATGTGGGGGAGAACTGACAGTGCTGGCTGTGTGGGGGGTGCACTGACAGTGCTAGCTGTGTGGTGGGAGCACTGACAGTGCTGGCTGTGTGTTGGGAGCACTGACAGTGCTGGCTGTGTGGGGGAGCACTGACAGTGTTGGCTGTGAGGTGGGAGCACTGACAGTGCTGGCTGTGTGTTGGGAGCACTGACAGTGCTGGCTATGCGGGGAGCACGGACAGTGCTGGCTGTGTGGAGGGAGCACTGACAGTGCTGGCTGTGTGGGGTGGGAGCACTGACAGTGCTCGCTGTGTGGGGGTGCACTGGCAGTGCTGGCTGTGTGGGGGAGCACTGTCAGTGCTGGCTGTGTGGGGGGAGCACTGACAGTGCTGGCTGTGTGGGCGGAGCACTGACAGTGCTGGCTGTGTGGTGGGAGCACTGACAGTGCTGGCTCTGTGGGGGGAGTACGGACAGTGCTGACCGTGTGGGGGGATCACTGACAGTGCTGGCTGTGTGGGGGGAGCACTGACAGTGCCAGCAGTGTGGTGGGAGCACTGACAGTGCTGGCTGTTTGGTGGGAGCACTGACAGTGCTGGCTGTGTGGGGGAGCACTGACAGTGCTGGCTGTGTGGGGGGAGCACTGATAGTGCTGGCTGTGTGGGGCAGCACTGACAGTGCTGGCTGTGTGGTGTAGCACTGACAGTGCTGGCTGTGTGGGTCGAGCACTGTCAGTGCTGGCTGTGTGGGGGGAGCACTGATAGTGCTGGCTGTGTGGGGCAGCACTGACAGTGCTGGCTGTGTGGTGTAGCACTGACAGTGCTGGCTGTGTGGGTCGAGCACTGACAGTGCTGGCTGTGTGGTGGGAGCACTGACAGTGCTGGCTGTGTGGTGGTAGCACTGACAGTGCTGCTGTGTGGTGGGAGCACTGACAGTGCTGGCTGTGTGGTGGGAGCACTGACAGTGTTGGCTGTGTGGTGGAGCACTGACAGTGCTGGCTGTCTGGGGGAGCACTGACAGTGCTGGTTGTGTGGGGAGCACTGGCAGTGCTGGCTGTGTGGCGGGAGCACTGACAGTGCTGGCTGTGTGGTGGGAGCACTGACAGTGCTGGCTGTCTGGGGGGAGCACTGACACTGCTGGCTGTGTGGGGGAAGCACGGACAGTGCTGGCTGTGTGGGGGAGCACTGACAGTGCTGCCTGTGTGGGGGAAGCACTGTCACTGCTGTCTGTGTAGTGGGAGCACTGACACTGCTGGCTGTGTGGGGGAGCACTGACAGTGCTGGCTGTGTGGGGTGGTGGCACTGACAGTGCTGGCTGTGTGGGAGGAGCACTGACAATGCTGGCTGTGTGGTGGGAGCACTGACAGTGCTGGCTGTGTGAGGAGTAGCACTGACACTGCTGGCTGTGTGGGGCAGCACTGACAGTGCTGGCTGTGTGGTGGGAGCACTGACTGTGCTGGCTGTGTGGGGGAGCACTGACAGTGCTGGCTGTGTGCTGGGAGCACTGACAGTGCTGGCTGTGTGGGGGGAGCACTGACAGTGCTGGCTGTGTGGTGGGAGCACTGATAGTGCTGACTGTGTGGGGGAGCACTGACAGTGCTGATTGTGTGGGGGAGCACTGACAGTGCTGGCGGTGTGGGGGGAGCACTGGCAGTGCTGGCTGTGTGGGTGGGAGCACTGACAGTGCTGGCTGTGTGGGGGGAGCACTGGCAGTGCTGGCTGTGTGGTGAGAGCACTGACAGTGCTGTCTGTGTGGGGGAGCACTGGCAGTGCTGGCTGTGTGGTGGGAGCACTGACAGTGCTGGCTGTGTGGTGGGAGCACTGACAGTGCTGGCTGTGCGGGGGGAGCACAGACAGTGCTGGCTGTGTGGGGGGGGGAGAACAGACAGTGCTGACTGTGTGGGGGGGCACTGACAGTGCTGGCTCTTTGGGGAGCACTGACAGTGCTGGCTATGCGGGGAGCACGGACAGTGCTGGCTGTGTGGAGGGAGCACTGACAGTGCTGGCTGTGTGGGGTGGGAGCACTGACAGTCCTGGCTGTGTGGGGGTGCACTGGCAGTGCTGGCTGTGTGGGGAGCACTGACAGTGCTGGCTCTGTGGTGGGAGCACTGACAGTGCTGGATATGTGGGGGAGAACTGACAGTGCTGGCTGTGTGGGGGGTGCACTGACAGTGCTAGCTGTGTGGTGGGAGCACTGACAGTGCTGGCTGTGTGTTGGGAGCACTGACAGTGCTGGCTGTGTGGGGGAGCACTGACAGTGTTGGCTGTGAGGTGGGAGCACTGACAGTGCTGGCTGTGTGTTGGGAGCACTGACAGTGCTATTTATGCGGGGAGCACGGACAGTGCTGGCTGTGTGGGGGAGCACTGTCAGTGCTGGCTGTGTGGGGGGAGCACTGACAGTGCTGGCTGTGTGGGCGGAGCACTGACAGTGCTGGCTGTGTGGTGGGAGCACTGACAGTGCTGGCTCTGTGGGGGGAGTACGGACAGTGCTGACCGTGTGGGGGGATCACTGACAGTGCTGGCTGTGTGGGGGGAGCACTGACAGTGCCAGCAGTGTGGTGGGAGCACTGACAGTGCTGGCTGTTTGGTGGGAGCACTGACAGTGCTGGCTGTGTGGGGGGAGCACTGACAGTGCTGGCTGTGTGGGGAGTGCACTGACAGTGCTGGCTGTGTGGTGGGAGCACTGACAGTGCTAGCAGTGTGGTGGGAGCACCGACAGTGCTGGCTGTGTGGTGGGAGCACTGACAGTGCTAGCAGTGTGGTGGGAGCACTGACAGTGCTGACTGTGTGGTGGGAGCACTGACACTGCTGGCTGTTTGGGGGAGCACTGATAGTGCTGGCTGTGTGAGTGGAGCACTGACACTGCTGGCTGTGTGGGGGGCACTGACAGTGCTGGCTGTGTGGTAGGAGCACTGACAGTGCTGGCTGTGTGGTGGGAGCACTAACAGTGCTGGCTGTGTGGTGGGAGCACTGACAGTGCTGGCTGTGTGGGGGTGCACTGACAGTGCTGGCTGTGTGGGGAGCACTGACAGTGCTAGCTGATTGGGGAGCACTGACAGTTCTGGCTGTGTGGGGGGAGCACTTACAGTGCTGGCTGTGTGGGGGAGCACTGACAGTGCTGGCTGTGTGGTGGGAGCACTGACAGTGTTGGCTGTGTGGGGGGAGCACTTAAAGTGCTGGCTGTGTGGTGGGAGCACTGATAGTGCTGGCTGTGTGGGGGGAACACTGACAGTGCTGGCTGTGTGGGGGAGCACTGACAGTGCTGCCTGTGTGTGGGGAGCACTGACAGTGCTGGCTGTGTGGGGAGCACTGACAGTGCTGGCTGTGTGGTGGGAGCACTGACAGTGCTGGCTGTGTGGGGGGATCACTTACAGTGCTGGCTGTGTGGGGGTGCACTGATAGTGCTGGCTGTGTGGGGGAGCACTGACAGTGCTGGCTGTGTGGGGGGAGCACTGATAGTGCTGGCTGTGTGGGGCAGCACTGGCAGTGCTGGCTGTGTGGTGTAGCACTGACAGTGCTGGCTGTGTGGGTCGAGCACTGACAGTGCTGGCTGTGTGGTGGGAGCACTGACAGTGCTGGCTGTGTGGTGGTAGCACTGACAGTGCTGCTGTGTGGTGGGAGCACTGACAGTGCTGGCTGTGTGGTGGGAGCACTGACAGTGTTGGCTGTGTGGTGGAGCACTGACAGTGTTGGCTGTGTGGTGGAGCACTGACAGTGCTGGCTGTCTGGGGGAGCACTGACAGTGCTGGTTGTGTGGTGGGAGCACTGACAGTGCTGGCTGTGTGGTGGGAGCACTGACAGTGCTGGCTGTGCGGGGGGAGCACAGACAGTGCTGGCTGTGTGGGGGGGGGGGAGAACAGACAGTGCTGACTGTGTGGGGGGGCACTGACAGTGCTGGCTCTTTGGGGAGCACTGACAGTGCTGGCTATGCGGGGAGCACGGACAGTGCTGGCTGTGTGGAGGGAGCACTGACAGTGCTGGCTGTGTGGGGTGGGAGCACTGACAGTGCTGGCTGTGTGGGGGTGCACTGGCAGTGCTGGCTGTGTGGGGAGCACTGACAGTGCTGGCTCTGTGGTGGGAGCACTGACAGTGCTGGATATGTGGGGGAGAACTGACAGTGCTGGCTGTGTGGGGGGTGCACTGACAGTGCTAGCTGTGTGGTGGGAGCACTGACAGTGCTGGCTGTGTGTTGGGAGCACTGACAGTGCTGGCTGTGTGGGGGAGCACTGACAGTGTTGGCTGTGAGGTGGGAGCACTGACAGTGCTGGCTGTGTGTTGGGAGCACTGACAGTGCTAGCTATGCGGGGAGCACGGACAGTGCTGGCTGTGTGGAGGGAGCACTGACAGTGCTGGCTGTGTGGGGTGGGAGCACTGACAGTGCTCGCTGTGTGGGGGTGCACTGGCAGTGCTGGCTGTGTGGGGGAGCACTGTCAGTGCTGGCTGTGTGGGGGGAGCACTGACAGTGCTGGCTGTGTGGGCGGAACACTGACAGTGCTGGCTGTGTGGTGGGAGCACTGACAGTGCTGGCTCTGTGGGGGGAGTACGGACAGTGCTGACCGTGTGGGGGGATCACTGACAGTGCTGGCTGTGTGGGGGGAGCACTGACAGTGCCAGCAGTGTGGTGGGAGCACTGACAGTGCTGGCTGTTTGGTGGGAGCACTGACAGTGCTGGCTGTGTGGGGGGAGCACTGACAGTGCTGGCTGTGTGGTGGGAGCACTGACAGTGCTGGCTGTGTGAGGGGTAGCACTGACACTGCTGGCTGTGTGGGGCAGCACTGACAGTGCTGGCTGTGTGGTGGGAGCACTGACTGTGCTGGCTGTGTGGGGGAGCACTGACAGTGCTGGCTGTGTGAGGGGTAGCACTGACACTGCTGGCTGTGTGGGGCAGCACTGACAGTGCTGGCTGTGTGGTGGGAGCACTGACTGTGCTGGCTGTGTGGGGGAGCACTGACAGTGCTGGCTGTGTGCTGGGAGCACTGACAGTGCTGGCTGTGTGGGGGGAGCACTGACAGTGCTGGCTGTGTGGTGGGAGCACTGATAGTGCTGACTGTGTGGGGGAGCACTGACAGTGCTGATTGTGTGGGGGAGCACTGACAGTGCTGGCGGTGTGGGGGTAGCACTGGCAGTGCTGACTGTGTCAGGGGAGCACTGACAGTGCTGGCTGTGTGGGTGGGAGCACTGACAGTGCTGGCTGTGTGGGGGGAGCACTGGCAGTGCTGGCTGTGTGGTGAGAGCACTGACAGTGCTGTCTGTGTGGGGGAGCACTGGCAGTGCTGGCTGTGTGGTGGGAGCACTGACAGTGCTGGCTGTGTGGTGGGAGCACTGACAGTGCTGGCTGTGCGGGGGGAGCACAGACAGTGCTGGCTGTGTGGGGGGGGAGAACAGACAGTGCTGACTGTGTGGGGGGGGCACTGACAGTGCTGGCTCTTTGGGGAGCACTGACAGTGCTGGCTATGCGGGGAGCACGGACAGTGCTGGCTGTGTGGAGGGAGCACTGACAGTGCTGGCTGTGTGGGGTGGGAGCACTGACAGTGCTGGCTGTGTGGGGGTGCACTGGCAGTGCTGGCTGTGTGGGGAGCACTGACAGTGCTGGCTCTGTGGTGGGAGCACTGACAGTGCTGGATATGTGGGGGAGAACTGACAGTGCTGGCTGTGTGGGGGGTGCACTGACAGTGCTAGCTGTGTGGTGGGAGCACTGACAGTGCTGGCTGTGTGTTGGGAGCACTGACAGTGCTGGCTGTGTGGGGGAGCACTGACAGTGTTGGCTGTGAGGTGGGAGCACTGACAGTGCTGGCTGTGTGTTGGGAGCACTGACAGTGCTGGCTATGCGGGGAGCACGGACAGTGCTGGCTGTGTGGAGGGAGCAATGACAGTGCTGGCTGTGTGGGGTGGGAGCACTGACAGTGCTCGCTGTGTGGTGGTGCACTGGCAGTGCTGGCTGTGTGGGGGAGCACTGTCAGTGCTGGCTGTGTGGGGGAGCACTGACAGTGCTGGCTGTGTGGGCGGAGCACTGACAGTGCTGGCTGTGTGGTGGGAGCACTGACAGTGCTGGCTCTGTGGGGGGAGTACGGACAGTGCTGACCGTGTGGGGGGATCACTGACAGTGCTGGCTGTGTTGGGGGAGCACTGACAGTGCCAGCAGTGTGGTGGGAGCACTGACAGTGCTGGCTGTTTGGTGGGAGCACTGACAGTGCTGGCTGTGTGGGGAGCACTGACAGTGCTGGCTGTGTGGGGGGAGCACTGATAGTGCTGGCTGTGTGGGGCAGCACTGACAGTGCTGGCTGTGTGGTGTAGCACTGACAGTGCTGGCTGTGTGGGTCGAGCACTGACAGTGCTGGCTGTGTGGGGGGAGCACTGATAGTGCTGGCTGTGTGGGGCAGCACTGACAGTGCTGGCTGTGTGGTGTAGCACTGACAGTGCTGGCTGTGTGGGTCGAGCACTGACAGTGCTGGCTGTGTGGTGGGAGCACTGACAGTGCTGGCTGTGTGGTGGTAGCACTGACAGTGCTGCTGTGTGGTGGGAGCACTGACAGTGCTGGCTGTGTGGTGGGAGCACTGACAGTGTTGGCTGTGTGGTGGAGCACTGACAGTGCTGGCTGTCTGGGGGAGCACTGACAGTGCTGGTTGTGTGGGGAGCACTGGCAGTGCTGGCTGTGTGGCGGGAGCACTGACAGTGCTGGCTGTGTGGTGGGAGCACTGACAGTGCTGGCTGTCGGGGGGGAGCACTGACACTGCTGGCTGTGTGGGGGAAGCACGGACAGTGCTGGCTGTGTGGGGGAGCACTGACAGTGCTGCCTGTGTGGGGGAAGCACTGTCACTGCTGTCTGTGTAGTGGGAGCACTGACACTGCTGGCTGTGTGGGGGAGCACTGACAGTGCTGGCTGTGTGGGGGTGCACTGGCAGTGATGGCTGTGTGGGGAGCACTGACAGTGCTGGCTCTGTGGTGGGAGCACTGACAGTGCTGGATATGTGGGGGAGAACTGACAGTGCTGGCTGTGTGGGGGGTGCACTGACAGTGCTAGCTGTGTGGTGGGAGCACTGACAGTGCTGGCTGTGTGTTGGGAGCACTGACAGTGCTGGCTGTGTGGGGGAGCACTGACAGTGTTGGCTGTGAGGTGGGAGCACTGACAGTGCTGGCTGTGTGTTGGGAGCACTGACAGTGCTGGCTATGCGGGGAGCACGGACAGTGCTGGCTGTGTGGAGGGAGCACTGACAGTGCTGGCTGTGTGGGGTGGGAGCACTGACAGTGCTCGCTGTGTGGGGGTGCACTGGCAGTGCTGGCTGTGTGGGGGAGCACTGTCAGTGCTGGCTGTGTGGGGGGAGCACTGACAGTGCTGGCTGTGTGGGCGGAGCACTGACAGTGCTGGCTGTGTGGTGGGAGCACTGACAGTGCTGGCTCTGTGGGGGGAGTACGGACAGTGCTGACCGTGTGGGGGGATCACTGACAGTGCTGGCTGTGTGGGGGGAGCACTGACAGTGCCAGCAGTGTGGTGGGAGCACTGACAGTGCTGGCTGTTTGGTGGGAGCACTGACAGTGCTGGCTGTGTGGGGGGAGCACTGACAGTGCTGGCTGTGTGGGGAGTGCACTGACAGTGCTGGCTGTGTGGTGGGAGCACTGACAGTGCTAGCAGTGTGGTGGGAGCACTGACAGTGCTGGCTGTGTGGTGGGAGCACTGACAGTGCTAGCAGTGTGGTGGGAGCACTGACAGTGCTGACTGTGTGGTGGGAGCACTGACACTGCTGGCTGTTTGGGGGAGCACTGATAGTGCTGGCTGTGTGAGTGGAGCACTGACACTGCTGGCTGTGTGGGGGGCACTGACAGTGCTGGCTGTGTGGTAGGAGCACTGACAGTGCTGGCTGTGTGGTGGGAGCACTAACAGTGCTGGCTGTGTGGTGGGAGCACTGACAGTGCTGGCTGTGTGGGGGTGCACTGACAGTGCTGGCTGTGTGGGGAGCACTGACAGTGCTAGCTGATTGGGGAGCACTGACAGTTCTGGCTGTGTGGGGGGAGCACTTACAGTGCTGGCTGTGTGGGGGAGCACTGACAGTGCTGGTTGTGTGGTGGGAGCACTGACAGTGTTGGCTGTGTGGGGGGAGCACTTAAAGTGCTGGCTGTGTGGTGGGAGCACTGATAGTGCTGGCTGTGTGGGGGGAACACTGACAGTGCTGGCTGTGTGGGGGAGCACTGACAGTGCTGCCTGTGTGTGGGGAGCACTGACAGTGCTGGCTGTGTGGGGAGCACTGACAGTGCTGGCTGTGTGGTGGGAGCACTGACAGTGCTGGCTGTGTGGGGGGATCACTTACAGTGCTGGCTGTGTGGGGGTGCACTGATAGTGCTGGCTGTGTGGGGGAGCACTGACAGTGCTGGCTGTGTGGGGGGAGCACTGATAGTGCTGGCTGTGTGGGGCAGCACTGACAGTGCTGGCTGTGTGGTGTAGCACTGACAGTGCTGGCTGTGTGGGTCGAGCACTGACAGTGCTGGCTGTGTGGTGGGAGCACTGACAGTGCTGGCTGTGTGGTGGTAGCACTGACAGTGCTGCTGTGTGGTGGGAGCACTGACAGTGCTGGCTGTGTGGTGGGAGCACTGACAGTGTTGGCTGTGTGGTGGAGCACTGACAGTGCTGGCTGTCTGGGGGAGCACTGACAGTGCTGGTTGTGTGGGGGAGCACTGGCAGTGCTGGCTGTGTGGCGGGAGCACTGACAGTGCTGGCTGTGTGGTGGGAGCACTGACAGTGCTGGCTGTCTGGGGGGAGCACTGACACTGCTGGCTGTGTGGGGGAAGCACGGACAGTGCTGGCTGTGTGGGGGAGCACTGACAGTTCTGCCTGCGTGGGGGAAGCACTGTCACTGCTGTCTGTGTAGTGGGAGCACTGACACTGCTGGCTGTGTGGGGGAGCACTGACAGTGCTGGCTGTGTGGGGTGGTGGCACTGACAGTGCTGGCTGTGTGGGAGGAGCACTGACAATGCTGGCTGTGTGGTGGGAGCACTGACACTGCTGGCTGTGTGGGGGAGCACTGACAGTGCTGGCTGTGTGGGGTGGTGGCACTGACAGTGCTGGCTGTGTGGGAGGAGCACTGACAGTGCTGGCTGTGTGAGGGGTAGCACTGACACTGCTGGCTGTGTGGGGCAGCACTGACAGTGCTGGCTGTGTGGTGGGAGCACTGACTGTGCTGGCTGTGTGGGGGAGCACTGACAGTGCTGGCTGTGTGCTGGGAGCACTGACAGTGCTGGCTGTTTGATGGGAGCACTGGCAGTGCTGGCTGTGTGGGGTGGTGGCACTGACAGTGCTGGCTGTGTGGGAGGAGCACTGACAGTGCTGGCTGTGTGAGGGGTAGCACTGACACTGCTGGCTGTGTGGGGCAGCACTGACAGTGCTGGCTCTGTGGTGGGAGCACTGACAGTGCTGGATATGTGGGGGAGAACTGACAGTGCTGGCTGTGTGAGTGGAGCACTGACAGTGCTGGCTGTGTGGGGGGTGCACTGACAGTGGTAGCTGTGTGGTGGGAGCACTGACAGTGCTGGCTGTGTGTTGGGAGCACTGACAGTGCTGGCTGTGTGGGGGAGCACTGGCAGTGTTGGCTGTGTGGTGGGAGCACTGACAGTGCTGGCTGTGTGTTGGGAGCACTGACAGTGCTGGCTATGCGGGGAGCACGGACAGTGCTGGCTGTGTGGAGGGAGCACTGACAGTGCTGGCTGTGTGGGGTGGGAGCACTGACAGTGCTGGCTGTGTGGGGGTGCACTGGCAGTGCTGGCTGTGTGGGGGAGCACAGTCAGTGCTGGCTGTGTGGGGGAGCACTGACAGTGCTGGCTGTGTGGGCGGAGCACTGACAGTGCTGGCTGTGTGGTGGGAGCACTGACAGTGCTGGCTCTGTGGGGGGAGTACGGACAGTGCTGGCCGTGTGGGGGGATCACTGACAGTGTTGGCTGTGTGGGGGGAGCACTTACAGTGCTGGCTGTGTGGGGGGAGCACTGGCAGTGCTGGCTGTGTGGTGGTAGCACTGAGAGTGCTGGCTGTGTGTGGGTGCTCTGGCAGTGCTAGCTTTGTGGGGAAGCACTGACAGTGCTGGCTGTGTGGTGGTAGCACTGATAGTACTGGCTGTGTGGTGGTAGCACTGAGAGTGCTGGCTGTGTTGTGGGAGCACTGACAGTGCTGGCTGTGTGGGGGGAGCACTGACAATGTTTGCTGTGTGGTGGGAGCACTAACAGTGCTGGCTGTGTTGTGGGAGCACTGACAGTGCTGGCTGTGTGGGGGAGCACTGACACTGCTGGCTGTGTGATGGGAGCACTGACAGTGCTGGCTGTGTGGTGGGAGCACTGACAGTGCTGGCTGTGTGGGGGAGCACTGACAGTGCTGGCTGTGTGGGGAGAGCACTGACAGTGCTGGCTGTGTGGTGGGAGCACTGGCAGTGCTAGCAGTGTGGTGGGAGCACTGACAGTGCTGGCTGTGTGGGGGGAGCACTGACAGTGCCAGCAGTGTGGTGGGAGCACTGACAGTGCTGGCTGTGTGGTGGGAGCACTGACAGTGCTGGCTGTTTGGTGGGAGCACTGACAGTGCTGGCTGTGTGGGGGGAGCACTGACAGTGCTGGCTGTGTGGGGAGAGCACTGACAGTGCTGGCTGTGTGGTGGGAGCACTGACAGTGCTAGCAGTGTGGTGGGAGCACTGACAGTGCTGGCTGTGTGGTGGGAGCACTGACAGTGCTAGCAGTGTGGTGGGAGCACTGACAGTGCTGACTGTGTGGTGGGAGCACTGACACTGCTGGCTGTTTGGGGGAGCACTGATAGTGCTGGCTGTGTGAGTGGTGCACTGACACTGCTGGCTGTGTGGGGGGCACTGACAGTGCTGGCTGTGTGGCAGGAGCACTGACAGTGCTGGCTGTGTGGTGGGAGCACTAACAGTGCTGGCTGTGTGGTGGGAGCACTGACAGTGCTGGCTGTGTGGGGGTGCACTGACAGTGCTGGCTGTGTGGGGAGCACTGACAGTGCTAGCTGATTGGGGGAGCACTGACAGTTCTGGCTGTGTGGGGGGAGCACTTACAGTGCTGGCTGTGTGGGGGAGCACTGACAGTGCTGGCTGTGTGGTGGGAGCACTGACAGTGTTGGCTGTGTGGGGGGAGCACTTACAGTGCTGGCTGTGTGGTGGGAGCACTGATAGTGCTGGCTGTGTGGGGGGAACACTGACAGTGCTGGCTGTGTGGGGGAGCACTGACAGTGCTGCCTGTGTGTGGGGAGCACTGACAGTGCTGGCTGTGTGGGGAGCACTGACAGTGCTGGCTGTGTGGTGGGAGCACTGACAGTGCTGGCTGTGTGGGGGGATCACTGACAGTGCTGGCTGTGTGGGGGTGCACTGATAGTGCTGGCTGTGTGGGGGAGGACTGACAGTGCTGGCTGTGTGGGGGGAGCACTGATAGTGCTGGCTGTGTGGGGCAGCACTGACAGTGCTGGCTGTGTGGTGTAGCACTGACAGTGCTGGCTGTGTGGGTCGAGCACTGACAGTGCTGGCTGTGTGGTGGGAGCACTGACAGTGCTGGCTGTGTGGTGGTAGCACTGACAGTGCTGCTGTGTGGTGGGAGCACTGACAGTGCTGGCTGTGTGGTGGGAGCACTGACAGTGTTGGCTGTGTGGTGGAGCACTGACAGTGCTGGCTGTCTGGGGGAGCACTGACAGTGCTGGTTGTGTGGGGGAGCACTGGCAGTGCTGGCTGTGTGGGGGAGCACTGACACTGCTGGCTGTGTGGGGGAGCACTGACACTGCTGGCTGTGTGATGGGAGCACTGACAGTGCTGGCTGTGTGGTGGGAGCACTGACAGTGCTGGCTGTGTGGGGGAGCACTGACAGTGCTGGCTGTGTGGGGAGAGCACTGACAGTGCTGGCTGTGTGGTGGGAGCACTGGCAGTGCTAGCAGTGTGGTGGGAGCACTGACAGTGCTGGCTGTGTGGGGGGAGCACTGACAGTGCCAGCAGTGTGGTGGGAGCACTGACAGTGCTGGCTGTGTGGTGGGAGCACTGACAGTGCTGGCTGTTTGGTGGGAGCACTGACAGTGCTGGCTGTGTGGGGGGAGCACTGACAGTGCTGGCTGTGTGGGGAGAGCACTGACAGTGCTGGCTGTGTGGTGGGAGCACTGACAGTGCTAGCAGTGTGGTGGGAGCACTGACAGTGCTGGCTGTGTGGTGGGAGCACTGACAGTGCTAGCAGTGTGGTGGGAGCACTGACAGTGCTGACTGTGTGGTGGGAGCACTGACACTGCTGGCTGTTTGGGGGAGCACTGATAGTGCTGGCTGTGTGAGTGGTGCACTGACACTGCTGGCTGTGTGGGGGGCACTGACAGTGCTGGCTGTGTGGCAGGAGCACTGACAGTGCTGGCTGTGTGGTGGGAGCACTAACAGTGCTGGCTGTGTGGTGGGAGCACTGACAGTGCTGGCTGTGTGGGGGTGCACTGACAGTGCTGGCTGTGTGGGGAGCACTGACAGTGCTAGCTGATTGGGGGAGCACTGACAGTTCTGGCTGTGTGGGGGGAGCACTTACAGTGCTGGCTGTGTGGGGGAGCACTGACAGTGCTGGCTGTGTGGTGGGAGCACTGACAGTGTTGGCTGTGTGGGGGGAGCACTTACAGTGCTGGCTGTGTGGTGGGAGCACTGATAGTGCTGGCTGTGTGGGGGGAACACTGACAGTGCTGGCTGTGTGGGGGAGCACTGACAGTGCTGCCTGTGTGTGGGGAGCACTGACAGTGCTGGCTGTGTGGGGAGCACTGACAGTGCTGGCTGTGTGGTGGGAGCACTGACAGTGCTGGCTGTGTGGGGGGATCACTGACAGTGCTGGCTGTGTGGGGGTGCACTGATAGTGCTGGCTGTGTGGGGGAGGACTGACAGTGCTGGCTGTGTGGGGGGAGCACTGATAGTGCTGGCTGTGTGAGGCAGCACTGACAGTGCTGGCTGTGTGGTGTAGCACTGACAGTGCTGGCTGTGTGGGTCGAGCACTGACAGTGCTGGCTGTGTGGTGGGAGCACTGACAGTGCTGGCTGTGTGGTGGTAGCACTGACAGTGCTGCTGTGTGGTGGGAGCACTGACAGTGCTGGCTGTGTGGTGGGAGCACTGACAGTGTTGGCTGTGTGGTGGAGCACTGACAGTGCTGGCTGTCTGGGGGAGCACTGACAGTGCTGGTTGTGTGGGGGAGCACTGGCAGTGCTGGCTGTGTGGCGGGAGCACTGACAGTGCTGGCTGTGTGGTGGGAGCACTGACAGTGCTGGCTGTGTGGGGAGCACTGACAGTGCTGGCTGTGTGGTGGGAGCACTGACAGTGCTGGCTGTGTGGGGGGATCACTTACAGTGCTGGCTGTGTGGGGGTGCACTGATAGTGCTGGCTGTGTGGGGGAGCACTGACAGTGCTGGCTGTGTGGGGGGAGCACTGATAGTGCTGGCTGTGTGGGGCAGCACTGACAGTGCTGGCTGTGTGGTGTAGCACTGACAGTGCTGGCTGTGTGGGTCGAGCACTGACAGTGCTGGCTGTGTGGGGGGAGCACTGATAGTGCTGGCTGTGTGGGGCAGCACTGACAGTGCTGGCTGTGTGGTGTAGCACTGACAGTGCTGGCTGTGTGGGTCGAGCACTGACAGTGCTGGCTGTGTGGTGGGAGCACTGACAGTGCTGGCTGTGTGGTGGTAGCACTGACAGTGCTGCTGTGTGGTGGGAGCACTGACAGTGCTGGCTGTGTGGTGGGAGCACTGACAGTGTTGGCTGTGTGGTGGAGCACTGACAGTGCTGGCTGTCTGGGGGAGCACTGACAGTGCTGGTTGTGTGGGGAGCACTGGCAGTGCTGGCTGTGTGGCGGGAGCACTGACAGTGCTGGCTGTGTGGTGGGAGCACTGACAGTGCTGGCTGTCTGGGGGGAGCACTGACACTGCTGGCTGTGTGGGGGAAGCACGGACAGTGCTGGCTGTGTGGGGGAGCACTGACAGTGCTGCCTGTGTGGGGGAAGCACTGTCACTGCTGTCTGTGTAGTGGGAGCACTGACACTGCTGGCTGTGTGGGGGAGCACTGACAGTGCTGGCTGTGTGGGGTGGTGGCACTGACAGTGCTGGCTGTGTGGGAGGAGCACTGACAATGCTGGCTGTGTGGTGGGAGCACTGACAGTGCTGGCTGTGTGAGGGGTAGCACTGACACTGCTGGCTGTGTGGGGCAGCACTGACAGTGCTGGCTGTGTGGTGGGAGCACTGACTGTGCTGGCTGTGTGGGGGAGCACTGACAGTGCTGGCTGTGTGCTGGGAGCACTGACAGTGCTGGCTGTGTGGGGGGAGTACTGACAGTGCTGGCTGTGTGGTGGGAGCACTGATAGTGCTGACTGTGTGGGGGAGAACAGACAGTGCTGATTGTGTGGGTGAGCACTGACAGTGCTGGCGGTGTGGGGGGAGCACTGGCAGTGCTGACTGTGTCAGGGGAGCACTGACAGTGCTGGCTGTGTGGGTGGGAGCACTGACAGTGCTGGCTGTGTGGGGGGAGCACTGGCAGTGCTGGCTGTGTGGTGGGAGCACTGACAGTGCTGTCTGTGTGGGGGAGCACTGGCAGTGCTGGCTGTGTGGTGGGAGCACTGACAGTGCTGGCTGTGTGGTGGGAGCACTGACAGTGCTGGCTGTGCGGGGGGAGCACAGACAGTGCTGGCTGTGTGGGGGGGGGGAGAACAGACAGTGCTGACTGTGTGGGGGGGCACTGACAGTGCTGGCTCTTTGGGGAGCACTGACAGTGCTGGCTATGCGGGGAGCACGGACAGTGCTGGCTGTGTGGAGGGAGCACTGACAGTGCTGGCTGTGTGGGGTGGGAGCACTGACAGTGCTGGCTGTGTGGGGGTGCACTGGCAGTGCTGGCTGTGTGGGGAGCACTGACAGTGCTGGCTCTGTGGTGGGAGCACTGACAGTGCTGGATATGTGGGGGAGAACTGACAGTGCTGGCTGTGTGGGGGGTGCACTGACAGTGCTAGCTGTGTGGTGGGAGCACTGACAGTGCTGGCTGTGTGTTGGGAGCACTGACAGTGCTGGCTGTGTGGGGGAGCACTGACAGTGTTGGCTGTGAGGTGGGAGCACTGACAGTGCTGGCTGTGTGTTGGGAGCACTGACAGTGCTGGCTATGCGGGGAGCACGGACAGTGCTGGCTGTGTGGAGGGAGCACTGACAGTGCTGGCTGTGTGGGGTGGGAGCACTGACAGTGCTGGCTGTGTGGGGGTGCACTGGCAGTGCTGGCTGTGTGGGGGAGCACTGTCAGTGCTGGCTGTGTGGGGGGAGCACTGACAGTGCTGGCTGTGTGGGCGGAGCACTGACAGTGCTGGCTGTGTGGTGGGAGCACTGACAGTGCTGGCTCTGTGGGGGGAGTACGGACAGTGCTGACCGTGTGGGGGGATCACTGACAGTGTTGGCTGTGTGGGGGGAGCACTTACAGTGCTGGCTGTGTGGGGGAGCACTGGCAGTGCTGGCTGTGTGGTGGTAGCACTGAGCGTGCTGGCTGTGTGTGGGAGCTCTGGCAGTGCTGGCTTTGTGGGGAAGCACTGACAGTGCTGGCTGTGTGGTGGGAGCACTGATAGTACTGGCTGTGTGGTGGTAGCACTGAGAGTGCTGGCTGTGTTGTGGGAGCACTGACAGTGCTGGCTGTGTGGGGGAGCACTGACAATGTTTGCTGTGTGGTGGGAGCACTGACAGTGCTGGCTTTGTTGTGGGAGCACTGACAGTGCTGGCTGTGTGGGGGAGCACTGACACTGCTGGCTGTGTGATGGGAGCACTGACAGTGCTGGCTGTGTGGTGGGAGCACTGACAGTGCTGGCTGTGTGGGGGGAGCACTGACAGTGCTGGCTGTGTGGGGAGAGCACTGACAGTGCTGGCTGTGTGGTGGGAGCACTGGCAGTGCTAGCAGTGTGGTGGGAGCACTGACAGTGCTGGATATGTGGGGGAGAACTGACAGTGCTGGCTGTGTGAGTGGAGCACTGACAGTGCTGGCTGTGTGGGGGGTGCACTGACAGTGCTAGCTGTGTGGTGGGAGCACTGACAGTGCTGGCTGTGTGTTGGGAGCACTGACAGTGCTGACTGTGTGGGGGAGCACTGACAGTGTTGGCTGTGAGGTGGGAGCACTGACAGTGCTGGCTGTGTGTTGGGAGCACTGACAGTGCTGGCTATGCGGGGAGCACGGACAGTGCTGGCTGTGTGGAGGGAGCACTGACAGTGCTGGCTGTGTGGGGTGGGAACACTGACAGTGCTGGCTGTGTGGGGGTGCACTGGCAGTGCTGGCTGTGTGGGGGAGCACTGTCAGTGCTGGCTGTGTGGGGGGAGCACTGACAGTGCTGGCTGTGTGGGCGGAGCACTGACAGTGCTGGCTGTGTGGTGGGAGCACTGACAGTGCTGGCTCTGTGGGGGGAGTACGGACAGTGCTGGCCGTGTGGGGGGAGCACTGACAGTGTTGGCTGTGTGGGGGGAGCACTTACAGTGCTGGCTGTGTGGGGGGAGCACTGGCAGTGCTGGCTGTGTGGTGGTAGCACTGAGCGTGCTGGCTGTGTGTGGGAGCTCTGGCAGTGCTGGCTTTGTGGGGAAGCACTGACAGTGCTGGCTGTGTGGTGGGAGCACTGATAGTACTGGCTGTGTGGTGGTAGCACTGAGAGTGCTGGCTGTGTTGTGGGAGCACTGACAGTGCTGGCTGTGTGGGGGAGCACTGACAATGTTTGCTGTGTGGTGGGAGCACTGACAGTGCTGGCTTTGTTGTGGGAGCACTGACAATGCTGGCTGTGTGGGGGAGCACTGACACTGCTGGCTGTGTGATGGGAGCACTGACAGTGCTGGCTGTGTGGTGGGAGCACTGACAGTGCTGGCTGTGTGGGGGGAGCACTGACAGTGCTGGCTGTGTGGGGAGAGCACTGACAGTGCTGGCTGTGTGGTGGGAGCACTGGCAGTGCTAGCAGTGTGGTGGGAGCACTGACAGTGCTGGCTGTGTGGGGGGAGCACTGACAGTGCTAGCAGTGTGGTGGGAGCACTGACAGTGCTGTCTGTGTGTTGGGAGCACTGACAGTGCTGGCTGTGTGGGGGAGCACTGACAGTGCTGGCTGTGTGAGGTGGGAGCACTGACAGTGCTGGCTGTGTGGGGGTGCACTGACAGTGCTGGCTGTGTGGGGAGCACTGACAGTGCTGGCTGTGTGGGGGAGCACGGACAGTGCTGGCTGTGTGGGGGGAGCACGGACAGTGCTGGCTGTGTGGGCGGAGCACTGACAGTGCTGGCTGTGTGATGGGAATACGGACAGTGCTGGCTCTGTGGTGGGAGCACTGACAGTGCTGGCTGTGTGGGAGGTGCACTGACAGTGCTGGCTGTGTGGGGGGGAGCACTGACAGTGCTGGCTGTGTGGGGGAGCACTGACAGTGCAGGCTGTGTGGTGAGAGCACTGACAGTGTTGGCTGTGTGGTAGGAGCACTGGCAGTGCTGGCTGTGTGTTGGGAGCACTGACAGTGCTGACTGTGTGGGGGAGCACTGACAGTGTTGGCTGTGAGGTGGGAGCACTGACAGTGCTGGCTGTGTGTTGGGAGCACTGACAGTGCTGGCTATGCGGGGAGCACGGACAGTGCTGGCTGTGTGGAGGGAGCACTGACAGTGCTGGCTGTGTGGGGTGGGAACACTGACAGTGCTGGCTGTGTGGGGGTGCACTGGCAGTGCTGGCTGTGTGGGGGAGCACTGTCAGTGCTGGCTGTGTGGGGGGAGCACTGACAGTGCTGGCTGTGTGGGCGGAGCACTGACAGTGCTGGCTGTGTGGTGGGAGCACTGACAGTGCTGGCTCTGTGGGGGGAGTACGGACAGTGCTGGCCGTGTGGGGGGAGCACTGACAGTGTTGGCTGTGTGGGGGGAGCACTTACAGTGCTGGCTGTGTGGGGGGAGCACTGGCAGTGCTGGCTGTGTGGTGGTAGCACTGAGCGTGCTGGCTGTGTGTGGGAGCTCTGGCAGTGCTGGCTTTGTGGGGAAGCACTGACAGTGCTGGCTGTGTGGTGGGAGCACTGATAGTACTGGCTGTGTGGTGGTAGCACTGAGAGTGCTGGCTGTGTTGTGGGAGCACTGACAGTGCTGGCTGTGTGGGGGGAGCACTGACAATGTTTGCTGTGTGGTGGGAGCACTGACAGTGCTGGCTTTGTTGTGGGAGCACTGACAGTGCTGGCTGTGTGGGGGAGCACTGACACTGCTGGCTGTGTGATGGGAGCACTGACAGTGCTGGCTGTGTGGTGGGAGCACTGACAGTGCTGGCTGTGTGGGGGGAGCACTGACAGTGCTGGCTGTGTGGGGAGAGCACTGACAGTGCTGGCTGTGTGGTGGGAGCACTGGCAGTGCTAGCAGTGTGGTGGGAGCACTGACAGTGCTGGCTGTGTGGGGGGAGCACTGACAGTGCTAGCAGTGTGGTGGGAGCACTGACAGTGCTGTCTGTGTGTTGGGAGCACTGACAGTGCTGGCTGTGTGGGGGAGCACTGACAGTGCTGGCTGTGTGAGGTGGGAGCACTGACAGTGCTGGCTGTGTGGGGGTGCACTGACAGTGCTGGCTGTGTGGGGAGCACTGACAGTGCTGGCTGTGTGGGGGAGCACGGACAGTGCTGGCTGTGTGGGGGGAGCACGGACAGTGCTGGCTGTGTGGGCGGAGCACTGACAGTGCTGGCTGTGTGATGGGAATACGGACAGTGCTGGCTCTGTGGTGGGAGCACTGACAGTGCTGGCTGTGTGGGAGGTGCACTGACAGTGCTGGCTGTGTGGGGGGGAGCACTGACAGTGCTGGCTGTGTGGGGGAGCACTGACAGTGCAGGCTGTGTGGTGAGAGCACTGACAGTGTTGGCTGTGTGGTAGGAGCACTGGCAGTGCTGGCTGTGTGGGGGAGCACTGACAGTGCTGGCTCTGTGGTGGGAGCACTGACAGTGCTGGATATGTGGGGGAGAACTGACAGTGCTGGCTGTGTGGTGGGAGCACTGACAGTGTTGGCTGTGTGGTGGGAGCACGGACAGTGTTGGCTGTGTGGTGGGAGCACTGGCAGTGCTGGCTGTGTGGTGGGAGCACTGACAGTGTTGGCTGTGTGGTGGGAGCACTGGCAGTGCTGGCTGTGTGGGGAGCACTGACAGTGCTGGTTCTGTGGTGGGAGCACTGACAGTGCTGGATATGTGGGGGAGAACTAACAGTGCTGGCTGTGTGAGTGGAGCACTGACAGTGCTGGCTGTGTGGGGGGTGCACTGACAGTGGTAGCTGTGTGGTGGGAGCACTGACAGTGCTGGCTGTGTGTTGGGAGCACTGACAGTGCTGGCTGTGTGGGGGAGCACTGGCAGTGTTGGCTGTGTGGTGGGAGCACTGACAGTGCTGGCTGTGTGTTGGGAGCACTGACAGTGCTGGCTATGCGGGGAGCACGGACAGAGCTGGCTGTGTGGAGGGAGCACTGACAGTGCTGGCTGTGTGGGGTGGGAGCACTGACAGTGCTGGCTGTGTGGGGGTGCACTGGCAGTGCTGGCTGTGTGGGGGAGCACTGTCAGTGCTGGCTGTGTGGGGGGAGCACTGACAGTGCTGGCTGTGTGGGCGGAGCACTGACAGTGCTGGCTGTGTGGTGGGAGCACTGACAGTGCTGGCTGTGTGGGGGGAGCACTGACAATGTTTGCTGTGTGGTGGGAGCACTGACAGTGCTGGCTGTGTTGTCGGAGCACTGACAGTGCTGGCTGTGTGGGGGAGCACTGGCAGTGCTGGCTGTGTGGTGGTAGCACTGAGAGTGCTGGCTGTGTGTGGGAGCTCTGGCAGTGCTAGCTTTGTGGGGAAGCACTGACAGTGCTGGCTGTGTGGTGGTAGCACTGATAGTACTGGCTGTGTGGTGGTAGCACTGAGAGTGCTGGCTGTGTTGTGGGAGCACTGACAGTGCTGGCTGTGTGGGGGGAGCACTGACAATGTTTGCTGTGTGGTGGGAGCACTGACAGTGCTGGCTGTGTTGTCGGAGCACTGACAGTGCTGGCTGTGTGGGGGAGCACTGACACTGCTGGCTGTGTGATGGGAGCACTGACAGTGCTGGCTGTGTGGTGGGAGCACTGACAGTGCTGGCTGTGTGGGGGGAGCACTGACAGTGCTGGCTGTGTGGGGAGAGCACTGACAGTGCTGGCTGTGTGGTGGGAGCACTGGCAGTGCTAGCAGTGTGGTGGGAGCACTGACAGTGCTGGCTGTGTGGGGGGAGCACTGACAGTGCCAGCAGTGTGGTGGGAGCACTGACAGTGCTGGCTGTGTGGTGGGAGCACTGACAGTGCTGGCTGTTTGGTGGGAGCACTGGCAGTGCTGGCTGTGTGGGGAGCACTGACAGTGCTGGCTCTGTGGTGGGAGCACTGACAGTGCTGGATATGTGGGGGAGAACTGACAGTGCTGGCTGTGTGAGTGGAGCACTGACAGTGCTGGCTGTGTGGGGGGTGCACTGACAGTGGTAGCTGTGTGGTGGGAGCACTGACAGTGCTGGCTGTGTGTTGGGAGCACTGACAGTGCTGGCTGTGTGGGGGAGCACTGGCAGTGTTGGCTGTGTGGTGGGAGCACTGACAGTGCTGGCTGTGTGTTGGGAGCACTGACAGTGCTGGCTATGCGGGGAGCACGGACAGTGCTGGCTGTGTGGAGGGAGCACTGACAGTGCTGGCTGTGTGAGGTGGGAGCACTGACAGTGCTGGCTGTGTGGGGGTGCACTGGCAGTGCTGGCTGTGTGGGGGAGCACTGTCAGTGCTGGCTGTGTGGTGGAGCACTGACAGTGCTGGCTGTGTGGGCGGAGCACTGACAGTGCTGGCTGTGTGGTGGGAGCACTGACAGTGCTGGCTCTGTGGGGGGAGTACGGACAGTGCTGGCCGTGTGGGGGGATCACTGACAGTGTTGGCTGTGTGGGGGGAGCACTTACAGTGCTGGCTGTGTGGGGGGAGCACTGGCAGTGCTGGCTGTGTGGTGGTAGCACTGAGAGTGCTGGCTGTGTGTGGGAGCTCTGGCAGTGCTAGCTTTGTGGGGAAGCACTGACAGTGCTGGCTGTGTGGTGGTAGCACTGATAGTACTGGCTGTGTGGTGGTAGCACTGAGAGTGCTGTCTGTGTTGTGGGAGCACTGACAGTGCTGGCTGTGTGGGGGGAGCACTGACAATGTTTGCTGTGTGGTGGGAGCACTAACAGTGCTGGCTGTGTTGTGGGAGCACTGACAGTGCTGGCTGTGTGGGGGAGCACTGACACTGCTGGCTGTGTGATGGGAGCACTGACAGTGCTGGCTGTGTGGTGGGAGCACTGACAGTGCTGGCTGTGTGGGGGGAGCACTGACAGTGCTGGCTGTGTGGGGAGAGCACTGACAGTGCTGGCTGTGTGGTGGGAGCACTGGCAGTGCTAGCAGTGTGGTGGGAGCACTGACAGTGCTGGCTGTGTGGGGGGAGCACTGACAGTGCCAGCAGTGTGGTGGGAGCACTGACAGTGCTGGCTGTGTGGTGGGAGCACTGACAGTGCTGGCTGTTTGGTGGGAGCACTGACAGTGCTGGCTGTGTGGGGGGAGCACTGACAGTGCTGGCTGTGTGGGGAGAGCACTGACAGTGCTGGCTGTGTGGTGGGAGCACTGACAGTGCTAGCAGTGTGGTGGGAGCACTGACAGTGCTGGCTGTGTGGTGGGAGCACTGACAGTGCTAGCAGTGTGGTGGGAGCACTGACAGTGCTGACTGTGTGGTGGGAGCACTGACACTGCTGGCTGTTTGGGGGAGCACTGATAGTGCTGGCTGTGTGAGTGGAGCACTGACACTGCTGGCTGTGTGGGGGGCACTGACAGTGCTGGCTGTGTGGTAGGAGCACTGACAGTGCTGGCTGTGTGGTGGGAGCACTAACAGTGCTGGCTGTGTGGTGGGAGCACTGACAGTGCTGGCTGTGTGGGGGTGCACTGACAGTGCTGGCTGTGTGGGGAGCACTGACAGTGCTAGCTGATTGGGGGAGCACTGACAGTTCTGGCTGTGTGGGGGGAGCACTTACAGTGCTGGCTGTGTGGGGGAGCACTGACAGTGCTGGCTGTGTGGTGGGAGCACTGACAGTGTTGGCTGTGTGGGGGAGCACTTACAGTGCTGGCTGTGTGGTGGGAGCACTGATAGTGCTGGCTGTGTGGGGGGAACACTGACAGTGCTGGCTGTGTGGGGGAGCACTGACAGTGCTGCCTGTGTGTGGGGAGCACTGACAGTGCTGGCTGTGTGGGGAGCACTGACAGTGCTGGCTGTGTGGTGGGAGCACTGACAGTGCTGGCTGTGTGGGGGGATCACTTACAGTGCTGGCTGTGTGGGGGTGCACTGATAGTGCTGGCTGTGTGGGGGAGCACTGACAGTGCTGGCTGTGTGGGGGGAGCACTGATAGTGCTGGCTGTGTGGGGCAGCACTGACAGTGCTGGCTGTGTGGTGTAGCACTGACAGTGCTGGCTGTGTGGGTCGAGCACTGACAGTGCTGGCTGTGTGGTGGGAGCACTGACAGTGCTGGCTGTGTGGTGGTAGCACTGACAGTGCTGCTGTGTGGTGGGAGCACTGACAGTGCTGGCTGTGTGGTGGGAGCACTGACAGTGTTGGCTGTGTGGTGGAGCACTGACAGTGCTGGCTGTCTGGGGGAGCACTGACAGTGCTGGTTGTGTGGGGGAGCACTGGCAGTGCTGGCTGTGTGGCGGGAGCACTGACAGTGCTGGCTGTGTGGTGGGAGCACTGACAGTGCTGGCTGTCTGGGGGGAGCACTGACACTGCTGGCTGTGTGGGGGAAGCACGGACAGTGCTGGCTGTGTGGGGAGCACTGACAGTGCTGCCTGTGTGGGGGAAGCACTGTCACTGCTGTCTGTGTAGTGGGAGCACTGACACTGCTGGCTGTGTGGGGGAGCACTGACAGTGCTGGCTGTGTGGGGTGGTGGCACTGACAGTGCTGGCTGTGTGGGAGGAGCACTGACAATGCTGGCTGTGTGGTGGGAGCACTGACACTGCTGGCTGTGTGGGGGAGCACTGACAGTGCTGGCTGTGTGGGGTGGTGGCACTGACAGTGCTGGCTGTGTGGGAGGAGCACTGACAGTGCTGGCTGTGTGAGGGGTAGCACTGACACTGCTGGCTGTGTGGGGCAGCACTGACAGTGCTGGCTGTGTGGTGGGAGCACTGACTGTGCTGGCTGTGTGGGGGAGCACTGACAGTGCTGGCTGTGTGCTGGGAGCACTGACAGTGCTGGCTGTTTGGTGGGAGCACTGGCAGTGCTGGCTGTGTGGGGAGCACTGACAGTGCTGGCTCTGTGGTGGGAGCACTGACAGTGCTGGATATGTGGGGGAGAACTGACAGTGCTGGCTGTGTGAGTGGAGCACTGACAGTGCTGGCTGTGTGGGGGGTGCACTGACAGTGGTAGCTGTGTGGTGGGAGCACTGACAGTGCTGGCTGTGTGTTGGGAGCACTGACAGTGCTGGCTGTGTGGGGGAGCACTGGCAGTGTTGGCTGTGTGGTGGGAGCACTGACAGTGCTGGCTGTGTGTTGGGAGCACTGACAGTGCTGGCTATGCGGGGAGCACGGACAGTGCTGGCTGTGTGGAGGGAGCACTGACAGTGCTGGCTGTGTGGGGTGGGAGCACTGACAGTGCTGGCTGTGTGGGGGTGCACTGGCAGTGCTGGCTGTGTGGGGGAGCACTGTCAGTGCTGGCTGTGTGGGGGAGCACTGACAGTGCTGGCTGTGTGGGCGGAGCACTGACAGTGCTGGCTGTGTGGTGGGAGCACTGACAGTGCTGGCTCTGTGGGGGGAGTACGGACAGTGCTGGCCGTGTGGGGGGATCACTGACAGTGTTGGCTGTGTGGGGGGAGCACTTACAGTGCTGGCTGTGTGGGGGGAGCACTGGCAGTGCTGGCTGTGTGGTGGTAGCACTGAGAGTGCTGGCTGTGTGTGGGAGCTCTGGCAGTGCTAGCTTTGTGGGGAAGCACTGACAGTGCTGGCTGTGTGGTGGTAGCACTGATAGTACTGGCTGTGTGGTGGTAGCACTGAGAGTGCTGGCTGTGTTGTGGGAGCACTGACAGTGCTGGCTGTGTGGGGTGAGCACTGACAATGTTTGCTGTGTGGTGGGAGCACTAACAGTGCTGGCTGTGTTGTGGGAGCACTGACAGTGCTGGCTGTGTGGGGGAGCACTGACACTGCTGGCTGTGTGATGGGAGCACTGACAGTGCTGGCTGTGTGGTGGGAGCACTGACAGTGCTGGCTGTGTGGGGGGAGCACTGACAGTGCTGGCTGTGTGGGGAGAGCACTGACAGTGCTGGCTGTGTGGTGGGAGCACTGGCAGTGCTAGCAGTGTGGTGGGAGCACTGACAGTGCTGGCTGTGTGGGGGGAGCACTGACAGTGCCAGCAGTGTGGTGGGAGCACTGACAGTGCTGGCTGTGTGGTGGGAGCACTGACAGTGCTGGCTGTTTGGTGGGAGCACTGACAGTGCTGGCTGTGTGGGGGGAGCACTGACAGTGCTAGCAGTGTGGTGGGAGCACTGACAGTGCTGACTGTGTGGTGGGAGCACTGACACTGCTGGCTGTTTGGGGGAGCACTGATAGTGCTGGCTGTGTGAGTGGAGCACTGACACTGCTGGCTGTGTGGGGGGCACTGACAGTGCTGGCTGTGTGGTAGGAGCACTGACAGTGCTGGCTGTGTGGTGGGAGCACTAACAGTGCTGGCTGTGTGGTGGGAGCACTGACAGTGCTGGCTGTGTGGGGGTGCACTGACAGTGCTGGCTGTGTGGGGAGCACTGACAGTGCTAGCTGATTGGGGGAGCACTGACAGTTCTGGCTGTGTGGGGGGAGCACTTACAATGCTGGCTGTGTGGGGGAGCACTGACAGTGCTGGCTGTGTGGTGGGAGCACTGACAGTGTTGGCTGTGTGGGGGGAGCACTTACAGTGCTGGCTGTGTGGTGGGAGCACTGATAGTGCTGGCTGTGTGGGGGGAACACTGACAGTGCTGGCTGTGTGGGGGAGCACTGACAGTGCTGCCTGTGTGTGGGGAGCACTGACAGTGCTGGCTGTGTGGGGAGCACTGACAGTGCTGGCTGTGTGGTGGGAGCACTGACAGTGCTGGCTGTGTGGGGGGATCACTTACAGTGCTGGCTGTGTGGGGGTGCACTGATAGTGCTGGCTGTGTGGGGGAGCACTGACAGTGCTGGCTGTGTGGGGGGAGCACTGATAGTGCTGGCTGTGTGGGGCAGCACTGACAGTGCTGGCTGTGTGGTGTAGCACTGACAGTGCTGGCTGTGTGGGTCGAGCACTGACAATGCTGGCTGTGTGGTGGGAGCACTGACAGTGCTGGCTGTGTGGTGGTAGCACTGACAGTGCTGCTGTGTGGTGGGAGCACTGACAGTGCTGGCTGTGTGGTGGGAGCACTGACAGTGTTGGCTGTGTGGTGGAGCACTGACAGTGCTGGCTGTCTGGGGGAGCACTGACAGTGCTGGTTGTGTGGGGGAGCACTGGCAGTGCTGGCTGTGTGGCGGGAGCACTGACAGTGCTGGCTGTGTGGTGGGAGCACTGACAGTGCTGGCTGTCTGGGGGGAGCACTGACACTGCTGGCTGTGTGGGGGAAGCACGGACAGTGCTGGCTGTGTGGGGGAGAACTGACAGTGCTGCCTGTGTGGGGAAGCACTGTCACTGCTGTCTGTGTAGTGGGAGCACTGACACTGCTGGCTGTGTGGGGGAGCACTGACAGTGCTGGCTGTGTGGGGTGGTGGCACTGACAGTGCTGGCTGTGTGGGAGGAGCACTGACAATGCTGGCTGTGTGGTGGGAGCACTGACAGTGCTGGCTGTGTGAGGGGTAGCACTGACACTGCTGGCTGTGTGGGGCAGCACTGACAGTGCTGGCTGTGTGGTGGGAGCACTGACTGTGCTGGCTGTGTGGGGGAGCACTGACAGTGCTGGCTGTGTGCTGGGAGCACTGACAGTGCTGGCTGTGTGGGGGGAGCACTGACAGTGCTGGCTGTGTGGTGGGAGCACTGATAGTGCTGACTGTGTGGGGGAGCACTGACAGTGCTGATTGTGTGGGGGAGCACTGACAGTGCTGGCGGTGTGGGGGGAGCACTGGCAGTGCTGACTGTGTCAGGGGAGCACTGACAGTGCTGGCTGTGTGGGTGGGAGCACTGACATTGCTGGCTGTGTGGGGGGAGCACTGGCAGTGCTGGCTGTGTGGTGGGAGCACTGACAGTGCTGTCTGTGTGGGGGAGCACTGGCAGTGCTGGCTGTGTGGTGGGAGCACTGACAGTGCTGGCTGTGTGGTGGGAGCACTGACAGTGCTGGCTGTGCGGGGGGAGCACAGACAGTGCTGGCTGTGTGGGGGGGGGAGGGGAGAACAGACAGTGCTGACTGTGTGGGGGGGGCACTGACAGTGCTGGCTCTTTGGGGAGCACTGACAGTGCTGGCTATGCGGGGAGCACGGACAGTGCTGGCTGTGTGGAGGGAGCACTGACAGTGCTGGCTGTGTGGGGTGGGAGCACTGACAGTGCTGGCTGTGTGGGGGTGCACTGGCAGTGCTGGCTGTGTGGGGAGCACTGACAGTGCTGGCTCTGTGGTGGGAGCACTGACAGTGCTGGATATGTGGGGGAGAACTGACAGTGCTGGCTGTGTGGGGGTTGCACTGACAGTGCTAGCTGTGTGGTGGGAGCACTGACAGTGCTGGCTGTGTGTTGGGATCACTGACAGTGCTGGCTGTGTGGGGGAGCACTGACAGTGTTGGCTGTGAGGTGGGAGCACTGACAGTGCTGGCTGTGTGTTGGGAGCACTGACAGTGCTGGCTATGCGGGGAGCACGGACAGTGCTGGCTGTGTGGAGGGAGCACTGACAGTGCTGGCTGTGTGGGGTGGGAGCACTGACAGTGCTGGCTGTGTGGGGGTGCACTGGCAGTGCTGGCTGTGTGGGGGAGCACTGTCAGTGCTGGCTGTGTGGGGGGAGCACTGACAGTGCTGGCTGTGTGGGCGGAGCACTGACAGTGCTGGCTGTGTGGTGGGAGCACTGACAGTGCTGCCTCTGTGGGGGGAGTACGGACAGTGCTGACCGTGTGGGGGGATCACTGACAGTGTTGGCTGTGTGGGGGGAGCACTTACAGTGCTGGCTGTGTGGGGGGAGCACTGGCAGTGCTGGCTGTGTGGTGGTAGCACTGAGCGTGCTGGCTGTGTGTGGGAGCTCTGGCAGTGCTGGCTTTGTGGGGAAGCACTGACAGTGCTGGCTGTGTGGTGGGAGCACTGATAGTACTGGCTGTGTGGTGGTAGCACTGAGAGTGCTGGCTGTGTTGTGGGAGCACTGACAGTGCTGGCTGTGTGGGGGGAGCACTGACAATGTTTGCTGTGTGGTGGGAGCACTGACAGTGCTGGCTTTGTTGTGGGAGCACTGACAGTGCTGGCTGTGTGGGGGAGCACTGACACTGCTGGCTGTGTGATGGGAGCACTGACAGTGCTGGCTGTGTGGTGGGAGCACTGACAGTGCTGGCTGTGTGGGGGGAGCACTGACAGTGCTGGCTGTGTGGGGAGAGCACTGACAGTGCTGGCTGTGTGGTGGGAGCACTGGCAGTGCTAGCAGTGTGGTGGGAGCACTGACAGTGCTGGATATGTGGGGGAGAACTGACAGTGCTGGCTGTGTGAGTGGAGCACTGACAGTGCTGGCTGTGTGGGGGGTGCACTGACAGTGCTAGCTGTGTGGTGGGAGCACTGACAGTGCTGGCTGTGTGTTGGGAGCACTGACAGTGCTGGCTGTGTGGGGGAGCACTGACAGTGTTGGCTGTGAGGTGGGAGCACTGACAGTGCTGGCTGTGTGTTGGGAGCACTGACAGTGCTGGCTATGCGGGGAGCACGGACAGTGCTGGCTGTGTGGAGGGAGCACTGACAGTGCTGGCTGTGTGGGGTGGGAACACTGACAGTGCTGGCTGTGTGGGGGTGCACTGGCAGTGCTGGCTGTGTGGGGGAGCACTGTCAGTGCTGGCTGTGTGGGGGAGCACTGACAGTGCTGGCTGTGTGGGCGGAGCACTGACAGTGCTGGCTGTGTGTTGGGAGCACTGACAGTGCAGGCTCTGTGGGGGGAGTACGGACAGTGCTGGCCGTGTGGGGGGAGCACTGACAGTGTTGGCTGTGTGGGGGGAGCACTTACAGTGCTGGCTGTGTGGGGGGAGCACTGGCAGTGCTGGCTGTGTGGTGGTAGCACTGAGCGTGCTGGCTGTGTGTGGGAGCTCTGGCAGTGCTGGCTTTGTGGGGAAGCACTGACAGTGCTGGCTGTGTGGTGGGAGCACTGATAGTACTGGCTGTGTGGTGGTAGCACTGAGAGTGCTGGCTGTGTTGTGGGAGCACTGACAGTGCTGGCTGTGTGGGGGGAGCACTGACAATGTTTGCTGTGTGGTGGGAGCACTGACAGTGCTGGCTTTGTTGTGGGAGCACTGACAGTGCTGGCTGTGTGGGGGAGCACTGACACTGCTGGCTGTGTGATGGGAGCACTGACAGTGCTGGCTGTGTGGTGGGAGCACTGACAGTGCTGGCTGTGTGGGGGGAGCACTGACAGTGCTGGCTGTGTGGGGAGAGCACTGACAGTGCTGGCTGTGTGGTGGGAGCACTGGCAGTGCTAGCAGTGTGGTGGGAGCACTGACAGTGCTGGCTGTGTGGGGGGAGCACTGACAGTGCTAGCAGTGTGGTGGGAGCACTGACAGTGCAGGCTGTGTGGTGGGAGCACTGACAGTGCTGGCTGTGTGGTGGGAGCACTGACAGTGCTGGCTGTGTGGGGGGAGCACAGACAGTTCTGGCTGTGTGGGGAGAGCACTGACAGTGCTGGCTGTGTGGTGGGAGCACTGACAGTGCTAGCAGTGTGGTGGCAGCACTGACAGTGCTGACTGTGTGGTGGGAGCACTGACACTGCTGGCTGTTTGGGGGAGCACTGATAGTGCTGGCTGTGTGAGTGGAGCACTGACACTGCTGGCTGTGTGGGGGGCACTGACAGTGCTGGCTGTGTGGTAGGAGCACTGACAGTGCTGGCTGTGTGGTGGGAGCACTAACAGTGCTGGCTGTGTGGTGGGAGCACTGACAGTGCTGGCTGTGTGGGGGTGCACTGACAGTGCTGGCTGTGTGGGGAGCACTGATAGTGCTAGCTGATTGGGGGAGCACTGACAGTTCTGGCTGTGCGGGGCGAGCACGGACTGTGCTGGCTGTGTGGTGGGAGCACTGACAGTGCTGGCTGTGTGGGGGAGCACGGACAGTGCTGGCTGTGTGGGGGGATCACTGACAGTGCTGGCTGTGTGTGGAGAGCACTGACAGTGCTGGCTGTGTGGGGGGAGCACTGACAGTGCTGGCTGTGTGGTGGGAGCACTGACAGTGCTGGCTGTGTGGGGTGAGCACTTACAGTGCTGGCTGTGTGGGGGGAGCACTGACAGTGCTGGCTGTGTGGTGGGAGCACTGACAGTGTTGGCTGTGTGGGGGGAGCACTTACAGTGCTGGCTGTGTGGTGGGAGCACTGATAGTGCTGGCTGTGTGGGGGGAACACTGACAGTGCTGGCTGTGTGGGGGAGCACTGACAGTGCTGGCTGTGTGGTGGGAGCACTGACAGTGCTGGCTGTGTTGTGGGAGCACTGCCAGTGCTGGCTGTGTGGGGGGATCACTTACAGTGCTGGCTGTGTGGGGGTGCACTGACAGTGCTGGCTGTGTGGGGGGAGCACTGACAGTGCTGGCTGTGTGGGGGGAGCACTGATAGTGCTGGCTGTGTGGGGCAGCACTGACAGTGCTGGCTGTGTGGTGTAGCACTGACAGTGCTGGCTGTGTGGGTCGAGCACTGACAGTGCTGGCTGTGTGGTGGGAGCACTGACAGTGCTGGCTGTGTGGTGGTAGCACTGACAGTGCTGCTGTGTGGTGGGAGCACTGACAGTGCTGGCTGTGTGGTGGGAGCACTGACAGTGTTGGCTGTGTGGTGGAGCACTGACAGTGCTGGCTGTCTGGGGGAGCACTGACAGTGCTGGTTGTGTGGGGGAGCACTGACAGTGCTGGCTGTGTGGCGGGAGCACTGACAGTGCTGTCTGTGTGGTGGGAGCACTGACAGTGCTGGCTGTCTGGGGGGAGCACTGACACTGCTGGCTGTGTGGGGGGAGCACGGACAGTGCTGGCTGTGTGGGGGAGCACTGACAGTGCTGGCTGTGTGGGGGAGCACTGACAGTGCTGCCTGTGTGGGGGAAGCACTGTCACTGCTGTCTGTGTAGTGGGAGCACTGACACTGCTGGCTGTGTGGGGGAGCACTGACAGTGCTGGCTGTGTGGGGTGGTGGCACTGACAGTGCTGGCTGTGTGGGAGGAGCACTGACAATGCTGGCTGTGTGGTGGGAGCACTGACAGTGCTGGCTGTGTGAGGGTTAGCACTGACACTGCTGGCTGTGTAGGGCAGCACTGACAGTGCTGGCTGTGTGGTGGGAGCACTGACTGTGCTGGCTGTGTGGGGGAGCACTGACAGTGTTGGCTGTGTGGTGGGAGCACTGACAGTGCTGGCTGTGTGCTGGGAGCACTGACAGTGCTGGCTGTGTGGGGGGAGCACTGACAGTGCTGGCTGTGTGGTGGGAGCACTGACAGTGCTGGCGGTGTGGGGGGAGCACTGGCAGTGCTGACTGTGTCAGGGGAGCACAGACAGTGCTGGCTGTGTGGGTGGGAGCACTGACAGTGCTGGCTGTGTGGGGGGAGCACTGGCAGTGCTGGCTGTGTGGTGGGAGCACTGACAGTGCTGTCTGTGTGGGGGAGCACTGGCAGTACTGGCTGTGTGGTGGGAGCACTGACAGTGCTGGCTGTGTGGTGGGAGCACTGACAGTGCTGGCTGTGCGGGGGGAGCACAGACAGTGCTGGCTGTGTGGGGGGGGAGAACAGACAGTGCAGGCTGTGTGGGGGGGCACTGACAGTGCTGGCTGTGTGGGGGGAGCACTGATAGTGCTGGCTGTGTGGGGCAGCACTGACAGTGCTGGCTGTGTGGTGTAGCACTGACAGTGCTGGCTGTGTGGGTCGAGCACTGACAGTGCTGGCTGTGTGGGGGGAGCACTGATAGTGCTGGCTGTGTGGGGCAGCACTGACAGTGCTGGCTGTGTGGTGTAGCACTGACAGTGCTGGCTGTGTGGGTCGAGCACTGACAGTGCTGGCTGTGTGGTGGGAGCACTGACAGTGCTGGCTGTGTGGTGGTAGCACTGACAGTGCTGCTGTGTGGTGGGAGCACTGACAGTGCTGGCTGTGTGGTGGGAGCACTGACAGTGTTGGCTGTGTGGTGGAGCACTGACAGTGCTGGCTGTCTGGGGGAGCACTGACAGTGCTGGTTGTGTGGGGAGCACTGGCAGTGCTGGCTGTGTGGCGGGAGCACTGACAGTGCTGGCTGTGTGGTGGGAGCACTGACAGTGCTGGCTGTCTGGGGGGAGCACTGACACTGCTGGCTGTGTGGGGGAAGCACGGACAGTGCTGGCTGTGTGGGGGAGCACTGACAGTGCTGCCTGTGTGGGGGAAGCACTGTCACTGCTGTCTGTGTAGTGGGAGCACTGACACTGCTGGCTGTGTGGGGGAGCACTGACAGTGCTGGCTGTGTGGGGTGGTGGCACTGACAGTGCTGGCTGTGTGGGAGGAGCACTGACAATGCTGGCTGTGTGGTGGGAGCACTGACAGTGCTGGCTGTGTGAGGGGTAGCACTGACACTGCTGGCTGTGTGGGGCAGCACTGACAGTGCTGGCTGTGTGGTGGGAGCACTGACTGTGCTGGCTGTGTGGGGGAGCACTGACAGTGCTGGCTGTGTGCTGGGAGCACTGACAGTGCTGGCTGTGTGGGGGGAGCACTGACAGTGCTGGCTGTGTGGTGGGAGCACTGATAGTGCTGACTGTGTGGGGGAGCACTGACAGTGCTGATTGTGTGGGGGAGCACTGACAGTGCTGGCGGTGTGGGGGGAGCACTGGCAGTGCTGACTGTGTCAGGGGAGCACTGACAGTGCTGGCTGTGTGGGTGGGAGCACTGACAGTGCTGGCTGTGTGGGGGAGCACTGGCAGTGCTGGCTGTGTGGTGGGAGCACTGGCAGTGCTGTCTGTGTGGGGGAGCACTGGCAGTGCTGGCTGTGTGGTGGGAGCACTGACAGTGCTGGCTGTGTGGTGGGAGCACTGACAGTGCTGGCTGTGCGGGGGGAGCACAGACAGTGCTGGCTGTGTGGGGGGGGGAGAACAGACAGTGCTGACTGTGTGGGGGGGCACTGACAGTGCTGGCTCTTTGGGGAGCACTGACAGTGCTGGCTATGCGGGGAGCACGGACAGTGCTGGCTGTGTGGAGGGAGCACTGACAGTGCTGGCTGTGTGGGGTGGGAGCACTGACAGTGCTGGCTGTGTGGGGGTGCACTGGCAGTGCTGGCTGTGTGGGGAGCACTGACAGTGCTGGCTCTGTGGTGGGAGCACTGACAGTGCTGGATATGTGGGGGAGAACTGACAGTGCTGGCTGTGTGGGGGGTGCACTGACAGTGCTAGCTGCGTGGTGGGAGCACTGACAGTGCTGGCTGTGTGTTGGGAGCACTGACAGTGCTGGCTGTGTGGGGGAGCACTGACAGTGTTGGCTGTGAGGTGGGAGCACTGACAGTGCTGGCTGTGTGTTGGGAGCACTGACAGTGCTGGCTATGCGGGGAGCACGGACAGTGCTGGCTGTGTGGAGGGAGCACTGACAGTGCTGGCTGTGTGGGGTGGGAGCACTGACAGTGCTGGCTGTGTGGGGGTGCACTGGCAGTGCTGGCTGTGTGGGGGAGCACTGTCAGTGCTGGCTGTGTGGGGGAGCACTGACAGTGCTGGCTGTGTGGGCGGAGCACTGACAGTGCTGGCTGTGTGGTGGGAGCACTGACAGTGCTGGCTCTGTGGGGGGAGTACGGACAGTGCTGACCGTGTGGGGGGATCACTGACAGTGTTGGCTGTGTGGGGGGAGCACTTACAGTGCTGGCTGTGTGGGGGGAGCACTGGCAGTGCTGGCTGTGTGGTGGTAGCACTGAGCGTGCTGGCTGTGTGTGGGAGCTCTGGCAGTGCTGGCTTTGTGGGGAAGCACTGACAGTGCTGGCTGTGTGGTGGGAGCACTGATAGTACTGGCTGTGTGGTGGTAGCACTGAGAGTGCTGGCTGTGTTGTGGGAGCACTGACAGTGCTGGCTGTGTGGGGGGAGCACTGACAATGTTTGCTGTGTGGTGGGAGCACTGACAGTGCTGGCTTTGTTGTGGGAGCACTGACAGTGCTGGCTGTGTGGGGGAGCACTGACACTGCTGGCTGTGTGATGGGAGCACTGACAGTGCTGGCTGTGTGGTGGGAGCACTGACAGTGCTGGCTGTGTGGGGGGAGCACTGACAGTGCTGGCTGTGTGGGGAGAGCACTGACAGTGCTGGCTGTGTGGTGGGAGCACTGGCAGTGCTAGCAGTGTGGTGGGAGCACTGACAGTGCTGGATATGTGGGGGAGAACTGACAGTGCTGGCTGTGTGAGTGGAGCACTGACAGTGCTGGCTGTGTGGGGGGTGCACTGACAGTGCTAGCTGTGTGGTGGGAGCACTGACAGTGCTGGCTGTGTGTTGGGAGCACTGACAGTGCTGGCTGTGTGGGGGAGCACTGACAGTGTTGGCTGTGAGGTGGGAGCACTGACAGTGCTGGCTGTGTGTTGGGAGCACTGACAGTGCTGGCTATGCGGGGAGCACGGACAGTGCTGGCTGTGTGGAGGGAGCACAGACAGTGCTGGCTGTGTGGGGTGGGAACACTGACAGTGCTGGCTGTGTGGGGGTGCACTGGCAGTGCTGGCTGTGTGGGGGAGCACTGTCAGTGCTGGCTGTGTGGGGGGAGCACTGACAGTGCTGGCTGTGTGGGCGGAGCACTGACAGTGCTGGCTGTGTGGTGGGAGCACTGACAGTGCTGGCTCTGTGGGGGGAGTACGGACAGTGCTGGCCGTGTGGGGGGAGCACTGACAGTGTTGGCTGTGTGGGGGGAGCACTTACAGTGCTGGCTGTGTGGGGGGAGCACTGGCAGTGCTGGCTGTGTGGTGGTAGCACTGAGCGTGCTGGCTGTGTGTGGGAGCTCTGGCAGTGCTGGCTTTGTGGGGAAGCACTGACAGTGCTGGCTGTGTGGTGGGAGCACTGATAGTACTGGCTGTGTGGTGGTAGCACTGAGAGTGCTGGCTCTGTTGTGGGAGCACTGACAGTGCTGGCTGTGTGGGGGGAGCACTGACAATGTTTGCTGTGTGGTGGGAGCACTGACAGTGCTGGCTTTGTTGTGGGAGCACTGACAGTGCTGGCTGTGTGGGGGAGCACTGACACTGCTGGCTGTGTGATGGGAGCACTGACAGTGCTGGCTGTGTGGTGGGAGCACTGACAGTGCTGGCTGTGTGGGGGGAGCACTGACAGTGCTGGCTGTGTGGGGAGAGCACTGACAGTGCTGGCTGTGTGGTGGGAGCACTGGCAGTGCTAGCAGTGTGGTGGGAGCACTGACAGTGCTGGCTGTGTGGGGGGAGCACTGACAGTGCTAGCAGTGTGGTGGGAGCACTGACAGTGCAGGCTGTGTGGTGGGAGCACTGACAGTGCTGGCTGTGTGGTGGGAGCACTGACAGTGCTGGCTGTGTGGTGGGAGCACTGACAGTGCTGGCTGTGTGTTGGGAGCACTGACAGTGCTGGCTGTGTGGGGGAGCACTGACAGTGCTGGCTGTGTGAGGTGGGAGCACTGGCAGTGCTGGCTGTGTGGGGGTGCACTGACAGTGCTGGCTGTGTGGGGAGCACTGACAGTGCTGGCTGTGTGGGGGAGCACGGACAGTGCTGGCTGTGTGGGGGGAGCACGGACAGTGCTGGCTGTGTGGGCGGAGCACTGACAGTGCTGGCTGTGTGATGGGAATACGGACAGTGCTGGCTCTGTGGTGGGAGCACTGACAGTGCTGGCTGTGTGGGAGGTGCACTGACAGTGCTGGCTGTGTGGGGGGAGCACTGACAGTGCTGGCTGTGTGGGGGTGCACTGACAGTGCAGGCTGTGTGGTGAGAGCACTGACAGTGTTGGCTGTGTGGTAGGAGCACTGGCAGTGCTGGCTGTGTGGGGGAGCACTGACAGTGCTGGCTCTGTGGTGGGAGCACTGACAGTGCTGGATATGTGGGGGAGAACTGACAGTGCTGGCTGTGTGGTGGGAGCACTGACAGTGTTGGCTGTGTGGTGGGGGCACGGACAGTGTTGGCTGTGTGGTGGGAGCACTGGCAGTGCTGGCTGTGTGGTGGGAGCACTGACAGTGTTGGCTGTGTGGTGGGAGCACTGGCAGTGCTGGCTGTGTGGTGGGAGCACTGACAGTGCTGGATATGTGGGGGAGAACTGACAGTGCTGGCTGTGTGAGTGGAGCACTGACAGTGCTGGCTGTGTGGGGGGTGCACTGACAGTGGTAGCTGTGTGGTGGGAGCACTGACAGTGCTGGCTGTGTGTTGGGAGCACTGACAGTGCTGGCTGTGTGGGGGAGCACTGGCAGTGTTGGCTGTGTGGTGGGAGCACTGACAGTGCTGGCTGTGTGTTGGGAGCACTGACAGTGCTGGCTATGCGGGGAGCACGGACAGTGCTGGCTGTGTGGAGGGAGCACTGACAGTGCTGGCTGTGTGGGGTGGGAGCACTGACAGTGCTGGCTGTGTGGGGGTGCACTGGCAGTGCTGGCTGTGTGGGGGAGCACTGTCAGTGCTGGCTGTGTGGGGGGAGCACTGACAGTGCTGGCTGTGTGGGCGGAGCACTGACAGTGCTGGCTGTGTGGTGGGAGCACTGACAGTGCTGGCTGTGTGGGGGGAGCACTGACAATGTTTGCTGTGTGGTGGGAGCACTGACAGTGCTGGCTGTGTTGTCGGAGCACTGACAGTGCTGGCTGTGTGGGGGGAGCACTGGCAGTGCTGGCTGTGTGGTGGTAGCACTGAGAGTGCTGGCTGTGTGTGGGAGCTCTGGCAGTGCTAGCTTTGTGGGGAAGCACTGACAGTGCTGGCTGTGTGGTGGTAGCACTGATAGTACTGGCTGTGTGGTGGTAGCACTGAGAGTGCTGGCTGTGTTGTGGGAGCACTGACAGTGCTGGCTGTGTGGGGGGAGCACTGACAATGTTTGCTGTGTGGTGGGAGCACTGACAGTGCTGGCTGTGTTGTCGGAGCACTGACAGTGCTGGCTGTGTGGGGGAGCACTGACACTGCTGGCTGTGTGATGGGAGCACTGACAGTGCTGGCTGTGTGGTGGGAGCACTGACAGTGCTGGCTGTGTGGGGGGAGCACTGACAGTGCTGGCTGTGTGGGGAGAGCACTGACAGTGCTGGCTGTGTGGTGGGAGCACTGGCAGTGCTAGCAGTGTGGTGGGAGCACTGACAGTGCTGGCTGTGTGGGGGGAGCACTGACAGTGCCAGCAGTGTGGTGGGAGCACTGACAGTGCTGGCTGTGTGGTGGGAGCACTGACAGTGCTGGCTGTTTGGTGGGAGCACTGGCAGTGCTGGCTGTGTGGGGAGCACTGACAGTGCTGGCTCTGTGGTGGGAGCACTGACAGTGCTGGATATGTGGGGGAGAACTGACAGTGCTGGCTGTGTGAGTGGAGCACTGACAGTGCTGGCTGTGTGGGGGGTGCACTGACAGTGGTAGCTGTGTGGTGGGAGCACTGACAGTGCTGGCTGTGTGTTGGGAGCACTGACAGTGCTGGCTGTGTGGGGGAGCACTGGCAGTGTTGGCTGTGTGGTGGGAGCACTGACAGTGCTGGCTGTGTGTTGGGAGCACTGACAGTGCTGGCTATGCGGGGAGCACGGACAGTGCTGGCTGTGTGGAGGGAGCACTGACAGTGCTGGCTGTGTGGGGTGGGAGCACTGACAGTGCTGGCTGTGTGGGGGTGCACTGGCAGTGCTGGCTGTGTGGGGGAGCACTGTCAGTGCTGGCTGTGTGGGGGAGCACTGACAGTGCTGGTTGTGTGGGCGGAGCACTGACAGTGCTGGCTGTGTGGTGGGAGCACTGACAGTGCTGGCTCTGTGGGGGGAGTACGGACAGTGCTGGCCGTGTGGGGGGATCACTGACAGTGTTGGCTGTGTGGGGGGAGCACTTACAGTGCTGGCTGTGTGGGGGGAGCACTGGCAGTGCTGGCTGTGTGGTGGTAGCACTGAGAGTGCTGGCTGTGTGTGGGAGCTCTGGCAGTGCTAGCTTTGTGGGGAAGCACTGACAGTGCTGGCTGTGTGGTGGTAGCACTGATAGTACTGGCTGTGTGGTGGTAGCACTGAGAGTGCTGGCTGTGTTGTGGGAGCACTGACAGTGCTGGCTGTGTGGGGGGAGCACTGACAATGTTTGCTGTGTGGTGGGAGCACTAACAGTGCTGGCTGTGTTGTGGGAGCACTGACAGTGCTGGCTGTGTGGGGAGCACTGACACTGCTGGCTGTGTGATGGGAGCACTGACAGTGCTGGCTGTGTGGTGGGAGCACTGACAGTGCTGGCTGTGTGGGGGGAGCACTGACAGTGCTGGCTGTGTGGGGAGAGCACTGACAGTGCTGGCTGTGTGGTGGGAGCACTGACAGTGCCAGCAGTGTGGTGGGAGCACTGACAGTGCTGGCTGTGTGGTGGGAGCACTGACAGTGCTGGCTGTTTGGTGGGAGCACTGACAGTGCTGGCTGTGTGGGGGGAGCACTGACAGTGCTGGCTGTGTGGGGAGAGCACTGACAGTGCTGGCTGTGTGGTGGGAGCACTGACAGTGCTAGCAGTGTGGTGGGAGCACTGACAGTGCTGGCTGTGTGGTGGGAGCACTGACAGTGCTAGCAGTGTGGTGGGAGCACTGACAGTGCTGACTGTGTGGTGGGAGCACTGACACTGCTGGCTGTTTGGGGGAGCACTGATAGTGCTGGCTGTGTGAGTGGAGCACTGACACTGCTGGCTGTGTGGGGGGCACTGACAGTGCTGGCTGTGTGGTAGGAGCACTGACAGTGCTGGCTGTGTGGTGGGAGCACTAACAGTGCTGGCTGTGTGGTGGGAGCACTGACAGTGCTGGCTGTGTGGGGGTGCACTGACAGTGCTGGCTGTGTGGGGAGCACTGACAGTGCTAGCTGATTGGGGGAGCACTGACAGTTCTGTCTGTGTGGGGGGAGCACTTACAGTGCTGGCTGTGTGGGGGAGCACTGACAGTGCTGGCTGTGTGGTGGGAGCACTGACAGTGCTGGCTGTGTGGGGGAGCACTGACAGTGCTGGCTGTGTGGTGGGAGCACTGACAGTGTTGGCTGAGTGGGGGGAACACTGACAGTGCTGGCTGTGTGGGGGAGCACTGACAGTGCTGCCTGTGTGTGGGGAGCACTGACAGTGCTGGCTGTGTGGGGAGCACTGACAGTGCTGGCTGTGTGGTGGGAGCACTGACAGTGCTGGCTGTGTGGGGGGATCACTTACAGTGCTGGCTGTGTGGGGGTGCACTGATAGTGCTGGCTGTGTGGGGGAGCACTGACAGTGCTGGCTGTGTGGGGGGAGCACTGATAGTGCTGGCTGTGTGGGGCAGCACTGACAGTGCTGGCTGTGTGGTGTAGCACTGACAGTGCTGGCTGTGTGGGTCGAGCACTGACAGTGCTGGCTGTGTGGTGGGAGCACTGACAGTGCTGGCTGTGTGGTGGTAGCACTGACAGTGCTGCTGTGTGGTGGGAGCACTGACAGTGCTGGCTGTGTGGTGGGAGCACTGACAGTGTTGGCTGTGTGGTGGAGCACTGACAGTGCTGGCTGTCTGGGGGAGCACTGACAGTGCTGGTTGTGTGGGGGAGCACTGGCAGTGCTGGCTGTGTGGCGGGAGCACTGACAGTGCTGGCTGTGTGGTGGGAGCACTGACAGTGCTGGCTGTCTGGGGGGAGCACTGACACTGCTGGCTGTGTGGGGGAAGCACGGACAGTGCTGGCTGTGTGGGGGAGCACTGACAGTGCTGCCTGTGTGGGGGAAGCACTGTCACTGCTGTCTGTGTAGTGGGAGCACTGACACTGCTGGCTGTGTGGGGGAGCACTGACAGTGCTGGCTGTGTGGGGTGGTGGCACTGACAGTGCTGGCTGTGTGGGAGGAGCACTGACAATGCTGGCTGTGTGGTGGGAGCACTGACACTGCTGGCTGTGTGGGGGAGCACTGACAGTGCTGGCTGTGTGGGGTGGTGGCACTGACAGTGCTGGCTGTGTGGGAGGAGCACTGACAGTGCTGGCTGTGTGAGGGGTAGCACTGACACTGCTGGCTGTGTGGGGCAGCACTGACAGTGCTGGCTGTGTGGTGGGAGCACTGACTGTGCTGGCTGTGTGGGGGAGCACTGACAGTGCTGGCTGTGTGCTGGGAGCACTGACAGTGCTGGCTGTTTGGTGGGAGCACTGGCAGTGCTGGCTGTGTGGGGAGCACTGACAGTGCTGGCTCTGTGGTGGGAGCACTGACAGTGCTGGATATGTGGGGGAGAACTGACAGTGCTGGCTGTGTGAGTGGAGCACTGACAGTGCTGGCTGTGTGGGGGGTGCACTGACAGTGGTAGCTGTGTGGTGGGAGCACTGAGAGTGCTGGCTGTGTTGTGGGAGCACTGACAGTGCTGGCTGTGTGGGGCGAGCACTGACAATGTTTGCTGTGTGGTGGGAGCACTAACAGTGCTGGCTGTGTTGTGGGAGCACTGACAGTGCTGGCTGTGTGGGGGAGCACTGACACTGCTGGCTGTGTGATGGGAGCACTGACAGTGCTGGCTGTGTGGTGGGAGCACTGACAGTGCTGGCTGTGTGGGGGGAGCACTGACAGTGCTGGCTGTGTGGGGAGAGCACTGACAGTGCTGGCTGTGTGGTGGGAGCACTGGCAGTGCTAGCAGTGTGGTGGGAGCACTGACAGTGCTGGCTGTGTGGGGGGAGCACTGACAGTGCCAGCAGTGTGGTGGGAGCACTGACAGTGCTGGCTGTGTGGTGGGAGCACCGACAGTGCTGGCTGTTTGGTGGGAGCACTGACAGTGCTGGCTGTGTGGGGGGAGCACTGACAGTGCTGGCTGTGTGGGGAGAGCACTGACAGTGCTGGCTGTGTGGTGGGAGCACTGACAGTGCTAGCAGTGTGGTGGGAGCACTGACAGTGCTGGCTGTGTGGTGGGAGCACTGACAGTGCTAGCAGTGTGGTGGGAGCACTGACAGTGCTGACTGTGTGGTGGGAGCACTGACACTGCTGGCTGTTTGGGGGAGCACTGATAGTGCTGGCTGTGTGAGTGGAGCACTGACACTGCTGGCTGTGTGGGGGGCACTGACAGTGCTGGCTGTGTGGTAGGAGCACTGACAGTGCTGGCTGTGTGGTGGGAGCACTAACAGTGCTGGCTGTGTGGTGGGAGCACTGACAGTGCTGGCTGTGTGGGGGTGCACTGACAGTGCTGGCTGTGTGGGGAGCACTGACAGTGCTAGCTGATTGGGGGAGCACTGACAGTTCTGGCTGTGTGGGGGGAGCACTTACAGTGCTGGCTGTGTGGGGGAGCACTGACAGTGCTGGCTGTGTGGTGGGAGCACTGACAGTGTTGGCTGTGTGGGGGGAGCACTTACAGTGCTGGCTGTGTGGTGGGAGCACTGATAGTGCTGGCTGTGTGGGGGGAACACTGACAGTGCTGGCTGTGTGGGGGAGCACTGACAGTGCTGCCTGTGTGTGGGGAGCACTGACAGTGCTGGCTGTGTGGGGAGCACTGACAGTGCTGGCTGTGTGGTGGGAGCACTGACAGTGCTGGCTGCGTGGGGGGATCACTTACAGTGCTGGCTGTGTGGGGGTGCACTGATAGTGCTGGCTGTGTGGGGGAGCACTGACAGTGCTGGCTGTGTGGGGGGAGCACTGATAGTGCTGGCTGTGTGGGGCAGCACTGACAGTGCTGGCTGTGTGGTGTAGCACTGACAGTGCTGGCTGTGTGGGTCGAGCACTGATATTGCTGGCTGTGTGGTGGGAGCACTGACAGTGCTGGCTGTGTGGTGGTAGCACTGACAGTGCTGCTGTGTGGTGGGAGCACTGACAGTGCTGGCTGTGTGGTGGGAGCACTGACAGTGTTGGCTGTGTGGTGGAGCACTGACAGTGCTGGCTGTCTGGGGGAGCACTGACAGTGCTGGTTGTGTGGGGGAGCACTGGCAGTGCTGGCTGTGTGGCGGGAGCACTGACAGTGCTGGCTGTGTGGTGGGAGCACTGACAGTGCTGGCTGTCGGGGGGGAGCACTGACACTGCTGGCTGTGTGGGGGAAGCACGGACAGTGCTGGCTGTGTGGGGGAGCACTGACAGTGCTGCCTGTGTGGGGGAAGCACTGTCACTGCTGTCTGTGTAGTGGGAGCACTGACACTGCTGGCTGTGTGGGGGAGCACTGACAGTGCTGGCTGTGTGGGGTGGTGGCACTGACAGTGCTGGCTGTGTGGGAGGAGCACTGACAATGCTGGCTGTGTGGTGGGAGCACTGACACTGCTGGCTGTGTGGGGGAGCACTGACAGTGCTGGCTGTGTGGGGTGGTGGCACTGACAGTGCTGGCTGTGTGGGAGGAGCACTGACAGTGCTGGCTGTGTGAGGGGTAGCACTGACACTGCTGGCTGTGTGGGGCAGCACTGACAGTGCTGGCTGTGTGGTGGGAGCACTGACTGTGCTGGCTGTGTGGGGGAGCACTGACAGTGCTGGCTGTTTGGTGGGAGCACTGGCAGTGCTGGCTGTGTGGGGAGCACTGACAGTGCTGGCTGTTTGGTGGGAGCACTGGCAGTGCTGGCTGTGTGGGGAGCACTGACAGTGCTGGCTCTGTGGTGGGAGCACTGACAGTGCTGGATATGTGGGGGAGAACTGACAGTGCTGGCTGTGTGAGTGGAGCACTGACAGTGCTGGCTGTGTGGGGGGTGCACTGACAGTGGTAGCTGTGTGGTGGGAGCACTGACAGTGCTGGCTGTGTGTTGGGAGCACTGACAGTGCTGGCTGTGTGGGGGAGCACTGGCAGTGTTGGCTGTGTGGTGGGAGCACTGACAGTGCTGGCTGTGTGTTGGGAGCACTGACAGTGCTGGCTATGCGGGGAGCACGGACAGTGCTGGCTGTGTGGAGGGAGCACTGACAGTGCTGGCTGTGTGGGGTGGGAGCACTGACAGTGCTGGCTGTGTGGGGGTGCACTGGCAGTGCTGGCTGTGTGGGGGAGCACTGTCAGTGCTGGCTGTGTGGGGGAGCACTGACAGTGCTGGCTGTGTGGGCGGAGCACTGACAGTGCTGGCTGTGTGGTGGGAGCACTGACAGTGCTGGCTCTGTGGGGGGAGTACGGACAGTGCTGGCCGTGTGGGGGGATCACTGACAGTGTTGGCTGTGTGGGGGGAGCACTTACAGTGCTGGCTGTGTGGGGGGAGCACTGGCAGTGCTGGCTGTGTGGTGGTAGCACTGAGAGTGCTGGCTGTGTGTGGGAGCTCTGGCAGTGCTAGCTTTGTGGGGAAGCACTGACAGTGCTGGCTGTGTGGTGGTAGCACTGATAGTACTGGCTGTGTGGTGGTAGCACTGAGAGTGCTGGCTGTGTTGTGGGAGCACTGACAGTGCTGGCTGTGTGGGGGAGCACTGACAATGTTTGCTGTGTGGTGGGAGCACTAACAGTGCTGGCTGTGTTGTGGGAGCACTGACAGTGCTGGCTGTGTGGGGGAGCACTGACACTGCTGGCTGTGTGATGGGAGCACTGACAGTGCTGGCTGTGTGGTGGGAGCACTGACAGTGCTGGCTGTGTGGGGGGAGCACTGACAGTGCTGGCTGTGTGGGGAGAGCACTGACAGTGCTGGCTGTGTGGTGGGAGCACTGGCAGTGCTAGCAGTGTGGTGGGAGCACTGACAGTGCTGGCTGTGTGGGGGGAGCACTGACAGTGCCAGCAGTGTGGTGGGAGCACTGACAGTGCTGGCTGTGTGGTGGGAGCACTGACAGTGCTGGCTGTTTGGTGGGAGCACTGACAGTGCTGGCTGTGTGGGGGGAGCACTGACAGTGCTGGCTGTGTGGGGAGAGCACTGACAGTGCTGGCTGTGTGGTGGGAGCACTGACAGTGCTAGCAGTGTGGTGGGAGCACTGACAGTGCTGGCTGTGTGGTGGGAGCACTGACAGTGCTAGCAGTGTGGTGGGAGCACTGACAGTGCTGACTGTGTGGTGGGAGCACTGGCACTGCTGGCTGTTTGGGGGAGCACTGATAGTGCTGGCTGTGTGAGTGGAGCACTGACACTGCTGGCTGTGTGGGGGGCACTGACAGTGCTGGCTGTGTGGTAGGAGCACTGACAGTGCTGGCTGTGTGGTGGGAGCACTAACAGTGCTGGCTGTGTGGTGGGAGCACTGACAGTGCTGGCTGTGTGGGGGTGCACTGACAGTGCTGGCTGTGTGGGGAGCACTGACAGTGCTAGCTGATTGGGGGAGCACTGACAGTTCTGGCTGTGTGGGGGGAGCACTTACAGTGCTGGCTGTGTGGGGGAGCACTGACAGTGCTGGCTGTGTGGTGGGAGCACTGACAGTGTTGGCTGTGTGGGGGGAGCACTTACAGTGCTGGCTGTGTGGTGGGAGCACTGATAGTGCTGGCTGTGTGGGGGGAACACTGGCAGTGCTGGCTGTGTGGGGGAGCACTGACAGTGCTGCCTGTGTGTGGGGAGCACTGACAGTGCTGGCTGTGTGGGGAGCACTGACAGTGCTGGCTGTGTGGTGGGAGCACTGACAGTGCTGGCTGTGTGTGGGGATCACTTACAGTGCTGGCTGTGTGGGGGTGCACTGATAGTGCTGGCTGTGTGGGGGAGCACTGACAGTGCTGGCTGTGTGGGGGGAGCACTGATAGTGCTGGCTGTGTGGGGCAGCACTGACAGTGCTGGCTGTGTGGTGTAGCACTGACAGTGCTGGCTGTGTGGGTCGAGCACTGACAGTGCTGGCTGTGTGGTGGGAGCACTGACAGTGCTGGCTGTGTGGTGGTAGCACTGACAGTGCTGCTGTGTGGTGGGAGCACTGACAGTGCTGGCTGTGTGGTGGGAGCACTGACAGTGTTGGCTGTGTGGTGGAGCACTGACAGTGCTGGCTGTCTGGGGGAGCACTGACAGTGCTGGTTGTGTGGGGAGCACTGGCAGTGCTGGCTGTGTGGCGGGAGCACTGACAGTGCTGGCTGTGTGGTGGGAGCACTGACAGTGCTGGCTCTCTGGGGGGAGCACTGACACTGCTGGCTGTGTGGGGGAAGCACGGACAGTGCTGGCTGTGTGGGGGTGCACTGACAGTGCTGCCTGTGTGGGGGAAGCACTGTCACTGCTGTCTGTGTAGTGGGAGCACTGACACTGCTGGCTGTGTGGGGGAGCACTGACAGTGCTGGCTGTGTGGGGTGGTGGCACTGACAGTGCTGGCTGTGTGGGAGGAGCACTGACAATGCTGGCTGTGTGGTGGGAGCACTGACAGTGCTGGCTGTGTGAGGGGTAGCACTGACACTGCTGGCTGTGTGGGGCAGCACTGACAGTGCTGGCTGTGTGGTGGTAGCACTGACTGTGCTGGCTGTGTGGGGGAGCACTGACAGTGCTGGCTGTGTGCTGGGAGCGCTGACAGTGCAGGCTGTGTGGGGGGAGCACTGACAGTGCTGGCTGTGTGGTGGGAGCAATGATAGTGCTGACTGTGTGGGGGAGCACTGACAGTGCTGATTGTGTGGGGGAGCACTGACAGTGCTGGCGGTGTGGGGGGAGCACTGGCAGTGCTGACTGTGTCAGGGGAGCACTGACAGTGCTGGCTGTGTGGGTGGGAGCACTGACAGTGCTGGCTGTGTGGGGGGAGCACTGGCAGTGCTGGCTGTGTGGTGGGAGCACTGACAGTGCTGTCTGTGTGGGGAGCACTGGCAGTGCTGGCTGTGTGGTGGGAGCACTGACAGTGCTGGCTGTGTGGTGGGAGCACTGACAGTGCTGGCTGTGCGGGGGGAGCACAGACAGTGCTGGCTGTGTGTGGGGGGGGGGGGAGAACAGACAGTGCTGACTGTGTGGGGGGGCACTGACAGTGCTGGCTCTTTGGGGAGCACTGACAGTGCTGGCTATGCGGGGAGCACGGACAGTGCTGGCTGTGTGGAGGGAGCACTGACAGTGCTGGCTGTGTGGGGTGGGAGCACTGACAGTGCTGGCTGTGTGGGGGTGCACTGGCAGTGCTGGCTGTGTGGGGAGCACTGACAGTGCTGGCTCTGTGGTGGGAGCACTGACAGTGCTGGATATGTGGGGGAGAACTGACAGTGCTGGCTGTGTGGGGGGTGCACTGACAGTGCTAGCTGTGTGGTGGGAGCACTGACAGTGCTGGCTGTGTGTTGGGAGCACTGACAGTGCTGGCTGTGTGGGGGAGCACTGACAGTGTTGGCTGTGAGGTGGGAGCACTGACAGTGCTGGCTGTGTGTTGGGAGCACTGACAGTGCTGGCTATGCGGGGAGCACGGACAGTGCTGGCTGTGTGGAGGGAGCACTGACAGTGCTGGCTGTGTGGGGTGGGAGCACTGACAGTGCTGGCTGTGTGGGGGTGCACTGGCAGTGCTGGCTGTGTGGGGGAGCACTGTCAGTGCTGGCTGTGTGGGGGGAGCACTGACAGTGCTGGCTGTGTGGGCGGAGCACTGACAGTGCTGGCTGTGTGGTGGGAGCACTGACAGTGCTGGCTCTGTGGGGGGAGTACGGACAGTGCTGACCGTGTGGGGGGATCACTGACAGTGTTGGCTGTGTGGGGGGAGCACTTACAGTGCTGGCTGTGTGGGGGAGCACTGGCAGTGCTGGCTGTGTGGTGGTAGCACTGAGCGTGCTGGCTGTGTGTGGGAGCTCTGGCAGTGCTGGCTTTGTGGGGAAGCACTGACAGTGCTGGCTGTGTGGTGGGAGCACTGATAGTACTGGCTGTGTGGTGGTAGCACTGAGAGTGCTGGCTGTGTTGTGGGAGCACTGGCAGTGCTAGCAGTGTGGTGGGAGCACTGACAGTGCTGGATATGTGGGGGAGAACTGACAGTGCTGGCTGTGTGAGTGGAGCACTGACAGTGCTGGCTATGTGGGGGGTGCACTGACAGTGCTAGCTGTGTGGTGGGAGCACTGACAGTGCTGGCTGTGTGTTGGGAGCACTGACAGTGCTGGCTGTGTGGGGGAGCACTGACAGTGTTGGCTGTGAGGTGGGAGCACTGACAGTGCTGGCTGTGTGTTGGGAGCACTGACAGTGCTGGCTATGCGGGGAGCACGGACAGTGCTGGCTGTGTGGAGGGAGCACTGACAGTGCTGGCTGTGTGGGGTGGGAACACTGACAGTGCTGGCTGTGTGGGGGTGCACTGGCAGTGCTGGCTGTGTGGGGGAGCACTGTCAGTGCTGGCTGTGTGGGGGAGCACTGACAGTGCTGGCTGTGTGGGCGGAGCACTGACAGTGCTGGCTGTGTGGTGGGAGCACTGACAGTTCTGGCTCTGTGGGGGGAGTACGGACAGTGCTGGCCGTGTGGGGGGAGCACTGACAGTGTTGGCTGTGTGGGGGGAGCACTTACAGTGCTGGCTGTGTCGGGGGAGCACTGGCAGTGCTGGCTGTGTGGTGGTAGCACTGAGCGTGCTGGCTGTGTGTGGGAGCTCTGGCAGTGCTGGCTTTGTGGGGAAGCACTGACAGTGCTGGCTGTGTGGTGGGAGCACTGATAGTACTGGCTGTGTGGTGGTAGCACTGAGAGTGCTGGCTGCGTTGTGGGAGCACTGACAGTGCTGGCTGTGTGGGGGGAGCACTGACAATGTTTGCTGTGTGGTGGGAGCACTGACAGTGCTGGCTTTGTTGTGGGAGCACTGACAGTGCTGGCTGTGTGGGGGAGCACTGACACTGCTGGCTGTGTGATGGGAGCACTGACAGTGCTGGCTGTGTGGTGGGAGCACTGACAGTGCTGGCTGTGTGGGGGGAGCACTGACAGTGCTGGCTGTGTGGGGAGAGCACTGACAGTGCTGGCTGTGTGGTGGGAGCACTGGCAGTGCTAGCAGTGTGGTGGGAGCACTGACAGTGCTGGCTGTGTGGGGGGAGCACTGACAGTGCTAGCAGTGTGGTGGGAGCACTGACAGTGCAGGCTGTGTGGTGGGAGCACTGACAGTGCTGGCTGTGTGGTGGGAGCACTGACAGTGCTGGCTGTGTGGGGGGAGCACTGACAGTTCTGGCTGTGTGGGGAGAGCACTGACAGTGCTGGCTGTGTGGTGGGAGCACTGACAGTGCTAGCAGTGTGGTGGCAGCACTGACAGTGCTGGCTGTATGGTGGGAGCACTGACAGTGCTAGCAGTGTGGTGGGAGCACTGACAGTGCTGACTGTGTGGTGGGAGCACTGACACTGCTGGCTGTTTGGGGGAGCACTGATAGTGCTGGCTGTGTGAGTGGAGCACTGACACTGCTGGCTGTGTGGGGGGCACTGACAGTGCTGGCTGTGTGGTAGGAGCACTGACAGTGCTGGCTGTGTGGTGGGAGCACTAACAGTGCTGGCTGTGTGGTGGGAGCACTGACAGTGCTGGCTGTGTGGGGAGCACTGATAGTGCTAGCTGATTGGGGGAGCACTGACAGTTCTGGCTGTGCGGGGCGAGCACGGACTGTGCTGGCTGTGTGGTGGGAGCACTGACAGTGCTGGCTGTGTGGGGGAGCACGGACAGTGCTGGCTGTGTGGGGGGATCACTGACAGTGCTGGCTGTGTGTGGAGAGCACTGACAGTGCTGGCTGTGTGGGGGGGAGCACTGACAGTGCTGGCTGTGTGGTGGGAGCACTGACAGTGCTGGCTGTGTGGGGGGAGCACTGACAGTGCTGGCTGTGTGGTGGGAGCACTGACAGTGTTGGCTGTGTGGGGGGAGCACTTACAGTGCTGGCTGTGTGGTGGGAGCACTGATAGTGCTGGCTGTGTGGGGGGAACACTGACAGTGCTGGCTGTGTGGGGGAGCACTGACAGTGCTGGCTGTGTGGTGGGAGCACTGACAGTGCTGGCTGTGTTGTGGGAGCACTGACAGTGCTGGCTGTGTGGGGGGATCACTTACTGTGCTGGCTGTGTGGGGGTGCACTGACAGTGCTGGCTGTGTGGGGGGAGCACTGACAGTGCTGGCTGTGTGGGGGAGCACTGATAGTGCTGGCTGTGTGGGGCAGCACTGACAGTGCTGGCTGTGTGGTGTAGCACTGACAGTGCTGGCTGTGTGGGTCGAGCACTGACAGTGCTGGCTGTGTGGTGGGAGCACTGACAGTGCTGGCTGTGTGGTGGTAGCACTGACAGAGCTGCTGTGTGGTGGGAGCACTGACAGTGCTGGCTGTGTGGTGGGAGCACTGACAGTGTTGGCTGTGTGGTGGAGCACTGACAGTGCTGGCTGTCTGGGGGAGCACTGACAGTGCTGGTTGTGTGGGGGAGCACTGACAGTGCTGGCTGTGTGGCGGGAGCACTGACAGTGCTGTCTGTGTGGTGGGAGCACTGACAGTGCTGGCTGTCTGGGGGGAGCACTGACACTGCTGGCTGTGTGGGGGGAGCACAGACAGTGCTGGCTGTGTGGGGGAGCACTGACAGTGCTGGCTGTGTGGGGGAGCACTGACAGTGCTGCCTGTGTGGGGGAAGCACTGTCACTGCTGTCTGTGTAGTGGGAGCACTGACACTGCTGGCTGTGTGGGGGAGCACTGACAGTGCTGGCTGTGTGGGGTGGTGGCACTGACAGTGCTGGCTGTGTGGGAGGAGCACTGACAATGCTGGCTGTGTGGTGGGAGCACTGACAGTGCTGGCTGTGTGAGGGTTAGCACTGACACTGCTGGCTGTGTAGGGCAGCACTGACAGTGCTGGCTGTGTGGTGGGAGCACTGACTGTGCTGGCTGTGTGGGGGAGCACTGACAGTGTTGGCTGTGTGGTGGGAGCACTGACAGTGCTGGCTGTGTGCTGGGAGCACTGACAGTGCTGGCTGTGTGGGGGAGCACTGACAGTGCTGGCTGTGTGGTGGGAGCACTGATAGTGCTGACTGTGTGGGGGAGCACTGACAGTGCTGATTGTGTGGGGGGAGCACTGACAGTGCTGGCGGTGTGGGGGGAGCACTGGCAGTGCTGACTGTGTCAGGGGAGCACAGACAGTGCTGGCTGTGTGGGTGGGAGCACTGACAGTGCTGGCTGTGTGGGGGAGCACTGGCAGTGCTGGCTGTGTGGTGGGAGCACTGACAGTGCTGTCTGTGTGGGGGAGCACTGGCAGTACTGGCTGTGTGGTGGGAGCACTGACAGTGCTGGCTGTGTGGTGGGAGCACTGACAGTGCTGGCTGTGCGGGGGGAGCACAGACAGTGCTGGCTGTGTGGGGGGGAGAACAGACAGTGCAGGCTGTGTGGGGGGGCACTGACAGTGCTGGCTCTTTGTGGAGCACTGACAGTGCTGGCTGTGTGGGGGGAGCACGGACAGTGCTGGCTGTGGGGGTAGCACCGTTTTCTTGCAGGACATTCCGGTAACCTCCCTATCAGCCGACTGACCCTCCGCTGCACTCCCTCTCTGGCAGCTATATCCTTTCTTACTCAGGAAGACAGAAACTGTGCACAGTACTCCAGGTGTGGTCTCACCAAGGTTTTGTGTAACTGCAGTAAGACATCTCCACCTCTGAACTCAAATCCCTCTTGCAATGAAGGCCAACATATCATTGGCCTTCTTAAATGCTTGCTGCCCCCCCTCTCCTCTTTCACTGACTGGTGTACAAGGTCACTCAGATCCGTCTGTCCCTCCACATATCCCAACAAATTACTGTTTTAATGTGACTCTTTCCTTCAATGTATTTTACACGAACGTGTACAACTGTCAGAAATGTCTCAATGTGGATGGCACGTGGCACAGTGGTTAGCACTGCTGCCTCCAGCGCTGAGGACACAGGGTCGATCCGTCCTGTGCTCACAAAAAATGTCTACCGTGAACTGACATAAAATGGCCACCGTGAACTGACATACAATGGACACTGTGAACTGACATAAAATGGCTATTGTGAACTGACATTAAATGGCTGCCGTGAACTGACATAAAATGGCCACCGTGAACTGACATAAAATGTCCACTGTGAACTGACAGAAAATGGACACTGCGAATTGACATAAAATGGACACTGTGAACTGATATAAAATGTCCACTGTGAACTGACACAAAATGGACACTGTGAACTGATATGAACTGTCCACTGTGAACTGACATAAAATGGACACTGTGAACTGACATAAAATGATGTGGAGATGCCGGCGTTGGACTGGGGTGAGCACAGTACGAAGTCTTACAACACCAGGTTAAAGTCCAACAGGTTTGTTTCGATGTCACTAGCTTTCGAAGCGCTGCTCCTTCCTCAGGGGAATGAAGAGGTCTGTTCCAGAAACACATATATAGACAAATTCAAAGATGCCAAACAATGCTAGGAACGCGACCATTAGCAGGTGATTAAATCCTTACAGATCCAGAGATGGGGTAACCCCAGGTTAAAGAGGTGTGAATTGTCTCAAGCCAGGACAGTTGGTAGGATTTCGCAGGCCAGATGGTGGGGGATGAATGTAATGTGACATGAATCCCAGGTCCCGGTTGAGGCCGCACTCATGTGTGCCGAACTTGGCTATAAGTTTCTGCTCGGCGATTCTGCGTTGTCGCGGGTCCTGAAGGCCGCCTTGGAGAACGCTTACCCGGAGATCAGAGGCTGAATGCCCTTGACTGCTGTGTTCCCCGACTGGAAGGGAACATTCCTGCCTGGTGATTGTTGCGCGATGTCCGTTCATTCGTTGTCGCAGCGTCTGCATGGTCTCACCAATGTACCACGCTTCAGGACATCCTTTCCTGCAGCGTATGAGGTAGACAACGTTGGCCGAGTCGCACGAGTACGTACCGCGTACCTTGTGGGTGGTGTTCTCACGTGTAATAGTGGTATCCATGTCGATGATCTGGCACGTCTTGCAGAGATTACCATGACAGGGTTGTGTGGTGTCGTGGTCACTGTTCTGAAGACTGGGTAGTTTGCTGCAAACAATGGTTTGTTTGAGGTTGCGCGGTTGTTTGAAGGCAAGTAGTGGGGGTGTGGGGATGACCTTGGCAAGATGTTCATCGTCATCAATGACGTGTTGAAGGCTGTGAAGAAGATGACGTAGTTTCTCCGCTCCGGGGAAGTACTGGACGACGAAGGGTATTCTGTCGGTTGTGTCCCATGTTTGTCTTCTGAGGAGGTCGGTACGGTTTTTCGCTGTGGCGCGTTGGAACTGTCGATTGATGAGCCGAGTGCCATATCCCATTCGTACGAGGGCATATTTCAACGTCTGTAGATGTCTGTTACACTCCTCCTCGTCTGAGCAGATCCTGTGTATACGGAGCGCTTGTCCATAGGAGGTGGCTTCTTTAATGTGTTTAGGGTGGAAGCTGGAGAAGTGGAGCATCATGAGGTTATCCGTGGGTTTGCGGTAAAGCGAAGTGCTGAGGTGACCGTCCTTGATGGAGACGAGTGTGTCCAAGAATGCAACTGATTTTGGAGAGTAGTCCATGGTGAGTCTGATGATTGGATGGAACTTATTAATGTCATTGTGTAGTCGTTTCAGTGATTCTTCGCCGTGGGTCGAAAGGAAAGAAATGTCATCGATGTATCTGGTGTATAACATCGGTTGAAGGTCCTGTGCGGTAAGTAGGTCCTGTTCAAACTTGTGCATGAAGATGTTGGCGTATTGGGGTGCTAATTTGGTCCCCATGGCTGTTCCGTGCGTCTGAATGAAGAACTTGTTGTCGAAGGTGAAGACGTTGTGATAAAGAATGAAGCGGATGAGTTGCAGAATTGCGTCTGGAGATTGGCAGTTGTCGGTGTTGAGTACTGAGGCTGTTGCAGCAATGCCGTCATAATGGGGGATGCTGGTGTAGAGTGCCGAGACGTCCATTGTGACGAGGAAAGCTCCTGGTTCAACTGGTCCATGGGTGCTGAGTTTCTGTCGGAAGTCCGTCGTGTCGCGACAGAAGCTGGGTGT